>NC_138207.1:66062407-66109907 GCF_964194415.1 Vipera berus
GAGAGAGAGAGAGAGGGAGCAGGAGAGGGAGAAACAGAGAGAAAAAGAGAGAGAGAATGTGTGTGTGTGTATATGAGAGAGAGAAAGAAAAAAAAGAAAATATCATATGTTATGCTAACCCAGGTTTTTGAAACAGTAATTTCAAATAGGATGTAATTGTCAGGCTCACATATGACTTAGCTATTAAATTCAGGTGGGCAATTTGATGTAGATGTGTCTCAGAATGTCCTCTAATGTTGAATTTATGTGGTAGAGTTGCCAAATATTGTAGCACATATCCAATATTTTAAGAAAAATAAATATCTCAGTCCTGCAACTCTCCCATCTGGATTTGGAAAAGTCTATTCCATATTCCATATTCCATATTCCTGTACAGAGTGTCAGCTACTTGGTTGTGTTTTTCAGTGTATGCTGTTCCTGCCTGCACTTTACAAACTGCCACTATGTGTTGGACTGTCTCTGATGTCTGTCTGAATAGTTTGTAAGTCAGATCTTATTTATTATAGATCCATTTTCTATGGATCTGGTGCTTAGTGTGTGCTCTTGTGTTGCTATGATCAGTGCCTCAGTGCTGCCTTCAAATCCAGTCCTTTTCAGCCGTTGGTAGGATTTCCCAATATCAACCACTCAGCTATCCTATGCAGAGTCTTGCCTTGCTATGGCACTTTCTCTGTTTGATCTTTCTCCCATGTCCACTATCGCATTTGGCAGTCTGTCAGCAGCTTCCTTGGGTACCATCTTACAAATATATACCTGGATGTTCCAGGTTTCTTCCAGAACAATTTTGATGCTTACCAGAACCTACCTGCCCTCTTTCTGACTGGTGTACAGCCTCTGAATATTGTGAAGTGCTCCATGCATTGTGAAGAGCTTTCAGACCCTCCTTTGGCTAGCTCGCTATACTAGCAGGATATCTCATGAATGATATAGGTCTTGTTCTCCCCATTGAGAAGACCTATTTCATTCATTGGTGGTACTTGGATGTTTCTGTCTTCCTTCCCCCCTCATCATGATTCCCATGAGATGCTGCCTTGGAAATAATCAGACAATGGGGGGGGGAGGAATCCCCAATGGATTAACAATATAGCAAAGATTTCTATCTGTCTAGAACTGGGAAAACATAACTACACATAGGAAGTTTGCAGTTTACTATATAGCATTTTCATTAGAAGAATATTTCAGCACAAAAGTGAAGTTATTGTAAAAACAAATAGGATGACGAAAATAGTACTAATTTTTATTGGTGTATTAAAGGTAAAGTAAAGGTAAAGGTTCCCCCGCACATGTGTGCTAGTCGTTTCCAACTCTAGGGGCCGGTGCTCATCTCCGTTTCAAAGCCGAAGAGCCAGCGCTTGTCTGAGGACGTCTCCGTGGTCATGTGGCTGGCATGACTAGACGCCAAAGGCACACGGAACGCTGTTACCTTCCCACCGTAGTGATCCCTATTTTTCTACTTGCATTTTTTACGTGCTTTCGAACTGCTAGGTTGGCAGAAGCTGGGACAAGTAACAGGCACTCACTCTGTTACACGGCACTCAGGATTCGACCCGCCAAACTGCCGACCTTCTGATCGACAAGCTCAGCGTCCTAACCCACTGAGCCACCGCGTCCCTATTGGTGTATTAAAAATAGTAATTATTATGGGAGGGGAATTCCATATGTAAAACACAACAAAAACAAATGTTGAGCCCTCTCTCTCTCTCTCTCTCTCTCTTTTGTAAAACAAGTATGTCACAATTTAGGCCAAGTTGTCATCATGGAGAGAAAGAGCCATATCATTGCAGTATAGCGAGGTCAGCAAAAGCAAAAGTGAAGGGAGTGGGTTGCAATGAAGCCTGAATTTTAAAATAATGCAAAGAAATATCAAGATTTCTGGTCTGAGCTAGAGTGGGAAAATGACCAAAGGACAGAGCTAGGCAGCCAAAATCTGGAAATAATTATGGGCAAGTAAAGACAACTGAATTCCATATTACCTTGGTGAATGTCTGTAAAGGCAGTTTGGGGAGGTATTTTGGTAAGGTTTACTTTTTGGAGCTTAGCAACATAAATTTGTTGTCACTGAACTATTAAATAAAAGAGACACATGTTGGCAAAGACTGAGCAGTACTAGCATGGAAGTGATTAAGGGACAGGCTATGAAATAATAGTTTAAAAAGGCCCTCTGCAGGATTTTAATATCCCATGACAACACTCAATTGTCAAATTCAGCTAGAGTGTCCAGGATGCTACTTAAATTAAGCCAGAAATTCCTAGATTTATTCTACTTTTTTATTTTAGTTAAGCACAGGAAATGCCAATAAATTGTGAGAATCTAGGCAAGAAATAAGAAACTTTGGGCAATATGGCCTAAAGGTTACCTGATTTTTTTTCCCCATTAAATCTACAACAAATGTTTCTTACTTAATACAGCAAAGGAGCACTTTTGAACTTTTGCCTTTTCTTCATTTGATTTAAACTCAGGTAGAATTTCAAACAATAATATTGGAACACCTGGTTAACACGTTAGGTTATATATGCCTATAGTTGTAAATTGAATTTTTAATAGAGGATCACCAGGGAATATAAAAGAGTCTCATAGTCCAGTTGTTTGGTTGTTGTTTTTTTAAGTTCATGAACTATTGGGATTTTTAAAATGTGCTCTTTTTAAAACATATTTTAAATAATGTAATCTGCTAATTTGTTCAGACCTGGGCTCAGTTTTAAAACAAAACATCCAGCAACTAAATTATGTTGTTAAAATATTCTTTAAAAATTATTTAACTTGCCCTATCTATCTGAGCTGAAGACTCCTAGATAACTACTAGAGGAGAGCAAAACAATTAATGTTGCTTATAATATCTGCTGCCATTTAATAATCATTCAGCTTTGATAGGCCTAATTTTATGTTTCTTGGTAGCAATAACAAAGGACACATGGGCTTTAAAACAGCAGAATCTTCAAATCTATTTTAATAACCTGTATATTATTAAACAGCAGCAAAGCCAAGGTCACAAATGCAATTGTACAAAGCAGATATATTTAAATATTAATGTTATGTTAATATTATTAATAGTCATTATGACTATTAACCAGATGGTCAATGTTTTCTTTATGGGAGCTAATGGCTAACAAATAAATGGATCTCTCCCTTGAAGATTCCCAGTAGGAGATACTGTAAGAGGCCATATCATATAAGGTAAATTATTAAATCTATGCTAAGGCAGTCTAGGTGTCCACCTGATCGAAGCAAAGAGATATATACATTTTTTGCTGCCATCTAATGGCTATTTGTACTATGGTAGCTCAGGTATGATAATTCTGATGCAAGGAGAAATTACTGATGTTTTACACACACACACACACACACACACACCACACAAAAACTTATATTAGGTTTATTAACTTTTATTTAAAAAATGTACTTTCAGATTGGTTACATTACATTGGTTACATTTTCAGCAAATATTGGAAATTGCATTATACATTTTTTACAATTTATCTGCTGTCATATAACAACAATATATCATTTTATAAAAGGGAAATTACTGGTTTTAAATGTACATGTATTAACATGAATAAAAACAAAAAAAGCAAAGAAAAAAGAGAATAGAAGAAAAAGAACAGTAAAGAACAAAAAGAATGGCTTCTGATTTTATTTGGTATAGATATAGGATAAAAAATGTATCCAACTCTTACTCAACAATACAATCAACAATAGTCTACCTTACTTGTATAACTGGCAATTCCAATCTTTAAATCTCCATATCAAAGTTTCATATTTTTTTTGAGTTTCTCACAAATCTCCCAGAGTGGGTTCCAAGTAGAATTAAAACTGGTCAAAGTCTTTTCTTTAATCAAAACCATCAACCACACCATCTCTACCAATTCTATCAGTTTAACCATCTTCCACTGTGGGTGTATGTAAATCCTTCCACCCTTGCATAAATAAATGTTTTGTCAGTCTTATCATATATAAAAATAAATTTCCATAAGAGCTTTTAATCTGTGTGCACATTAACCCAAAGCAATTGCAGACTTACTTTTGAAATCTTGTGAATCAAGATTTGGTGCCAATATTTTCTAACTTACATGTTCACCAAAGTTTTTTTTAAAAACCTATTTTCAGATTGGTTACATTTTCAACAAATACTAGTAATGGCATTATATATTTTTTGCAATTTTCTAATTTCGGATACCAACAATGTATCACTTTATAAAAGGGAAATTTCTGATTTTAAATGTACATCTAAGAACAAGGAAACATGTTTGTTATAAAACCAATTTACAAATAAGCAGTCAGAAAGCTGTTCATCATGTAAGAGTCACAAATTTGGGCTGCAAAAATATGGATGCCAAATAGATGGCAGCAAATGGCTACAATTTTAGGTATCTCACTGCTTCTATTCAGATATTTGGATTTCAAATATATATTATTTATAATTTACCAAATGTATTCTAAGGATGTAATCCAAAAATGCTTTATTTATCAAAATCTAAAATTTTAGGTAGTGCTGCTTCTTGAATTTCTCAGTACTATATTTTGAAAATTAGGCATGTGGTATGATATTGATACATACGTGTCTGGCCTTCAAGCAACTTAAATAACACAAATACAAAAATGATAAACTTTGTTAAAATACATAAGACTATGGATGGAATTAAAACAAGCAATAGCAAAGGGCAAAATTTAGCTTTGGACCCTATAAGTTAATAACAAGGTGTTAATTTTCTAAGGGAAAACTATCTAATTATTTGCAGCCCCAAACATTCTTTCTGGAGAGTTGGGTACATCTTTTCATTAATTATAGCCATTGATTTAAATCAGGCATGTCAAACTCATGACTTCATGCAACGTATCGCGTCAATGGGGAGGGCGCAGTTTCATCATGATGCATCCGGCCTGTGGGCTGGCAGTTTGACATGCCTGATTTAAATTGTTTTAAGATATATTTCACAGGGTTTTACAAATTCATAATGTTATAAAAAAGACTAGGTATTTTTCTTATTTTTAATTTTAAAATAGGAAGACTGTCTTAAAGTTGTTAAGAATATTTTCAACCTTTAAAAGAAAGCCAGAAAAATTAATAATAATAATAACAATATTAATAATAATAACAGCAATAACAACAACAACAACAACAACAACAACAATAATAATAATAATAATAATAATAATAATAATAATAATAATAATAATAATAATAATAATAATAATGATAATGATAATAATAATAGTTGGAAGGGACCTTGAAGGTCATCTAGTCCAACCCCCCTGCTCAGGCAGGAAACCCTATAACATTTCAGACAATTGGCTGTTCAGTCTCTTCTTAAAAACTTCCAGTGTTGGAGCATTCACCGCTTCTGGAGGCAGGTTATTCCACTGGTTAATTGTTCTAACTGTCAGGAAGTTTCTCCTTAGTCCTAGGTTGCTTCTCTCCTTGATTAGTTTCCATCCGTTGCTTCTTGTCCTGCCTTCAGGCACTTTGGAGAATAGCTTGACTTCCTCTTCTTTGTGGCAGCCCCTGAGATATTGGAACACTGCTATCATGTCACTCCTAGTCCTTCTCTTCATTAAACTAAACATACCCAATTCCAGCAACCGTTCCTTATATGTTTTAGCCTCCAGTCCCCTAATCATCTTTGTTGCTCTTCTCTGTACTCTTTCTAGAGTCTCAACATCTTTTTTACATCATGGTGACCAAAACTGGATGCAACATTCCAAGGCCTTACCAAGGCATTGTAAAGTAGTATTAATACTTCACATGATCTTGATTCGATGCCTCTGTTAATGCAGCCTAGCACTGTGTTGGCTTTTTGGGCAGCTGCAGCACACTGCTAGATCATATTTAAGTGATTGTCCACTAGGACTCCAAGATCCCTCTCACAGTTACTACTATTGAACAAGGTACCACCTATACCTGTACATTTAGTTTTCTTGCCTAAATGTAGAACCTTACTTTTGTCACCAATGAATTTCATTTTGTTAGATAGCTTCCAGCATTCAAGTCTGTCCAGATCCTCCTGTATCTTAAGCCTGTCTTCTGGAGTGTTGGCTATTCCTGCCAGTTTGGTGTCGTCTGCAAATTTGATGAGTTCCCCATCTATCGCCCTCATCCAAATCATTGATGAAGATGTTGAAGAGCACTGGGCCCAGAACAGAGCCCTGGGGCACCCCACTACACACTTCCTTCCATGTAGATGCGGTTCCATTGAGGACCACATGCTGAGTATGGCCGACCAGCCAGCTACGAATCCATCTGGTGGTGATGCTGTCTAACCCACATTTTTCTATCTTATCAAGTAGTAGGTTATGATCTACTTTATCAAACACCTTACTGAAGTCCAAGTAAATTATATCCATAGCATTCCTCTGGTCCACTAATTTTGTCACTTGGTCAAAGAATGCAATAAGATTTGTCTGGCGTTATATGTTTTTGACAAACCCATGTTGGCTTTTAAGTAATGACTTCATTTGCCTCTAGGTGTTCGCTGATTTGTTGTTTGATTATCTTTTCCAGAATCTTCCCAGGTATTGAGGTCAGGCTCACAGGTCTATAGTTTCCTGGATTTGCTGGGTATGAATGGTGTATTATCTTCTTAATTAATGGCATCAGGTGGCTCTGGGAACGTGAGCTGATTTCTCGATCATACTTTTGCACCAAACTGGCCATCACTTCAGTTAATTTCTGACCCATGTTTTTTTAAGCAAAATAGAGCAAAGATTAAAATATTTAGTTGAAAATACTTTGCTAGATTTAGCTTTCATACTGAGATGTTATTGTTATTCAGGAAATCTAACAAAGTTGTATGCTCCACATATGTTTTTGTAATTTTTAGCTAATTTTTTTGGGGAAAAAATTGTACGTTTTGGGTTAGCATTGCTTCATGCAGATATAGTTGTAAGCAGTGCTTTTTTGCCATAGAACTCACCTGAACCGAGTTCCGGCACCTTTTTTTTGACAGATTTTCCAAGTTTTAAAAGTAACTTTTGAAAAATTGATGTTTGGTCCACCTGAACTTGAATCGCCTTGTCGAGTGTAGCAGGTTGGCGGCAAAATCATTAAAACAGTGCAGGCGTGCTGCTTGTGTGTCGAGTCCAATGCATTGCGTACTTCGTCCGGCTGCTCAGCTTGTGATTGGTCATGTGGTCATGCGCTCTGTGTTTACTGCAGGTGACGACCATTATGTTTTGTTACACAACGGATGTGTGTGAGTGTGTGTACAGTGATTGACTATGTGCAAAAGGTACATAAAAGATTAAAAAGATGTGAGTTCCAGCACCTTTTTTCTTACAAAAAAAGCACTGATTGTAATACTAACAAACTTGTTTTCACCTTACAACTTTATTACTATCTTTCTATTTATTATACTGTTGTTTACTCCCTTAAATATAAAGTGACAAGTGGTTTCAAAGCATTAAAATAAGGTGAAACCTATAAGCAAGAATATAGTTTATTTTAAAAAAAATTATCTGTCTGTCTGCCTGACTGTCTGTCTATCCATCTGTCTGTCTAGCTGTTTATCATCTATCTATCCATCTAAATTTATATAATCCTGCTTTAGCTTTACAAACTGTGCATAATTATTCCCATGTACTATATATCTCTATCATTTCTAATATTTTATTTAAAAAACCTTCATCTTAACTTTACTATGGGCAATCACCAAGTTTCCTGCTTTGAATCCATCTAGATACATTTTAAAAGAACTATTAAGTTTTTTAGTTCCGAAGTCTTGCTTCTATGGCTCTTCCATCTGGAAGTAAATGCACATACAGTTGTGGATTTTCACATTCATTTCCGGAGATGCCTTTATTATTTCAGTATAGTAATATGATCTCCTGCAAATTAACAACCCTAGTAGAGGAGGAGGTCTAAAGGAAGATTTATTATTTGGTTTCTATCTCCAACCATTACTTATTGTTGGTGTAGTTACAAACTTTTTAAAGCAATGATTACTGGATGTTGACAAACAACAAAACCTGATTTTAGTTATAAAGGCATATATTTAGTAGGTCAAATAGCCATATCACTATTGTCTAATGTATGGCTTATCCAAGTACATATTACTGTAAGTTTTAAAAGGACATAAAATTTCCTCATTAGTCAGATTTGATACCTTACCTACTGCCATTCATAAGGGACACCTAAAACAAATCCCTATAAAAGAACAAATCTGTCCTTGTTTAGATGGGCATATGGAATCAATGGAGCATCTCCTTTTTTCTCTCCACTGCTTGGTGTACAGATCTGAGAGAACACTTTATTTATCCCCTCCTTAAATACTGTCTAGGTGGTCTATCTAGTTTTTTAATCTGTTTTATTACATGAGGCCCACAAATATATTATTCCCAAAAGATCTTACTATGCTTTCAACTAGGCACCTCACATTGAAAATAGTGTGATTTAGATTTGAACTTTAATTCTTCACTGTGAAATGATTGTTCTAGCCCCATTTATAGCTGATTTTTTTTAAAAAAATATAATATTCTAAGCAGCTTTTCTTACATATTTATTCCATTGTTTAATTTTACACCAACACTTTATGTATTGGATCTTGGTGCAATGGTATAAGTTTTTTTTGCACCAACTGACATCATTTATATAATGGCATCCTTACATTAAAAGATGCTAAATGGTGCAAATGGCAGAATGGCATTATGCAAATCACAGTAGGTAACACTTTCCAATTTAACAGATATTTGTTAATAACAGACACTATCCTCTCTAATTAGAATGAGATTCTTAGAATGAGAATTAAAATGTTTCAGTGATATCTCATTTGGCTTCTTATTTTCTTCTTATGTTCTTTGATATTTTTCAGTTGCAAAGGTCCTAATGGGTAGGAAAACATGAATTGGAAGACTAGCAATACATTTTGCTTTACACTAGGTAAATTTGCATCAGAATGGTGCAATGATCGCCTCATTTGTATTTTTAGAATGAAACTTTCACTGATGGATGCATGTGAAGCTCAATCTTATACCTCACAGCCTTAACTCCAACGGAAGTGGGTAGAAGAACAAGAGTTTTGATTTTAAATATAGTTTAATATCCCATAATTGTAAATGGGAAGACATAAATCTTTTTTTGGTCCCATACATGTTTTTTTTAAAAAAATAAAGCTGTTTTCTCTTTTACTGTGAAAAATAGTGGAATAGTTCCACAGTAAATATTTCTGTTTCGGAAAGCTTTTTAAAAAAGTAACTTTGAATAAAATTATTGCTTATCTGCACAAATTTTGTGTGAAACAGGAGACAGAATAGCTTCCTTTCAGGAAACTACACAATTAATAAATGTTGTTAAAAGTTTAAAGGTTACTTCTTAATTACTTAGAAAAAAAGTCACTGAATTAAATTGTTTAAAGACAGTATAGTCTGCTAAAATAAAGTATTTGGTAAAATAGATACAATATGAAGAAGTGCAGAATAATTTTTGTTGTGCGTTAATTGGTCATTGACTTACTAGTTACACAGTTTCCTAGTCTTTGCTTTTAAAATTGCAGTTGTTTTCTCCCTCTAAATCTGTCAGCAAGTGATCAGGATTTATTGTTTACTCCCAGGCATTGATTGGTTGTTGCTAGAAAGAATATCTAATTTGATTTAAGCCAGGTTCTTCTTTCTCAGTACAAGGAACATCTCCCTCTGGCCTGATTTTCTGTCTTACTGAGTTGTAGCCTGCTCTCTTTTTGTTTTTGCCATGCCAAATACAAAAGGACAAACAGGCAAAATTGTTGAAACCATGATTTAAAAGTGTGAAGATGTGTGTATTTGTGTATGAGAGAGAGAGTCTGAATGTATCTTTTGCACAGAGGAATTTGAAATATGGCTTTATTTTAGTATCTCCCAAGGTATAAATGAGACATATTAAGGATTTTATCTTTGATTAAGTTTTCTGTATCTCTTTGTGGTATAGTGAGCTTGGCTCAGTCTTCCTTTTTCTGAGGCAGGCTCTTGTATGGATTTCCTCCCCCCCCCCAAAAAAAAGCAGCTGCATTCAATGTAGAAAAAAACAAAAACAACAACTCATATGATTTTCTCCATTCAGGACTGGCCGGAGTTTTCCCTCCACGTGGGGGACATAGCTGCTGAAATGGCAGCAGATAAGAATCTAAGCAGAGTTCTATCTTGGGTACATATGGGGTGGCTAGATAAAAGCCCAGGTCCGGAATTTCAGAGCTATGTCACAAGGAGACATGAGCTTTCAGCTCATAAGGGTTGTATTCTTTGGGGGAACGGGTCATAGTTCCCACCTCATTAATGGACAGGGTTTTGCAATTGCTTCATGAAAGTCATCCGGGTATTGTTTGCATGAAAGCTTTGGCAAGAAGCTATTTATGGTGGCCAGGATTAGATAAAGCCATTGAGGCTCAAGTGCATGGGTGTTATACATGCCAGCAATCGAGGCCTGAAATGCCACACACTCCTGTTCACAGGTGGGAGGAGACACACCCACCCCGGTCGAGGATTCATATAGATTTTGCTGGGCCCTTTCAGGGATAGCTTTTCCTGATAGTAGTCGACAGCCACTCTAAATGGCTAGAAGTTATACCAATCGCAAACATGACTACTGCTAGGACCATCTAGGTGCTTAGGAAACTCTTTGCATCGTACGGGCTGCCAGATCTCGTAGTGTCCAATAATGGGGCCCAATTTACTGCGGCAGAATTTCAGGCATTCCTGAGGGCAAACCTCATTAGGCATGTGACATCGGCTCCATTTCACCCATCTAGTAATGGTCAAGCCGAACGTATGGTACGAACCATGAAAGAGTCATTACACTGTATAGTGATTGGGGACTGGCACCACAGACTGGCCGACTTTTTGCTCTGCCAACATTCCACGCCATGCACGGCAATGGGGAAAAGCCCAGCAGAGATGCACTGGGGGAGGTGCCTCATCACGAAACTGGACAGGTTGCACCCAGACCATGTGGCAGCTGAGGCCTCTCACCCAAAACCTCCGAGTGGGCTGCAAGTGGGCGATGGGGTGTGGGCCAGGAACTATGGGCATGGGAACTTGTGGGTGCCAGGGAAAATCACCAAAACGTCGGGCCCTCTCTCATACGAAGTGGGCCTAGAGGGCGGGCAAGTTGTCCATTGCCATATTGATCAGCTTAGAAAGCATTTCACAGAATGGTCACAAAATGAGGACTTCATCCCAGGTCCCATCCACAGACTGCAAACTGGCAGCCAGGCTGATCAATTCATGGTCTCTGAGGCGCCAAGCAGTCAGAGCAACAGGGAAGTGGCCATAGGGGAGGAAAGCCCAGGAGTGCAACATGGGGCCCCTGACGGGAAAGCCAACCAGAACACTACAGCTGCTGTGCTAACTCTGCGGAGCAATTGGACTCTGGGGTGGGCCGTCCTGGAAGGGCCAGCCAGAGAATTCCGAGTCAACCAGACTCACTTGAACTTACGAATAGTGGTCTACCCAGGCTGGTAGACAAGCTGGTAGGCCAGGAAGTGCCTGGGTCTCCCAGGCGTTCCACAAGGGTTTGCAAGTCTCCTGCATATTTACAAGATTTTGTTCTGAAATAACTGAGCTATGATGTTGTCTGTATCATTATTGTGCTGCTAGCTAGGAGACCCTCTTTATTAGCCTGTATGGAAACAACGTGTTTATTGCACATTACTGTAGTACCTCTGTAAACTCGTATTGCTGTAATCATTCTCATTGTTGTTATAATGTTTGTACATTCTAGGGGGCAGGGGTGTAATGTATTGGGCTTTGTCTTGTTAAGGTAACATCACTTAATTGCTGATAGGTTGTTTAAGCAGGGAAGCTGGCTAACGGCTCCCAGCTCCTCATACAACCCATCTCCAGTGCCACCATTGGCTGCCTCTAGGGTGGCAATAGGTTGCTTTAAACCTATTGGCTGCTGCCTAGAGGCCAGGATATAAATTGCTGCATTCGCAGCCCTGTTTCTCAGTTCAGTTCTTGCAAGCAATAAACAATGATCTTTGCTGAACTCACTCGCCTCGGCCAGCTGGTGTTGGGCCCAGAATGGGACTAGAACTCACAGTCTCTCAGTTTCTAGTTTGATGTCTTAACCACTATACTGCTATATAGTAGGTTTTGCTGTTATAGTTTAAGTTTTTAGTATGAATATCTCCCTTTTTCATACCATTCCTTACACTGAATATTTGGAAGAAAATATTTCACAGTCATTCCCTTTTTAGTCATGGGAGGTTAGAGTTTCACTGTGTCTAATTCTGCCACTGAGGAATATAAAGCCTCTCTATTTCTCTCTCTAAACGTACTTAACTAAAGGATCAGGAGAAGAAAAGATCCTGGGTGGATCTATTCATGTGTCTCCCTTGCAGAAAAATAATGTAGAACAAAATAATCACTTTGCTTTTTGCACAGCCTACCAATCCAGTTTCAATATGCGCTTCCCCTATCTGCTGCACCGGCTTTTTACAAAGAATGAGAAGACTGTGTAGGATCCAAGACAGAAATTCCTTGAGGATGGGCTCCAGCATGAGTCCAAAAGCTCGGAAGTCTAAACCTCTGCTCCCAGTGACTGTCCCAGATTGTATCCTGCAACATTATCCTGAGACACGTATGTTTGCCTTCATTTGTGAAACTGTAACAGGTTGAGTAGGCAATCAACAGGTGATTTTAGGACTTCCCACTAGGTATTGCCTTGAAAAATTGGGGGAAAGAAGGGGGCTCTGTTCATACCTGAAACCTCACAAAACAAAATTGAAATCTCAAGTGGATGCCATGATTCGTGATTCTATAATCCTACCCTTTCCAGTTAGTGCTTTTTTTTTCCAAAGCAAGGAAAAGGAAGAATGCCCATTAGGGAATCAAAGGAAGCATGTCCCTATGTCATGCTTTGACAGATTTTATTTTTCTCCTAAAGAAAATTTCAGAACAAAGCAAAAAGCTCTCTTTACTAGGGAGATGAATTTTAATTATAGACCTTGAGGGGACATTAGGAAACTTTCAGCCATATCAATGAAGACTTCCTCATCCTACTGAACAGTTCATCATCAGAAGTTATGAAACAACCTCATGGCTATTGGACCATATTCTGGAAAAGTATAAGCAGCAGACAGAATAATCCATTATTGTCACAAACTCTGCATTTGAGTCTGAAGGTTGGCAATAGCTGGTGATATCTACACCCAAATAAATATAGATGTTTTCTTGACATCTGATAACTGATTCTAACACATCTTCAGATTCATATTTACTTAATAATAATAACATCCTTATTGAATCATTGCATTTTCTCACTAGTCATAACTTCATTTTAAAGGGATATAGGCTTTTTATCTGGTAGCTGAAATTCTGAAGAAAAACTAAATTGTGTAATATTAGAAGACCAAATATCTGAATAATCATGATGGTAAAGGATGACGCTAATATTAAATAGATTTTAAATTTGCCCCATTCCTTGCATGAGGTTTTTATCTTTTTTGTTTTGCAAAAAAAGTGGGTTCCTCCCCCCCTGCTCTCCCTAGCAACAATAATTTAAAACTTTATATTCAGCGAACTGAGAAGGAAAATGGAATGCACCCAAATTACAGAATAGTACAAGGGAATTTAATTAAGAATGTACACATTAGAATTTCAGTGGGATCTTCTATTTAATGTTACTTTATTAAGCCTTCTATCAAACGCCTTTTTTATGTATATCAGTTGATATACAATTAATCTGTTCTCTTGTGAGGAAAAAAATAGCACCTGAGGTGGATGAAAAGTGTCAGATTATAATAATTATAAGCAGCTGTTCACTTGGAATCACCTCTGGCCTACATGGGGGATGCTGTGAGTTACCACTCTGCACCACAGCCCACCTCATTAGACTTGACCTTCCCAGCTGGGGATTTCATTTGTGTTTTTTTAATGGATTTGTATACTGCAAATCATAACACCTCATGAAGCCTGGCTCTTTGTTGCAATAACAGAAGAAAGCAATGAAAAAAAAAGACAAAATAAAGTAATCGCTACTGTAAATGGCAGGATCCAAATACCGCATAGGTAATATTTGGAACCCATAGCAAAAGATATTGGGGCAGTGTCCTACAGCACTGTTTAACTACAGATAAAGGAAGGAAAAATCAGACCTTGCAGATTTTGTAAGATGTTTTGGAAAAGAGGGAGAGGATCCCCAGCAGAAATTTTTCAGAGTTACTCCAAGCACTGTGATGTCAAAATTACAGTTTATAACGATAACATTTACGTTGGTCCAACAATGGACAAATGACGTTAGATGGTGCTGAAAGATAAGAAATAACCCCCATTCAGGGGGTTCAATCAAGTGTATTGCTGAACCTCCCCTTCAGTTTGGCTTCACTAGAGAACTGCCCTGCGTGGGAAGGATGGCCTGCAGCAAGGAGCTTTCATGTATACACAATCTTCACAAGAACTAGAACCCCACAAATAATTTCCCCAGTCTCCATGGACCTTTGGTCTCCGGGGTGGTAGGAGGAGAGAAGAGGCTGTCCACTGCCCCTCACGTGCTCAGTTATAACTTGGAAATAGAGCACCAAAATAAGGCAAATTAGACAATAGACAGGTTGGACATATAGTAGATTGGTACTGAACTGCATGTTAGGGAAAAAATCAGGTGTAACTCATATTTAGATATGAGAAAAATGTTTTTGGAATAATAGAACACAGAGGAAGAGAAAAGAAGGAAGGGAGGGAGGGAGGGAGGGAGGGAGGGAGGAAAATTTATTCTGCCTTTCCATAAATTTTTGACTTCTATTGAATTAACCACCTACTGTAAACCTATCACCAAGATGACACTCTATCTGTATATGGAATGTCATAATACTCTTTTCATCCTTATGGTATGTCTTCCTCAGTGAGTGCAACTGGTGAAGTATAAAATTACACAAACACACAACAATTAAATATACATATAAATATTATAATATACAAATGAATGCACAGATATACATATAAGAGCCTTGGTGGAGCAGTGGGCTAATGCCTCCTTAAGTAACACCAGCTGCCTGCAATCAGTGCAGGTTCGCATCCCACCAGGCTCAAGGTTGACTCAGCCTTCCATCCTTCCGAGGTAGGTAAAATGAGGACCCAGATTGTTGGGGGCAATTAAGCTGACTTTGTAATAATGCCGCTTGGGGTGTGTGTGAAAGCCCTAATAAGCAGGCATATACATAGAATGAAGGCTACTGCTAAGCTTGTAAGCCGCCCTGAGTCTTTGGAGAAGGGCGGGATATAAATGGAATTAAAATAAAAAAAAAATATGTAGCAACAATAGTCAACTTCACTATAAATAATTAAATAAATGCCTTCTCACTCCTACGGAAGGTATGAGTCTTCCTCATTCTTGGGTCCTCTACCAGACAGCTGGAGTTTTAAGGTTCTGCACAGTATCTTAGCTGTTCCTAGCACTGCACTCTTCTGAACAGGGACTTCTGATGTCATTCCTTGGATCTGCTGGAGCTACTCTACCAGGTTAAGTATCATAACTCCTATCACTTGTATCTACCAGGTTAAGTATCATAACTCCTATTATGACCACTTTGACCTTTACCTAGATCTACTGTCGTAGGAGCATTCTATCAATTCCAGGTTCTCATGTCTCGTCTATGTATAGCCCACTTATTATCAGATCCAGGTTCCCCAAAATCAGATGCAGGTGTTGATAATCCAAATCAGCATCATTCTCTTAATTTGAGTCACTCTCAGGGTTAGGCAAGTGAAACATTGGTCTTTGCCTACTGGTAAGATAGATGCCGGCTGGAATTCTGACTCTAGTTTCCTGTTTCAAAAAACAGTGCTCTAACCACTATGCTATCCAGCCACCCATGTATGTATGTGCATACACACACACACACACACACACAAATAAACACATATAAACACACACCTATACTTTTTCATGCGTGAAAAATAAAGCAATATCCACATGGAGACTTATATGGGAAATTAAGAGATTAAAAAAATGTTTCTCAATAATATATCTGGTTTCCTTTCCCTCTCCATTTATGTTTGTAATAAACTCACTCTCATACAATTAGCCTCAATTGTTTTTATATCTTCTGAGGCAATAATATAGGCAGTCTGGGGAATACAGTAGTAATCCACATACCTGTGTTCATTTACCCAAATCACTATGGTTACAGTCAGGGCAAATTGTTTACTGTGAGGATCTTTGGAGCCCCTTTCCAGATACTAATGACCTTTCTGTTCATCCAATAACATCAACAAACCAAGGATGCTGCCCACACCATTAAAGCCAATTGCCTCTCAAGTTACTGAGGGACTTGTGCTTTTCCTCATTTATTTTCTCTCATCTGATGTAACTCACATGCCACTTTCTTGTCTTTAAAGAAGGGAAAAACTGTGGATTATTGATTTGCTTCTGAACAGAAGACCAACCTAAAAGCCCCAATGAATTGTCACTCATTATTGAAATTACTGAACACTAATTAAACTGGCAGCTCAAATCCCAGCAGGCCACATTCATCTGAAGCTGAAATTCAGACACTTGGACAGTGGAAGAGGGAAAGCGTTAGCAAGCACTGGGATTGTAATAAGCTTTGCATTAATTTTTTTTTGTTTCTTAAAGGCACACAGAGCTGCACATCTGACATGTTACCTCAGAAAAAAGAAATCACAAAGCATCTCTGCCTACCTTTATTTCAGATCTTACGTTTCCAAAGCCGGTGCTATTCACTGTAATGAACCACCAAAACGAGCAAACAAAATGGAAGACGCGAAACCAATGTGGCATTAGCATAGGCTAATAATTAATACCAACTCAAAGGCTCCAGCAAAGAGAGCAAAACAGAGCTTAAAATTCAAATTGGGTAGGTGGAAGGAAACTGAGTCAGAATACATACATAATCACATCATTTGGGTAGAACTTCTCAAGCAATAATAAATGCTAAAGATCATTTAGAATTCATACAGCCCAATTTAGAAAAAAATAATCTTTGGCCCATTTCCACAGGATGCTCAAACTACCTATAAATTATGCATGTCTGCAGCTAATCAATGGCCTTACACCCTCTCTCCCACCCCCACCCCCGCATCCATACAGTTTCTGAGCAGCAGCTCTTCATTTGTTCACCTTCAAAGAGGCAGAGCAAGAAGAAAAATGGGCTACTTCAAGTGCACAATGCTCCATCTGAAACTGGATAAGGGAAAAAGCCAAGGAAAACATAGACGAACTGGTGAGACAAGCCATATCTACTATATATTAAGTTTATGTGGAAGTGAACATCATTAATATATATATATATATATATATATATATATATATATATATATATATATATATATATATATATATATATATATATATATATATATATATATATATATATATATATATATCTCCTTGAATTTTACAAGTACAAAACTTAGAATCTTGTTACTATTTCAAACCAACGTTGTTTTACGGAACTGGCATGCTCCAGCACTGAATAGTTGTACGATAAGCTGTTAGTCAATGTGTACCAAGTTTAATACGTTCTAATCATTAAAAGTTTCTGTCCAGCAAAACCACCAAGTTGTAAAGGTAGCCCTCAACTTACAACAGTTCATTTAGTGACCGAAGTTACAATGGCACTGAAAAAAGTCACATGTGATCATTTTTCACCCTTGCAACATCCCCGTGATCATATGATCAAAATTCAGACGTTTGTCAACTGATTCATATTTATGACAGTTGCGGTGTCCCCGGCTATGTGAACACCTTTTGTGACCTTATGACTATCAAAGTCAATGAAGAAGGCAGATTCACTTAACAACCGTGTTAGTAACTTAACAACTGCAGTGATTCACTTAACAACTGGGCAAAAAGCAAGGTCATAAAATGGGGCAAAACTCACTTAACAAATGTCCTACTTAGCATCATAAATTTTGGGCTCGATTGTGGTTGTAAGTTGAGGACACCTGTAATCCTGATACCATTCCAAAAACTAAAAATTATTCTGAAAATTTTGGTATTTAACATGCAGTGGAGGGGTTATGTGATCCTCCCCAGCTTTTTTTTTATCCTGAGAAGTGCTTTGGGGCTGGATCTGATCCCACATAATATACACACACACACAAACACACACACAAATACACATGGTGGGGGAAATCTTTGTTATCTCTCCATCCAGTGATCCTGTTTTAATTGCTTCTTCTCTGTTGTTTTAGCAAGAATCTTCAACAGGAAAACTAGGATAAGAGATCCTATTTCACTCTGAGCAGTTCTGCTGGTGATAGTTGCTTTCTTCTTTCCTAAAGCCATGGTCTGCTCCTTGACATCTGCATATAGGTTGATAATCTGAACGCTGATAAAAAAAAGTTGGGCTATCTTGGATGCCAATAGAGCGGGGAAGCACTGTATTTGACCCCATGGGCTATATGGGCTACCCATTTAGGATCTGAATAAGCAGCTTACTGTTTCTATATATAATTTAATCATACAGGTTGTCTTAGTGGTGTAGAATATTTTTAATTTATTTATATTTTGCTTTAGACCCATGTTGAATCTTATATGCTTAGAGATCACCTACAGAGTTATTTATAATTTGTAATATTTTGCTTGCATTATTGCTGCATATTATAAATGTTACTATAAACCTGAGCCCGTGATATATAGTGGTTACTATACTAGACTAGGAATGTGGGGATACTCCAATTTTCTTTGAGGCACAGATGCCATCTTTGTCCTTCCCAACCCAAATTAGCAGAGCCCTGTGACAGCTAAAAATGGATCAACTTCACTTTAAACTAATACAGCACACATCAGGCAGACCCTGGAACTGAATGGGATAAATTATGAGGACAGTAAAAAGTGACTATAGAAATGTCAAAATCTTCTGATTATGTCAGTGAAATGTTCTATAAGAACTGGCGGATGCAAAAATAGTATAGCAAAATTTGTGTTTAACATTGGTTTATGATGTTTGTGCAGAATTCGGAGAACTAAAATTAAATCATTTCTGGCTACCTTACCTGAATAAATATCTTCTTCCATCTGTCTATCTTCCTGCCTGCTAAACATCTTCAGAAGGAGCTATGGGTGGACAAGCTATTATGGCAAGTACTGTATTGATTATAAGTGCAGGAGGCCAGAGTTAGATCAAATTCTTCATGATTCAAATATGCCTAACTTCTATGTTGTGCTGCTGCTATTCTTCCTCTTCCTCCTCCTCCTCCTCCTCCTCCTCGATACATTTTTGTGTAGACAACAGCTGAAGAAATTTTCCTGTTCAGGATCTGAAGAAAGCCTAATGTTCCAAACCTGCTCCAACAGGTCCTGCTCTTGTGAGCTACAAACAGGGCTTTTTTTCTCATAGAACGCACAGAACTGCGTTCCGGCACCTTTTTTTTTTTTTGCAAAACAACAACAACAACAACAACAACAACAACCCAGCTCCCTTATTGGTTTTCCTAAGCCTATTGCAGGGCTAGCAATCTTGGCTCTTTTTTATGACTCATAGACTTCAACTCCCAGAAATCCTGAGCCAGCCATGCTGAGGGGAAAGGGAGAGGTTTCCAAGCTGAGCCATGCTGGCTCATGAATTCTGGGAGTTGAAGTCCTTGAGTCATAAAAAAAGAGCCAAGATTGCTAGCCTGCACTAGAGGAAGTCGTTAAAATTATGTACAGGATTACTTCTTTAGGAACTAAACTTTTAGAATCTAAAACAGCTAATTCACAAAAGCCAACAGGAAAGAACCTCACATTTTTCATCTGCTTCTGTCTTTTGGAAGGTAAAATTAGATAACAAAATAATATATTTCTTATGTTAACATCTCTGCAATGAAATCAAAAGTAACAGGAAAGAAATGAGAAACATTTTTCTCAATGTAATATGTCTAATTTAGCTGATTCTAGAAAAAAATAGTATCTTTTGTATACTCTTGAAAACTATTTTGAATCTAAACAATTCTTAAGAATGAAATATTCTTAATTTGGACTTTACTTTTACTGTTTGGACTATTGTGTGTTTTGAAAAATAGATTATTTAGAATCTAGTTATGTTGCACTTCAGTCTTTAAATAATTAACCTAGTATATAGATAACAATATATGATGTTTTCCTTGGTGAGCTTAACATCAATAACAACATTTATTAAAAAGGCTAAAATAATTTCTGGGGGTATTATCTGTATAGTAAAATTTTGGACAAGCAGTGATCATGTTACATATGTGCATAAGCATAGTCAGTAGCATATGCCTTTTTAAAAATATCAAACATGCAAAGAAAGAAAAATAAGTCCAAAATATCTGTATTACATCCAGAAATGCCAACTTTGCAACCAATATTTCTCATGCATAACTATAGCACCCCAAGGATACCTGCATACATGCAAATGTTTCTCTGGGATCAGTAACACAACTGGGATTGTTTTTTCCTTCCAGCAACATATACCTGTATTGTACTGTATTGATTATAAGTGCAGGAGGCCAGAGTTAGATCAAATTCTTCATGATTCAAATATGCCTAACTTCTATGTTGTGCTGCTGCTATTCTTCCTCTTCCTCCTCCTCCTCCTCCTCCTCCTCGATACATTTTTGTGTAGACAACAGCTGAAGAAATTTTCCTGTTCAGGATCTGAAGAAAGCCTAATGTTCCAAACCTGCTCCAACAGGTCCTGCTCTTGTGAGCTACAAACAGGGCTTTTTTTCTCATAGAACGCACAGAACTGCGTTCCGGCACCTTTTTTTTTTTTTGCAAAACAACAACAACAACAACAACAACAACAACCCAGCTCCCTTATTGGTTTTCCTAAGCCTATTGCAGGGCTAGCAATCTTGGCTCTTTTTTATGACTCATAGACTTCAACTCCCAGAAATCCTGAGCCAGCCATGCTGAGGGGAAAGGGAGAGGTTTCCAAGCTGAGCCATGCTGGCTCATGAATTCTGGGAGTTGAAGTCCTTGAGTCATAAAAAAAGAGCCAAGATTGCTAGCCTGCACTAGAGGAAGTCGTTAAAATTATGTACAGGATTACTTCTTTAGGAACTAAACTTTTAGAATCTAAAACAGCTAATTCACAAAAGCCAACAGGAAAGAACCTCACATTTTTCATCTGCTTCTGTCTTTTGGAAGGTAAAATTAGATAACAAAATAATATATTTCTTATGTTAACATCTCTGCAATGAAATCAAAAGTAACAGGAAAGAAATGAGAAACATTTTTCTCAATGTAATATGTCTAATTTAGCTGATTCTAGAAAAAAATAGTATCTTTTGTATACTCTTGAAAACTATTTTGAATCTAAACAATTCTTAAGAATGAAATATTCTTAATTTGGACTTTACTTTTACTGTTTGGACTATTGTGTGTTTTGAAAAATAGATTATTTAGAATCTAGTTATGTTGCACTTCAGTCTTTAAATAATTAACCTAGTATATAGATAACAATATATGATGTTTTCCTTGGTGAGCTTAACATCAATAACAACATTTATTAAAAAGGCTAAAATAATTTCTGGGGGTATTATCTGTATAGTAAAATTTTGGACAAGCAGTGATCATGTTACATATGTGCATAAGCATAGTCAGTAGCATATGCCTTTTTAAAAATATCAAACATGCAAAGAAAGAAAAATAAGTCCAAAATATCTGTATTACATCCAGAAATGCCAACTTTGCAACCAATATTTCTCATGCATAACTATAGCACCCCAAGGATACCTGCATACATGCAAATGTTTCTCTGGGATCAGTAACACAACTGGGATTGTTTTTTCCTTCCAGCAACATATACCTGTATTGTACTGTATTGATTATAAGTGCAGGAGGCCAGAGTTAGATCAAATTCTTCATGATTCAAATATGCCTAACTTCTATGTTGTGCTGCTGCTATTCTTCCTCTTCCTCCTCCTCCTCCTCCTCCTCCTCGATACATTTTTGTGTAGACAACAGCTGAAGAAATTTTCCTGTTCAGGATCTGAAGAAAGCCTAATGTTCCAAACCTGCTCCAACAGGTCCTGCTCTTGTGAGCTACAAACAGGGCTTTTTTTCTCATAGAACGCACAGAACTGCGTTCCGGCACCTTTTTTTTTTTTTGCAAAACAACAACAACAACAACAACAACAACCCAGCTCCCTTATTGGTTTTCCTAAGCCTATTGCAGGGCTAGCAATCTTGGCTCTTTTTTATGACTCATAGACTTCAACTCCCAGAAATCCTGAGCCAGCCATGCTGAGGGGAAAGGGAGAGGTTTCCAAGCTGAGCCATGCTGGCTCATGAATTCTGGGAGTTGAAGTCCTTGAGTCATAAAAAAAGAGCCAAGATTGCTAGCCTGCACTAGAGGAAATCGTTAAAATTATGTACAGGATTACTTCTTTAGGAACTAAACTTTTAGAATCTAAAACAGCTAATTCACAAAAGCCAACAGGAAAGAACCTCACATTTTTCATCTGCTTCTGTCTTTTGGAAGGTAAAATTAGATAACAAAATAATATATTTCTTATGTTAACATCTCTGCAATGAAATCAAAAGTAACAGGAAAGAAATGAGAAACATTTTTCTCAATGTAATATGTCTAATTTAGCTGATTCTAGAAAAAAATAGTATCTTTTGTATACTCTTGAAAACTATTTTGAATCTAAACAATTCTTAAGAATGAAATATTCTTAATTTGGACTTTACTTTTACTGTTTGGACTATTGTGTGTTTTGAAAAATAGATTATTTAGAATCTAGTTATGTTGCACTTCAGTCTTTAAATAATTAACCTAGTATATAGATAACAATATATGATGTTTTCCTTGGTGAGCTTAACATCAATAACAACATTTATTAAAAAGGCTAAAATAATTTCTGGGGGTATTATCTGTATAGTAAAATTTTGGACAAGCAGTGATCATGTTACATATGTGCATAAGCATAGTCAGTAGCATATGCCTTTTTAAAAATATCAAACATGCAAAGAAAGAAAAATAAGTCCAAAATATCTGTATTACATCCAGAAATGCCAACTTTGCAACCAATATTTCTCATGCATAACTATAGCACCCCAAGGATACCTGCATACATGCAAATGTTTCTCTGGGATCAGTAACACAACTGGGATTGTTTTTTCCTTCCAGCAACATATACCTAAAACCAGTTTATTGTATTTGGCAATTTTACTAAAAAAAATCTTATTCATTTAATTTGAAATCAAGTGAAAAATTGATTTAAATTATTTTATTAAAACAAATTAATGGCAATTCTTTTATAAAAAGTTGCCTCAAACAAAATGAGTTTGACATGCCTGCTCTAGATAGTTGAATGCTCCAAAATAAATTCTAGACCAGGCCTGTACATGCAGCCTACCAAGCACCCTTGGACAGAGCACAGACTTTTTTTTTAAAGTAATAAAATCACCACCACTGCCCTGAAAGTCATGTGGCCTAGTGCCTCCATGGCTTACCATGACCACAAGCTCCAACACTGTAGATGCTCCTTTAGTCACCAAATCATTGATTAGCAGCAGCATTCCTTTGCAGACCACAAAGATTTTTAATTTATCAGTGTGGGCCTTTCCTTTCTACAAGATAATAATAATAATAATAATAATAATAATAATAATAATAATAATAATAATAATAATAATAATAATAATAATAATAATAATAATAATAATAATAATAATAATAATAATAAAAAATAATAGTAATAATAAAGTTGGAAGGGACCTTGGAGGTCATCTAGTCCAACCCCCTGCTCAGGCAGGAAACCTTATACCATTTCAGACAAATGGCTGGCCAGTCTCTTCTTAAAAACTTCCAGTGTTGGAGTATTTACCACTTCTGGAGGCAGGTTGTTCCACTGGTTAGTTGTTCTAACTGTCAGGAAATTTCTTCTTAGTTCTAGGTTGCTTCTCTCCTTGACTAGTTTCCATCCATTGCTTCTTGTCCTGCTTTCAGGTGCTTTGGAGAATAGCTTGCCTCCCTCTTCTTTGTGGCAGCCCCAGAGATATTGGAACACTGCTATCATGTCACCCCTCACCCTTCTCTTCATTAAACTACACATACCCAATTCCAGCAACCATTTCCTATATGTTTTAGCCTCCAGTCCCCCAATCATCTTTGTTGCTCTTCTCTGTACTCTTTCTAGAGTCTAGACATCTTTTTTACATCATGGTGACCAAAACTGGATGCAATATTCCAGGTGTGGCCTTACCAAGGCATTGTAAAGTGGTATTAGTACTTCACATGATCTTGATTCTATCCCTCTGTTAATGCAGCCTAGCACTGTGTTGGCTTTTTTGGCAGCTGCAGCACACTGCTAGTTTATATTTAAGTGATTGCCCACTAGGACTCCAAGATCCCTCTCACAGTTACTTCTATTGAGCAAGGTACCCCTTATACTATACCTGTACATTTGGTTTTTTCTTGCCTAAATGTAGAACCTTACTTTTTCACCACTGAATTTCATTTAGTTAGATAGCGCCCAGTGTTCAAGTCTGTCCAGATCCTCCTATATCTTACGCCTGTCTTCTGGAGTGTTGGCTATTCCTGCCAGCTTGGTGTCATCTGCAAATTTGATGAGTTCCCCATCTATCCCCTTGTCCAAATCATTGATGAAGATGACTTTGTAGGGAAGCATATTATCATTTGATGTATATTTAACATATGTTCTACCTTTATTTACCAATTATATAATATTTGTATGCAATCCACATGGCGAGGTTTGGGGAAACTTACAATAGAAAAAATATATTTTTAAAATCATAAGATTAAAACATCGCGTGGCCTGTACCGCCTCCGCTGCCCGCATTGCGCAGCCCTGCCTTATAGAGTGGGCTCTGCTGCTCCCACAGCACCAGCTGTGCCAGCTCCAGCCCCAGGGAGGGGAGCCCGCCGCCAACACCCTTCGCACCTGTGACTGCAGTAGCACCGCCCCCCCACTTCCCCGCCTCCTGCGCCCGCCAAGATGAGAGTTCCGGCACCTTTTTTTTTTAGAAAAAAAGCACTGGCTACAAATGTAAATATCCGAGAGCCCTCTGGATCTTGAGATACAAACTCAAATCTGTCAGGCCCTGGTCCTCCATTTCAATATATTTCTCCTCCAACAAGCCTGTAAGAAGTAGTAGTACTATAGGAGTGAAATGCTAGTCCTCACTTACAGTTGATCTTTTTTACAGATTTAAGATTATAATCTTCTCAAGGAAAGGATTAGACTTTTAAAGACTTTTTATGGTTTTTAAATTTTTGTACTATTGCAAAAGTATTTTGCATCTTGATTTAAAATTTCCAGATATGTTTCTGCTATTTATGTCTTAACTTCAATTTTGTGAACTTTCTAGAAAGTATCAGCAATGGGCAATGCAGAAATGTAATGCAGTAAGTACAAAATACTTTAGCAGAAGTGTCATCCAGATGTAATGGAGATGGTGCAAACACTTGCCAGATGTCCTGCATTGTTAAGCATGTTCCATATTTCAGAAAACCGCATTTGCATAGAGGGTTGCAGAATTCTAGTTTCAATAATTGATCTTAAAGCCCTGGAGCTTTGGATACATCCCAATAAAGTAAGATATTAAAAAGTTTTACATGGCATTGTATAGTATGTAGAATATGTGACTGTTCAAGTTTAATATAAGTGTCATACATAAATGTAAAACTAGGGAAGTCACTGAAGAGAAATTAATGCTTTATGTATTAATATACTTAATGCTTTAAATATACTTATTTTGATCTAGGCCTGTTCAGAACAGTTTCTGTAGCAATTTTCAAAAACCTAGACAATATTATTTCAGAATAAATATGATCCATTTATGTACAGAATGCGAATGTACACAGAATGCTGTTTCATCATTATAGGCAAATGCAGTCAGCTTTGCATATTTTAAATGAGAGCTCTGAGTTAACAGAATCTATTATTCAAATGTTGAGTCCATCTAAGGGGGCAAGAAGGATGAAATGCTGCAAACTCTGTGGCTGAATATATGCATCCGACACTGGGACATAAGTGCAAAAAGTTAGCATTTGCATTGTGATATCACAATGTATGTTTGTTATTTTTCATCATTAAAATATGTCATATTTCTGTGTGCTTAAAGATGAGAAGTCTAAAGGTCAGGTATAATTAATAACTTTGGATTTAGCTGCTTTTTGGTAACTAATTGCAAAAATGTTTATATTAGTACTTTTGGTATACTGCTTATGAAGGGTCAGCCAATTTTATTTGGTTTTTATTAATCAATTTACAAAAAGAAAGAAACAAAAGAAAGAGAGAGAGAGAGAACACATATAAAATACATATAATTATTTTAAAGTCATTTTTGCCCATAATGGTTTGGAGTTTTGTTAGTCTTTATTCTTTGTTTCCATTTTTTCAAAGTATTGAAGACAAATATTCATTTTTGAAAAATCACTTGTCCAAGTGTATTTTTGATGTAGATTAATGTCACAGTCCTTATGTGACAACACAACTAAAATCCACAATTCAGGTTCAAATCTTATTTCTCTGCATTCAACGCTATCATTGTTTGTATCTTTACCAACATTTTCTTTGTATGAAAGCAATTATGGATTGGTGCCATAAAGCTGGGCTTACAGACTTTCCTCAAGCACCATTTCCCCACTGAACTTTTCCCATCCCTTATAATTATTAGTGATTTTTTTATGGCATGTACAATATGAACAACTGTCTATTTTTTCCTCAGGAAATATGGCAGCTTGAAGAAAAACATTAAAAGTTCATTACCCTAATGCTTTTTTTCCACAGCATAATTCTTTCTTTTTCTCTTTCTTTTTTTAATGAAACAAAATTAATTCTGGAAAAGTTTATTATGGAACTCTCTTATTATGTATGCTGAACATCCTTGAGGAGACGGTGTCAAGCTTTTCACTAGGTCACAGCCTTAAATCCCAGTTCTTCAGACACTTAAACCAGTTATTGAGGTAGAATATTCTTGGACAGGTCTTGGATAATTAAGATCTATTCATAACAGACAAGAATGAAGCCATTTTTTATAGATGATTTGCATATTACATGCCTAAAAGTTGAAGGCACTACAGGATTTAAATTTCACGACTTTTCTGCCTACATTTCCAAGTCAATGGATATTTAGCCATTCTCTTGAGGCAGCTGATCTATGCTTACAAAATGAGTATCTCTAAGCAGGAAACATCTGTATTAAACATCCTCATGTCCCTTGAAATTCTAATGCTATTGACTGTTTTATCTATTCAGTAAAAGATCCAGAGCTTCATTCAATCATGCCATGGCTATTAAGATAATGTCCTTTTCTCTGCTTCTGGAAGCTTACAGGTAGGTTTAGTAGTTAAGAACTGCACTTTGGCAGCCCTGGGATGGATGGATGGATGGATGGATGGATGGATGGATGGATGGATGGACGGATGGATCCAAAACTTTCCTAAACCTGCAATACAAAGAAAACAAATATCAGTGCTGCTTTAAAATATTTCATTACTTGTAGATGGAACTGACGCAATGAGCCACACCCATATACGTACTTTCACATAATCATAATCATAATAGCAAAGTTGGAAGGGACTTTGGAGGTCATCTAGTCCAACCCCCTGCTCAGGCAGGAAACCCTATACCATTTCAGACAAGTGGCTGTCCAGTCTCTTCGTAAAAACTTCCAGTGTTGGAGCATTCACAGCTTCTGGAGGCAGGCTGTTCCACTGGTTAATTGTTCTAACTGTCAGGAAGTTTCTCCTTAGTTCTAGGTTGCTTCTCTCCTTGATTTATTTCCATCCATTGCTTCTTGTCCTGCCTTCGGGCACTTGGGAGAATAGCTTGCCTCCCTCTTCTTTGTGGCAGCCCCTGAGATATTGGAACACTGCTATCATGTCACCCCTCACCCTTCTCTTCATTAAACTACACATACCCAATTCCAGCAACTGTTCCTTATATGTTTTAGCCTCCATCCCCTAATCATCTTTGTTGCTCTTCTCTGTACTCTTTCTAGAGTCTCAACATCTTTTTTACATCGTGGTGACCAAAACTGGATGCAGTATTCCAAGTGTGGCCTTACCAAGAGATTGTAAAGTGGTATTAATACTTCACGTGATCTTGATTCTATCCCTCTATTAATACAGCCTAGCACTGTGTTGGCTTTTTTGGCAGCTGCAGCACACTGCTAGTTTATATTTAAGTGATTGTCCACTAGGACTCTAAGATCCCTCTCACAGTTACTACTATTGAGCAAGGTACCCCTTATACTATACCTGTACATTTGGTTTTTTCTTGCCTAAATGTAGAACCTTACTTTTTTCACCACTGAATTTCATTTTGTTAGATAGCGCCCAGTGTTCAAGTCTGTCCAGATCCTCCTGTATCTTAAGCCTGTCTTCTGGAGTGTTGGCTATTCCTGCCAGCTTGGTGTCATCTGCAAATTTGATGAGTTCCCCATCTATCCCCTTGTCCAAATCATTGATGAAGATGTTGAAGAGCACTGGGCCCAGAACAGAGCCCTGGGGCACCCCACTACACACTTCCCTCCATGTAGATGCAGTTCCATTGAGGACCACATGCTGAGTATGGCCAGTCAGTCAGCTATGAATCCATCTGGTAGTGATGCTGTCTAACCCACATTTTTCTATCTTATGAACTAGTAGTTTGTGTTCTACTTTATCAAATGCCTTACTGAAGTCCAAGTAAATTATATCCACAGCATTTCTCTGATCCACTAATTTTGTCACTTGGTCAAAGAATGCCTGTCTTGTCTGGCATGATCTGTTTTTGTCAAACCCATGTTGGCTTTTAGTAATGACTGTTTGCCTCTAGGTCACAGGTCTGCAACCCGCGGCTCCGGAGCCGCATGCGGCTCTTTCAGCCATCTCCTGCGGCTCCCAGTCCTCTGCCATGTGCAGTCCAAAAAAAAAAGTGGGACTAAAAAAGTTCAACCAATCAATTCAAATATGCAGGGTAGGTGCATATCTCACCTTGGCTCCACTCTTCAGTCAAACCCTGTTCTGCGCATGTGCGCATGTACACGCATGCGCACACATTTTTTGTGGCTCCCAGTTTTTCCTTTTGTGAGGGAACCGGTTCTGAGTGGCTCTTTCACTGTTTCAGGTTGCTGACCCCTTCTCTAGGTGCTCGCTGATTCATTGTTTGATTATCTTTTCCAGAATCTTCCCAGGTATTGAGGTCAGGCTGATAGGTCTGTAATTTCCTGGATCCATTTTTCCCCCTTTTTTGAAGATGGGAACTACATCAGCTGTTTTTCAGTCCTCTGGTAGTTCCCCAGTGCTCCAGGATCTTTGAAAAATATAATTCAGTGGTTCTGAGATCACATCTGCCAGTACCTTGAAAACCTTGGTGTATAATACATCTGGTCCTGGTGATCTGAACTCATCTAGGCTGGACAGGTGCTCACTTACTATTTTCTTGCCTATCTTAACTTGTGTTTCTATTCTGTTTTTTATGGCACTATTTTTGATAGGTTGGTCTGTTTTTTTTCCCTTTGTGTAAAGAGAGATGTAAAAAATGAGTTAAATAGTTCTGCTTTCTCCCTGTTGCTTGTCACCTTCTTGCCACCCACTAATGGACCAATCATTTCCTTCACTTTTTTCTTGTTTTTTACATGTTGAAAGAAGCTTTTTTGTTATTTTTGACTTTGGTTGCAAGCCTTAGTTCATTTTGAGTCTTAGCTTTCCTCACTTCATCTTTGCAGGCTCAGGCTATTTGCTGATATTCTTACTTAGTTATGTGCTCCTCTTTCCACTTTCTATACTTGTCCTTTTTATCTTTCAACTTATCAGAGAGTTATTTTGAAGAAATGAGAAAAGTTACAATGCTACTTTTCAGTTGGTGATGCTAGAGAAAAAGTTATTTTGGCATTGTCAGAACTTTTTATTATTTGATCTTTCCTGCCATAAAACAGAAAATAATTCCTTTTAGTAACAATCACTTAGCAGCTACTTTTATTACTAGGATAAACTATTTGGCTTCCATTATGCTTAAGCAACTAAGCAACTAAGATGGTCATAGTAAAATAAATGTTAAAAAGAAAATGGGAGTAAAAAATGTCAGGAGCAAAGTTTTAAAAGCAACATTTCAGCCAGTAGCCTGGTAAATCGTGCCCTGAAACTTCTCAAACATTGACCCCCAAATCTTCCTTCTAAATACGGTAATCTTTTTGCTTTTTATTCTATTTTTTCAGTAAAAAGTTAAGTAAAACTTTCAGTTCAGCGCTAGTTAAAAGGGTTTTGAATACAGACTCCAAAAATAGAAGAATACAAGTAAAAAAAAAGGTATAACTAAGAGTCGAGTTCTAAATTATGCATATGCTGAAGCAATTGTATGGTTTTTTTTCAGCCTGTACTGAATTCAGTATAAATCTGCTATGTGAATATGCAATTGTGTAAATTGTCTTTGGATTTTCTCTCAGCCTGTGAATTTCTTTATGCATATGCTGCTACTGTGACATTTTAGCAAGGATAGATTTCCATGGACATCTGCCATATATGTAATGATCATGGTGCTGTAGTGTAGTTATATGCCATCATTTTATTGCAGCTAGGAGAGAAAGTAGTTACCAAGTCACAGTGCACTAATTCCAACCTTCCCTTTTGCAAGACATGTTCAAGGAGAAAACAATTTCCATATGTTGGTACTGCAACTTGCCTTTTATATGGGTCAAAGGGACATTCATTCCCCAAGATCATGTTTGGTTTTCTTAAAAAAATTTTTTATATTCCATTAAAATCCTGGAGTCATCAGCAAAAGTACTACAATCTAACACTATATTTTTATTCAGAGGAGTAAGCATTCAGCTTTGCATATGTTTTTGTCCGAAATTTATTTCCTACATGACCTACCAGAATATTAATTCATCAATAAATATAAAGCAAAGAACATACTGTATGTCTCAAAGGTGCTTTTTCAAGAGACAACTGGACTTTCTTTGTTTCTCCTTGAAGGTGTTTCGCTTCTCATGCAAAAAGCTTCTTCAGTTCTGAAGAAGTCCTTCAGAGTCATTCCATGCTTCTTGGAATGAAAAACGAAACGTCTTCAAGAAAAAACAAAAAAAAGTCCAGTTGCCTCTTGAAAAAGCACCTTTGAGGCAGCCATGACCTGGACAACTGAGAATCTCCACAAACAAAGTACATACGGTTTTTAAGAATGTCAGTTTCTAGTAACTACAGCACTATGCCATCTGGTAGAACCTTATACTGTAACTATTTGATATGCTTATAGCAATGGCCAACGTCAATAGCAATGCCGGCGTCAACTCCCCTCCGCCCTGTGCGTGCCCACAGAGAGGGCCTCCTCAGGGTGCCTCCAGTCAGGGAATGTCGACTGGTGGCCCCCAGGGGGAGGGCCTTCTCTGTGGGTGCTCCGGCATTATGGAACCAACTGCCGGTTGAGCTCCGGATGGCATCAGACCTTCGCTCCTTCCGCCGCGGGCTGAAGACCCACTTATTTGAACTAGCTGGTCTGGCCTGATGGGGGAATATGGGTTTTTTAATGGGTTTTTTACTATTTTATTGTTGTTGTATTTTAATTGGGCATTGGTTTAATTTCTTTTTAATTTTTGTACTGCTATTTATATATGCCCTGTGAACCGCCCTGAGTCCCTCGGGAGAAGGGCGGTATAGAAATCAAATAAACTTAAACTTAAACTTAAACAATTGTTTCAGTGGACTAAACTAATCAGAAACACAGAACAAAAACACACTACTTCAAATATTACCTCCTTGTTTGTTGACATACTGACAAATCACATAATATGATGTGGGATTTAAGAAATGTCACCTGCAACCCAGCAAGACATGAAAGGCAGGCCACAATCTCCAATATTTTCTCTTTACTACTTCTGGATTAAATTATAAGCACTCTGTGAACGATCAACCATATATTGTTTCAGCTAAGTCAAAACTGGAAGATTTTACAAGCTCCTTTAACCAGAAACCAAAAATAAAATAAAAAAGCTGGGGAAATTTTGGAGTGCAGCATGACATGGAGGAGACCAAAGAATATGGCAAATACATAGATTACAGAACATTCATATCAGCTGTGAGGTGATTCTCTAACACAAAATCACACAGACACACACACACACACACACACATATATATATCCAAAGAAATTTTGAGTAAATTTGCTGTTACAACATGTTACAGCTGTGACTCTCTGGTAGACACATGCAAAGAGTAATGGTTCCACTCCCCCAGGTCCCAGATGGGGCTTGAAAACTCTTATCTAAACAGGCATGTCCTATAATTAAAGTTATACGACTTTTCTTAATATTTCACTCAGAATACTTTCTAATCTTTTTAAACCAAATTCTCTTTAAAAAGATCTTCTTGCTCTGAAATGACAGGAACTGCATCTAACAGGGAAGCAAACCCTCTAGAATTAATATATTATAAGGTGTCTACTCAGAACTGTCTCATATGCAACCTAAACTAATTTTTTGACTCATTTGACTTCCAAGACTCTCAGTTCAAGTGAGACATTAATTAGATTTTCTCAAACACACATTTACAATGGAATATACAATTATGGCTGCAGCTGTTAGGGAAAAAAAACATCTGGCTGAAAACCTATGCTATCATTACACTAAAATGTATAATATTCTTAAGTCTTTATACTGGAAGAATGATATTGTAATGGCCAACCAAATTTTATTCCAAAGAAAATTCTACATGCCTAGAGCCTAGAAATCCACATGAATCAAAACTCTGATAAAACTCTGATTCTGAATTATGTAACTGTAAACAATTACACTGAAAATTAATTTGGTCCCGATTTCTGGCATAGAATCTCAGTCCTGCTTCCTATTTCACTCTCTAGTTCTAACTTTCCCTTTAGTTTATTGATAGGTGAATCTATATGCTATGGTTTCTACACTTTTCAGGATTATTTAGCCTACATTTGACTGGATAATTTGCTAATTTTCTTTGATTTAGGAAATGCATGAAAATTTAGATGTTATTTTTGTTACATATTTCTTTTAGCATATGCATTTTTAAAGCCTCTTGGAATTTTGACTCAAAAAAAAAGCATAACGATGTAGTTTTAGCAACTGTATTTTCAGTATATGAGGTTTCTGTTATTGTAAACAAATCCCTAAAATTTGGAGAATGCAAAAACCAAAGAATATATTCTGGTTGCATTCAATTTCAAAAATACAGGTTAGTACGGTCACCATGAAAATGCAAACCTTTATTTATTTTTTGGGGGGTTTCCCCTGTACTATCCATATTCTATTGACTTTCTGCACAATTTCTTAATCCCATTTCTTCACTCAGTTTAGACTGGTGGTCATAGATCAAACTGGGAATAAGAGTGGAGTTTTCAAACCAATCTGTGGTTGTTTGGACAATAAGAAAGTCAAACAGGGACCACAGTAGCTATGCTTCAGAAATAAATATAAAAACTCTCTAGTGATTATATGGACATGTTCTTGCTTTTTCTTTACAGCAGTTTAAAAATAGTTTTCCTACTTTCGATTTTTTTTGTGTGTGTTTTCCTGTCTAAATTCTAATCATGGACCTTCTTGGTGGATTCCTATCCAAGGCTACTAGACTTGCAATTCCTGGCCTTTGCACACCTTTGCATGGTGTGCCAGTTACACCTGTTCCTGTATCAGGAGATTCTACTCAAGATCACCCATGCCCTGGTCACCTCCACGTTAGACTATTTTTTAATTTAGATTGATATTTATATGGCCACCTATTCATCCTCAGTGACTCAAAACAGCTCACAAAAAAATAAAAAGAACAATTTATAAGCAGTAAAAATAATACACCCCCCATTGCAATGCACTATATGTGGAACTGCCATTAAAAGTATCCAGAAACTGCTACAAAATACAGGAATGCAAGCAGTTATGTGCATTTCTGATAAAACACACATTATACTTCTGCTTTCTGAGCTGCATTGGTTAACAGTTGGTTTACAGATCCATTTCAAGGTGCTGGTGCTGGTGTTGACTTTTAAAGCTCTTCATAGCACGGGACCTTTAAAGTATTTCATGGAATGGGACCAGGTTATTTGTGGGACTGCCTCTTCCCAATTTCATCTGATTATTCTGTCAGAGCCAGCAGAGAGGGCATGTTATATGTCCTGTCCAGAGAGCTACATTTGGTGGGTCATAGGCAGGGGCCTTTTCTGCTGTGGGACCTCACTGTGGAATTTTCTCCTCTCTAAGCTGAGGTTGACCTTGTCACCATTGAGCTTCCAGAATTGCTTCAGGACTTGGTTATGCCAGCAGGCTTGGAGACCCCAGGAGAACTAATGAGGTGGCTCCACTATTTTTAACACCCTTTCTTCCATTACTCTTTGTTTTAACTTGATTTTTATACTTTTAATGTATTAATTAATTGTTTTAGCTCTGTTGCATGCCACCTAAAGCTGCTTGTATAGCTGCTAAAGAAGCTATACAAATTGGAGAAAGAAAGAAAGAAAGAAAGAAAGAAAGAAAGAAAGAAAGAAAGAAAGAAAGAAAGAAAGAAAGAAAGAAAGGCAAGTGCTTAGTATTGCATAAGAGTTATTTTTCTTTATCTTCTTCATGTCTCTGGAAATTTATATCTTCCATCCATGCTTAGTTGTTCTGTGATTTCTTCAAAGTGGCATTTCTCTACATCAGCCTGCTTTCAGATAGGAGCAAACCAATTATCATCCTAGGAGTTGCTCAGTCTTAATATTGTTCTACATACTTTTCCATGGGAGACCACTTTTTTAAATTACTACCAGGGATTTGAAACAAACCTCTATTTATATATTTATTTTTTCCCACAGAACTATCTAAGATTAAAAAAAATATTTTTTTTCTTATTTTTAATATTATTTATTTATTTATTTATTTTATTATATTTGTATACCGCCCTTCTCCCGAAGGACTCAGGGCGGTATACAATTGGTTTTAACTGATACTTTATCCTACTAATTCCCCTACTAATTCTCATAGAACGCTCAGAACGGTGTTCCGGCACCTTTTTTTGTGCAAAAAAAAACAACACCTCCCTCTGAAAGCCTATTGCAGGGCTAGGCAATCCTAGCCCTTTTTATGACTCGTGGACTTCAACTCCCAGAAATCCTGAGCCAGCCATGCTGAGGGGAAAGGGAGAGGTTTCCAAGCTGAGCCATGCTGGCTCAGGAATTCTGGGAGTTGAAGTCCTTGAGTCATAAAAGAGCCTGCACTAGAGGAGGACATTAAAATTATTTACAGGGTTACTTTTTTAGGAACTAAACTTTTAGAATCTAAAACAGCTAATTCACAAAAGCCAACAGGAAAGAACTTCACATTTTTCATCTGCTTCTGTATTTTGGAAGGTAAAATTAGATAACAAAATAATCTATTTCCTATGTTAACATCTCTGCAATGAAATCATTAAAGGTAACAAGAAAGAAATGAGAAACATTTTTCTAAATGTAATATGTCTAATTTAGCTGATGCTAGGAAAAATAATGTATCTTTTGTACATACTCTTGAAAACTATTTTGAATCTAACCATCTATTACAACTAAACCACTTTAAATTAAACAATTCTTAAGAATGAAATATTCTTAATTTGGACTTTACTTTTACTGTTTGGACTGTTGTGTATTTTGAAAAATAGATTATTTAGAATCTAGTTATGCTGCACTTCAGTCTTTAAATAATTAACCTAGTATATACATAACAATATATGATGTTTTCCATGGTGAGCTTAATATCAATAACAACATTTATTAAAAAGGCTAAAATAATTTCTGGTGGTATTATCTGTACGTTAAAATTTTGTTTAGTCACAATCTTTCACTTTTCACATTCTGGAAAAGCAGTGGTCATGTATCCTAGCAAAAGATGTTACATATGTGCATAAGTGTAGTCAGTAGCATATGCCTTTTTAAAAATATCAAACATGCAAAGAAACAAAAATAAGTCCAAAATATCTGTATTACATCCAGAAATGCCAACTTTGAAACAAATATTTCTCATCCATAACTATGGCACCCTAAGGATACCTGCATATAGGCAAATGCTTCTATGGGATCAGTAACGCAGCAGGGATTGCTTTTTCCTTCCAATAACAGATTGCTGGGAAATACCAAACATGGCCTTAAGAATTCCAATGTTTGTTACAAATTTTTATGGATGTGGTTGGAAAGAGGCCTAGAAATGCCAGCACAAATACATTGCACTTGCTGAACATGCACACGCAACTAATTACAATCTTCAATTACATGTGATATATCCAGGGCTTTTTTTCCCATAGAATACTCAGAATGGCGTTCTGGCACCTTTTTTTTTGCACCAAAAAAAAAAAAGCTGAAGGAAACTGTTCCAGAGAGCCAAATTCTTCTCAGGCAGCCAGATTGCAGAGCAGCAGAATGCATCACAGCAACAGGCCTTCAGATGGCTCAAATCGAAGGAAATGTGATCCATACAGGCTAATTTAAAAGTGGGAGGGTAAGAAGGGCCAAGTGTGAACAGGTTGCTTAGCAACCTGCTTAAACAGTCTCTGTAACTTTCAGCTCCCAGTGCCTTGCCTTTTTTAAGCTGGGAAGTTGAAAAAAAGGCTAAAAAGAAGGCAATAGAGTGCTATCAAGGAAAATGTATAGATATAGCCAGCAGACATTTAGGGAACCTTTATTTTTCATACACTGTTCGAATTTTGTTTTAATACCATGGTGATACACAATCAAATGTAGTCAGTCTTTTTTTTTTAATCCCAAAGCATCTGTTCATTAAATACAGTATAACAAAGTTTTGGATGATGGAATTATTTTTTATCTAAGGATAACTAATGATAACAGCTCTTAAATCTGTTATTTTGTTTTAGTTTTGCACAAAAAATGTATAATTTGCATTTGCATTCACTTATGAATAGAATATGTTGTTAAAATGTATTGGTGTTGAAATAATTAGTGCACACTTATACCTAAAACCAGTTTATTGCATTTGGCAATTGTACTAAAAAAAAATCTCATTGTCAACCAATATAATTCATTTAATTTGAAATCAAGTGAAAAATTGATTTAAATTATTTTACTAAAACAAATTAATGGCAATTCTTTTAAAAGAAGTTGCCTCAAACAAAATGAGTTTGACATGCCTGCTCTAGATAGTTGAATGCTCCAAAAAAATTCTAGACCAGGCCTGTACATGCAGCCTACCAAGCACCCTTGGATAGAACACAGACCTTTTTTAAAAAAAAGTAATAAAATCACCACCACTGCCCTGAAAGTCATGTTGCCTAGTGCCTCCATGGCTTACCATGACCACAAAATCCAACACTGTAGATGCTCCTTTAGTCACCAAATCATTGATTAGCCCACCAGCATTCCTGTGCAGACCACAAAGATTTTTAATTTATCAGTGTGGGCCTTTCCCTTCTACAAGTTGCACAGACCCCTTCTAGATTTTCCTCTTGCCTTTCCGAGTTAACTCCTTGGTCTGTCATTGAGCAAGAATTGACTTTGTAGGGAAGCATATTATCATTTGATGTATATTTAACATATGTTCTATCTTTATTTACCGATTACCGGTATATAGTATTTGTATGCAATCCACATGGTGAGGTTTGGGGCAACTTACAATATTTTTAAAATCATAAGATTAAAACATAAAAGCAGGGCTTTTTTCTCATAGAACGCTCAGAATGGCATTCCGGCACCCTTTTTTGCACACACACAAAAAATGCTTTTGCACAAGCTATGCTACTCCCTCTATTGGCTTTCGAAAGCCAATAGGAATTGCTGCTGAGTGTGCCAAAAGACCTGGCTGGGAAACATTGCACCGGCAAGCTGTCTGCAGTGAAGGCAAGTTGACAGGAACTTTGCATCCCTCCCTACTGCCCAACTACACTATCTCAACTAAGTAAGTAAGAGAGGACAAGGAGTGGGAGGTGGGTTCTGCGGAGTCCATGTGCACTCCTTTTATGTCAGCCAGGCTGGTGGCCTACCTGGTACTGGACCTGTGCCACCGTCACTTCGCCCTGCATGCCTAAGTGGCTACCCTGCATCGCCTGGCCCACACAGCCTTTGCCGCCTGCCACATGCAGCCCCGCCATATAGAGCGGGCCCCGCTGCTCCCACAGCACCTGCAGCGCTGGCCCCAGTGGACAGCACACCACCAACACCCCTCACACCTGTGACCGCAGCAGCGCCGCTCCCCCCTGCCCCCTGCACCCACCAAGATGGGAGTTCCGACACCTTTTTTTAAAGAAAAAAAGCATTGCCAACTCATATCTATCCATTCTCAAAAAGTCAGCTGAATATAACACATATTGTGTGAATTAAGCTTACATGTTAATTACATTAAATAATTATTTTTGCCTGGAGAAGAATGTACAGGTGAGGGTCTAAAATTCTCCTTCCTGCTGCATGAGAGCAAAATCAAATGGCAACTTAATTTCCAGGGATAATAATTTGTCTAATGAGCTAGGGGGAACTCCAGAAAGGGGATATTGGTATTCAAAGCAAACCGGCATCCGCCCGCCTCCCCATAAATGCCCCACCCATCACCTTGCATAGCCACCACCCACCGTGTGCACTGCTGCGGCCCGCCAAGCTCCCTCCCCGGTAAGCCTCCCTCATGCGCCCCAGTCCGTGCCGGCGTTGCGGCTGTTAGCTCCCCCCGAGACCATCTAAGCGCTCAGTGAGTGAGGGTGGCAACACGGGCACAGCCACACACCCCTCCGCGTTTTGCTGGGACGGTCCCGTCTGTCCGTTCAGTCCTACGGTGCCTCCAGTCTGTTTCTGCCCGGACGCCGCCTGCAGCCCAGAGACCTGCCGCCGAGATGTTATAGGGCCCGGAGTAGACGCCAGTAGTGGTTCGGTGGGCGCCCGGCGCCGTCCTTGCCGACAAGGTGAAGCAGACGCGTCGATCAGCTGAGCGCCGGCCAGCTGCGCGGCGGGGCTGCGGCGCATTCTGCGGGATCCGGGCGAAACCACGCCCATCGGCCGACGGTCCGGAGGGGGTGCGCCGATCAGCTGGGCGCCGGCCGGCCGATCAGCGGAGCTGCGGCGCGCTCCGCGGTGTTCGGGCGGAGCCACGCCCATCGGCCGACGGTCCGGAGGGGGTGCGCCGATCAGCTGGGCGCCGGCCAGCTGATCGGCGGAGCTGCGGCGCGCTCCGCGGTGTTCGGGCGAGGCCACGCCCATCCTCCGAATGCCCGGGGCTCGACGAAGACAAGGCTGGTGACCCGGAGGGGGTGCGCCGATCAGCTGGGTGCCGGCCAGCTGATCGGCGGAGTTGCGGCGCGCTCCGTGGTGCTCGGGCGAGGCCACGCCCATCATGGTGGGTTCCGGGGCTTGCCGGCGGCATTGTCGAGGCCCGAGCGGGCGGCGGACCGGCGGGGCTTGACAGTCGGCTTCCCCTACCACCTGCCCTCCTGCAAGAGAAGAACAACAAGATAGACCTCCGCGAAGACATGCCGCTGAGTCCCCAGTGCTACCCCCCAGTTTGGTCGGATGTGCTCGGTGAAAGGCCATGACCAGACGATCTGCCTGAACATCCCCTTCCCTCACCCATGAGGCCTCTGCCAACGGATATCCCTTCCATAACACGAGATACTGTATCTGCCCCCTCCGTACTCGGGAGTCTAGGATTGCCTGTATTTCGTACCGGTCCCCGTGAACAGGCCCCGGAGCGTTCCCATTCGCCGTCTCTGTCCTCCCCTTAGCGGGCTTTAGTAGGCTACTATGGAAGACAGGGTGGATCTTCCCTAGGAACTTTGGCAACCGCAAACGGACGGTCACGGGGTTGATCACCTGAACCACTTGGAAGGGGCCAAGGAACTTAGGACCTAGCTTCCTGCTCGGTACCCGTAAGTGCAAATATTTGGTTGACAGGTACACCCACTCCCCGACCTTGGGGGTGTCGAACGGCTCCCTTTTCCTGTCTGCCTGCTCCTTCACCCGTGCCTGGGCTTTCACCATCGCCTCCCTAGCGGTTTTCCAGGCGGCCCCCAAGTGGTGCATCCACTCCTCAAGCCCGGTGGGTGTCGCCGATCCCTGCCCACACTCCGGGACAGGGACAAAATCATACCCCGCCACCACCCAGAATGGTGTCAAACCCGTGCTGCTATGCACGGCGTTATTGTGGGCGACTTCCGCAAATATAAGGAGGTCTGCCCAGTCTGTTTGCTGGAACGACACATAGCTCCTGAGGAACCTTTCCACCGTGGCGTTTGCCCTTTCAGCGGCCCCGTTAGTGCTTGGGTGGTAACCGGAGCTGAGGCCCTGGGTAGAGCCGATGTGTCGTAGAAACTCTCGCCAGAACTGTGCTGTAAACTGGACCCCGCGGTCCGAAATAATCCGTCGGGGGACCCCGTGCAGCCGATAGATATGGGTCATAAACAGCCGTGCCAACCGTTTGGCAGACGGCAGCCCCTTGCAGGGGACGAAGTGCGCCTGTCTGGAGAAGAGGTCGATGACTGTCCAGATTACCGAGTATCCCCTGCTTTCCGGCAACCCGACAATGAAGTCCATGGCAATGTCTTGCCATGGTCGTACAGGGTCCGAAACTGTCTGTAGCAGACCCAACGGCTTCCCGACACGGGGTTTTGTTGTGGCGCATACGTGACATCTCCGGACGTGGTGTTCCACGTCCGCCTTCATGCTTGGCCACCAAAATTGACGGCGTGCCAGGTGTAACGTTTTCAGGAAGCCGAAGTGACCGGCCTGCCTGGCATCGTGACAACGGCGCAAAATGGCGGGGCGTAGCGTCTGAGGCACATACAGCTTATCCCCGTGCCAGGCCAAACCATCGCGCATAGTTAGAAGACCGGGATGCTCCTTCAGCCAGGCGTCTGTAGCTAAGGCCTCGTCCATGGCACGGGACAAATCGTCCCCCACGCTGCAGATTGCCTGGGTCGCGCTCGGGGATGCACTAGGCGGGATGAGCTCTTGTACAACTGCTTCTCGTTTGGTGTCGTATTGCGGCAGCCGTGAGAGTGCGTCAGCAAGAAAGTTCCGCCCCCCCGGTACGTACTTCAGAACGAAATTAAAGCGCCGGAAAAAGAGAGCCCATCTGACGTGCTTGGGCGCCAGTTTCCTCGGGGACTGCAGGACCTCCAAGTTCTTGTGGTCTGTCCAGACCTTGAAAGGATGGACAGCCCCCTCCAGAAGATGTCGCCACGTCTCCAAGGCCGCACGCACGGCGAACGCCTCCTTCTCCCAAATCGCCCACGAGCGTTCCGTCGACGACAGTTTTTTGGAGGAGTAGGCACATGGTTGCAGCACCCCCTCCGTGTTCCGTTGCAACAGCACAGCCCCTACCGCGACATCACTGGCGTCGACTTGGACCACATACGGACGGTCGGGGTCAGGATGTACCAACACCGGCTCCTTAGCAAACAGGGCCTTCAACGTCTCGAACGCCCGTTGACACGTGGTGGTCCACGCCAGCTTTAACCCCGGACGTGGTTTCTCCCCGGATTGCCGCGTTCGCAACAGGTCCGTCAGCGGCAGGGCTGTCGCTGCAAAACCTGGGATAAACTGGCGGTAAAAGTTCGCGAACCCCAAGAAACTCTGCAGCTGTCGCCGCGTCCGTGGCGCCTGCCATTGCAGGACGGCTTCCACTTTGCGAGGGTCCATCTCTATGCCGCTCGCAGACACTCGATACCCCAGGTAATCCAGCCTCGTCTTGTGGAACTCGCATTTGGTGAGCTTCACATAGAGGCGGGCAGCCAGCAGCTTCCGTAGCACCTGGCGCACGAGGGCGATATGTTCCTCCATTGTCTTGGTATATATCAAAATGTCATCCAGGTACACCAACACCCCGCGGTACAGGTGCTTGTGAAGCACCTGGTTTATCATCTGCATAAAGACGGCTGGGGCCCCCTGGAGTCCAAACGGCATGACTCGGAACTGGAAACTGCCCAACGGACAGTTAAACGCCGTTTTCCACTCATCCCCTGCTCTGATCCGCACCCGGTAATACGCCTCCCGTAAATCTAGCTTCGTGAAGATGCGTCCCGTCGACAAGTGTGCCAGAAGATCTTTCATAAGTGGCAGCGGATACAGATGTTCGACGCAGACCGCGTTGACGCCTCGGAAGTCGACACACATGCGAAGCGTGCCATCCTTCTTCTCCCGGAACAGTATTGGCGCTGCTATCTTGGATCGGGCAGGTTGGATGAACCCCCTCGCGAGATTTTTGTCGATGTAACGACGTAGCTCCTGCATCTCGCGAGGCGTCAAAGCGTACATGCGCGGTTTTGGCAGCTTTACACCCGGCTCAAGCTCGATGGCGCAGTCCGTCGCTCGGTGAGGAGGTAGAGCGTCACACTCTTTCTCGTCGAAAACCTCTGCTAGGTCGGCGTACACCTGTGGGAAGCAGGCTTCCGCCACCCCCTCTGTCCCTTGAACCCGCTCACCACCTGGCTGCTCAGCAGGACCCACATATGCGTGCGGTGGTGGTTGTGGCCCTGTCCCCAACCGTAGGTGCCGGCAGCCCTCCCCCACCAGATCGTGGGCCCCCACTTGTCGAGCCATGTCAACCCCAGAATCACTGTCTCCGTCATTGATGGAACGACAAGGAAGCGCAAAGTCTCCCAGTGGGTCCCCATCTCCAATCGAACAGGACCCGTCACCCGAGTGACTGGAGCCCCCCCCAAAAGGGATCCGTCCACCTGCTGGAAACGAAGGGGAGTTGGCAGGCGGCGCACCTCCAATCCCAGCCGGGCAACCACCACTTGGCTGATAAGGCACCGGGTACTGCCTGTGTCGATCAGTGCTGGGCAAGCCTCCCTATGTCCCGTCCGCAGGTTGATGAGGACGACCGGAACTGTGAAAGGCACCACTGGGTCACTCACCATAGGGTCCTCCTCCTCCTCCAGGCTCTCATAGGGCTCCGGGTCGTTGGCCTCGGGTAGTTCCGCGCCGATTGCTGATGTGGTCATCAGGGACGCCAGCTGGTGAGCAGCTCTTGTTCGCTCCACCGACTTCCGTGCTGTGGGGCCCTTTCCGGCGGGGGTTGCTGCGGCGGCACGAGGTGCCGGCAAGGGGCAAGTGGCCACTCGGTGTCCCGGCTGATCGCACCGGAAACATCTTATAGCTGGTCTTGGAAGCGGCACAGGTGGGTTTGCCGTTGGGGCCACGGCCTTCCGATCCTCCTCCTTTGGCCTCTCGGGGGTCCTACGGGTCCCGACCACCCCCTCCGACTTACCCCTGCATTCGCGCAGCCGGACGTCAAGTTCTACAGTGACCCGGTACCACTCCAGCAGTCGCTCGGGCACTCCACGCACCACGCACGCCCTCCGCAGCGCGCCGTCCAACCCCGACTGGAAGTGGTGTACCAGCAAGCGTTCCGGCCAAGAGCGGAGCTTACGAGCCACCCGGCGAAATTCAGCGACATACTCTGCTGCGGGCCTGCCTTGTTGTCGCAGCCCCACTACCTCCGCCTCAGCCCTGTGGGTGCGGGCCACATCCTCGAACTGCATCCGCAGTGACTCCAGGAACAACCCGACGTCAGCCAGTTCCCGTGCATGCTCACCATACAAGTCAGCCGCCCAAGCTGCTGCCTCTCCCTGCAGGCTTGCTGTGATAGCCACCACCATGGCCCATTGGGAGGTATAGGCTGCACCGTACTGATCCAGGTGGTGAATGGTGTGGCTTAGGAACATGGCGAGCCGGTCAGGGTGGCCGTCGTACGTAACAGGCAGCGGTGGAGGGCCCCAGAAAACCCCCGGGCCCCAGGGGCCCCCCTGGGCCCTGGGCCCCCTCGTACCTGGTGTTTGGTGCCGCCCGCTCCATGGCCGGGCAGTTGCCCCGGCCGTTGTTGCCCACCTGGTGGCCTCTGCCTGGTCTGATGCCCCGGGGTGTTGTCGTTCGGCCTGAACAGCTCTCATCTCCGTCAGCCGTGATGGCGGGCCCCGAAACCTTGGGCCTGCCAGGCGGAAACTGGGCTGGCCCGACTGGCCAGGTGTCAACCTCTGTAGCGACCATCGCCGCGTCTCCTGAGCCGGTCCCGCAGGTGACCAAGGTGCAGTGTCCTGATACCCAAACTCCCCAAAACGGTCCCGCAACACATCCATTGTGTAGGCCCCTGGGGCCGTAGAGTAGCTCCACACCTCGCCTTCCTCCTCCGTCAGCCGCCGCTCCCTCCAAGCTGGCATTGTGGCCTGTGAACGGCCCTCACCACGGACTTGGTCCAAACGCCCCAAGGGAGGGCTCTGCCACCCCTCCCCGCTTTGAGCCAGAGACCCTTCCTCCCAACTATCACCAGCTTCAGCCGAGGCCATAACCCCCTTGGTCTTCGGCCGCACTGCTGGCCCCTCTGGCACGCCAGGATCAGGTGGAGTTGCAACTGCAGCCCCAACAGCCCCTTCTTCCTCGGCTGCCAAATCAAGCCCCGATGGATCCTCCGCCATGCCCAAAGCGCGAGTAACAGCAGGAGGTATCCTGGAACAACGCTGACTTACTGTCACGACGTCCTCCGCCAGGAAACAAAAGCACTCCAAAAGGAACGGGTGACCAGGTTTATTTCCACAACAATCCAAACCGCGGTAAAGTCAGCGTTGAGGCATCTAGCCTCAACGCTCTTTTATCATGTTACCACACCCTAACCCCACCCCTTTAAAGCAAACCGGCATCCGCCCGCCTCCCCATAAATGCCCCACCCATCACCACGCCCATCGGCCGACGGTCCGGAGGGGGTGCACCGATCAGCTGGGCGCCGGCCAGCTGATCGGCGGAGCTGCGGCGCGCTCCGCGGTGTTCGGGCGAGGCCACGCCCATCCTCCGAATGCCCGGGGCTCGACGAAGACAAGGCTGGTGACCCGGAGGGGGTGCGCCGATCAGCTGGGTGCCGGCCAGCTGATCGGCGGAGTTGCGGCGCGCTCCGCGGTGCTCGGGCGAGGCCACGCCCATCATGGTGGGTTCCGGGGCTTGCCGGCGGCATTGTCGAGGCCCGAGCGGGCGGCGGACCGGCGGGGCTTGACAATATTAATAAACAATGTTTAAAAAGAACACAGCACTTCAGGCTCCAGGTATAGGAGAACACCATGTTCCTCTTTTAATAACTCTCAGCTTAACCTAGTACACTGCCTCTATCTATCTATAGACTGCTAGATATATAGAGATACAGTATATAGAGATACAGATAGAGATACAAATAGAGAGGTACAGATAGAGATGCATACATCTATTATTATTATTATTATTATTATTATTATTATTATTATTATTATTATTATTATTATTTAAAATACATGTTCGGTTTAAAACTAGACAAATCAGAAAAGCATCCATGATTTCCTTGAAGACTGGGCGGGCTATCAATTTAGCATGCACCTATACTGCCCAAAATCCATTAAACTAGGGCTTTTCAACCTTTCAACCATTGTACCACTTTTAGGATATGGCAACATTCGAGTACCACCAGTCGCCTAGCAAGGTGTCAAAAACTTGATGACCCGACCCTGCCACCGAAAAAGGAAAAAAGTGATGAAGTACAGGTAGTCCTCAACTTACAACAGTGCACTTAGTGACTCAGAAGCACCAGGATCAACACCGAGCTTCAGCTGGAGCCTGGTGCTGATCTTGGCACTTACACTGAGCCCTGACAGCCCCGAAGAAGCGCTTCCACTGAGCCCTGACAGCCCTGCAGCTCCAGCCATCTCTCGCTCAGGCTTGTGCGGTGCTGCCACCAGTTCAGCTCATTCCCCTGTCCTGCTACCACTTTTCTAGGATGGTCGCGTACCACCTGCCAGGTGCCAATGTACCACAGGTGGTACCTGTACCACTGGTTGAAAAGCCCTGCACTAAACTGTATATGTTATCAACGGCCACACTCACCTCTGAAAAATAAGGAACAATGCATATAAAAAGGGTACTTTTGCAATTTAGAAAACATAGACATGTTTGAGTTCTTATTTTAATGGTACAAATATTTTTTGAAACAGGGCAATGTAGATTCATTCTCATCTGCATCAATTTATCAGAATCCTAATGATTTCACTGAAAGGCAGAATTATCAATTGACTGGTTTTCCAAGCGTGTGCAAAAAACCTATAGAAAATGCCAACAGGATGCTGTGATTTTGGCAGTATTATGATATATATGCTTTTATCTTGTTTATAGGTAGCTTGTTTATAGATGTCACCAAACAATATCTTGCTATCATATAACTTCTGCATAAAAATGTATTACAGTATAGAACTTGCCATATGAGCCATTGGGCGTTATCCATGTTCCAAGTGAAGGAAGATGGAAGAGGTGGACCTTCAAATATTTCTTAACTGCTCCTACAGGTTAGTGTGCAAAGTTAAAAATATAACCTTGATTTTTTATAAACATTACTTATTCATCTATTGGGCACAGTTTTACATTACTATTACTATTATTTGTGTTCATGAATATTATTCTTAATGAAAATAATTTGCAAAACACTAATTAATAATTGAGTTTGGGGTTTGAGTCACATTCATTTAATACAAATATGGTAAATAGTTATTTTCAAATGTCAGCCACAAGATCTCAAGTAAATAATTATGGTTTTAATATTTATATTAATGGAGCCTACAGTAAAAGTAAGTATTTACTCTATAAAAGATGTCATGTTTACAATAGATTATGCAAAAAAGAAACCCTTTTCTTAATAGCATTTTGATATAATCTTGACAATGCTATATTTGTCCACAAAAAGCAACAATAAAATATTTATAATTAGAGAAACGGTGACAAATCTTGCAATTTAAAGCTAGAATCTAAATAAATTAGTGCTACCCATTACTTTAGGGCAGGATGCCTTCAGCTTAGTGTGGACTTTTGGTGACTACCTGGACAAGTCCTTGCATGTTTGGGCAAGTTTTTAGAAGTTGCCTAAGGTTACCTGGTGGCTTTGCATCTAAGGTGGGACTAGAATGCATGGTCTCCCACTTTCTAGCTCGCTGCCTTAACCAAACTGGCCCTCTTTATCTATGTGGAGTTTTTTTATGATATTGTATTTTTTTATTTTGGAAATGGAACAGTTTTGTCCCACCTACCTGCTTTTCCTAGCACGTGACTTGTCATCTCTTAATAATTAATATACACAAAGGATGAAATAAGCTGAAATAGATCAAAATCCAAGTCATATTTTAAATGATTGTTGCTTAATTGAGGGTCAGGCAATGGAACAAATGACCATACAATATCCTCCGCTTCTGTGATTATTTATTGATTTTTAGTAAAATCATAGGTTCAGAACCACTATTCTTCCTTTCTGAACAGCAGAAATAAAATAATTACACCAACAAAAATAGAACTATATCATTTCCTCTTATTTTAAAAACAATGAGTTAATCCAGTCTTTATTAACTCATACATTGCTGCAAAGAACATATTTGATTTTTCTCAACTTGATTATTGCCTTTAGCTTGTCAACCATTTTGTTTATTTAGTTAGAAAATTACATCTTTCTGACTGATATGATTCACATTTACTTGTCTTTCAAATTTAAATTGTTAAAATTTAACTCTTATGGTAATTTTCCTCCATCTTAAACATCAAGATTTCAGAGAGGACAAGCTAATTATTTGGATAGAATTATATTCCTAAAAATCACACAGTTCTAATATTAAGAAATGTGGAATAAAGTACTCCGTTTACTAGGAATATATGGGTATTTTATCCTTCTTTTGTATATCTTTTTTGTGTGATGATTTTAACGTTTGGACTGTGGATATTTGTTTTTGA
>NC_138207.1:66114907-66382407 GCF_964194415.1 Vipera berus
AGCAGAGAGTTCTGACAAAACGTGATCCACTGGAGAAGGAAATGGCAACCCACTCCAGTATCTTTGCCATGAAAACCCTATGGACAGTACCAAAAGGCAAAACGATATGACGCTGGAAGATGAGCCCCTCAGGTCGGAAGGCGTCCAATATGCTACTGGGGAAGAGCAGAGGGCTAGTACTAGTAGCGCCAGAAAGAATGAAGCGACTGGGCCAAAGCCGAAAGGACGCTCAGCTGTGGATGTGTCTGGTGGTGAAAGGAAAGTCCAATGCTGTAAAGATTTTTTCTCCATAGGAACCTGGAATGTAAGATCCATGAATCAAGGAAAGCTGGACGTGGTCAAACAAGAGATGACAAGACTGAACATTGACATCTTAGGTATCAGCGAACTAAAATGGACAGGAATGGGTGAATTTAATTCAGATGACCATCAGGTATACTACTGTGGGCAAGAATCCTTCAGAAGAAATGGAGTAGCCTTCATAGTCAATAAAAGAGTAGGAAAAGCAATACTGGGATACAATCCTCAAAATGACAGAATGATCTCAGTTCGAATCCAAGGCAAACCATTCAATATCACAGTAGTCCAAGTCTATGCCCCAACCACCAGTGCTGAAGAGGATGAAATTGACCAGTTCTATGAAGCACTACAGCACCTTATAGAACTAACACCAAAAAATGATGTTCTTATCATCATGGGGGATTGGAATGCTAAAGTAGGAAGCCAAAAGATAACTGGAATAACAGGCAAGTTTGGCCTTGGAGTGCAAAATGAAGCAGGGCACAGGCTGATAGAATTCTGTCAAGAGAATGCGATGGTCATAGCAAACACTCTTTTCCAACAACCCAAGAGACGGCTCTACACATGGACATCACCAGATGGTCAACACAGAAATCAGATTGACTATATGCTCTGCAGCCAAAGATGGAGAAGCTCTATACAGTCAGTAAAAACAAGACCAGGAGCTGACTGTGGCTCAGACCATGAGCTTCTCCTTGCAAAGTTTAGGCTTAAACTGAAGAAAGTAGGGAAAAGCACTAGGCCACTCAGGTATGAATTAAATCATATCCCTGTTGAATATACAGTAGAGGTGACAAATAGATTTAAGGAATTAGATCTGATAGACAGAGTGCCTGAAGAACTATGGACAGAGGTTCGCGACATTGTACAAGAGGTAGCAACCAAAACCGTCCCAAAGAAAAATAAATGCAAGAAAGCAAAATGGCTGTCTGAGGAAGCTTTGCAAATAGCTGAGGAAAGGAGGGAAGCGAAAGGCAAGGGAGAAAAAGAAAGATACGCCCAATTGAATGCAGAATTCCAGAGAATAGCTAGAAGAGATAAGAATGCCTTCTTAAATGAACAGTGCAAAGAAATAGAAGAAAACAATAGAATAGGGAGGACCAGAGATCTTTTCAAGAAAATTGGAGAAATGAAGGGCACGTTTAATGCAAAAATGGGCATGATAAAGGACCAAAATGGCAGGGACCTAACAGAGGCAGAAGAGATTAAGAAGAGGTGGCAAAATTACACAGAAGAACTATACAAGAATGAGCTTAACGTCCCTGATAATCACAATGAGGTGGTCACTGACCTCGAGCCAGACATCCTAGAAAGTGAAGTGAAGTGGGCCTTAGAAAAACTGAGCAACAACAAAGCTAGTGGAAGTGACAGTATTCCAGCTGAGCTATTCAAAATCTTAAAAGACAATGCAGTAAAAGTGCTACACTCAATTTGCCAGCAAATTTGGAAAACTCAACAGTGGCCACAGGATTGGAAAAGATCAGTTTACATTCCAATTCCAAAGAAAGGCAGTGCCAAAGAATGTTCAAACTATCGCACCATTGCACTCATTTCTCATGCTAGTAAAGTCATGCTTAAAATCCTACAAGCTAGACTTCAGCAGTATGTGGATCGAGAACTACCAGAAGTACAGGCAGGATTTCGAAGAGGCAGAGGAACTAGAGATCAAATTGCCAATATACGCTGGATCATGGAGAAAGCTAGGGAGTTCCAGAAAAACATCTACTTCTGCTTCATTGACTATGCTAAAGCCTTTGATTGTGTGGATCACAACAAACTGTGGCAAGTTCTTAAAGAGATGGGAGTACCAGACCATCTTATTTGTCTCTTGAGAAACCTATATGCGGGTCAAGAAGCAACAGTGAGAACTGGACACGGAACCACTGATTGGTTCAAAATTGGGAAAGGAGTCCGGCAAGGCTGTATACTGTCGCCCTGCCTATTTAACTTATATGCAGAGCACATCATGAGAAAGGCAGGGCTAGATGAATCAAAAGTTGGAATTAAGATTGCCGGAAGAAATATCAACAACCTAAGATACGCAGATGATACCACTCTAATGGCAGAAAGTGAAGAAGAACTAAAGAGCCTCTTGTTGCAGGTGAAGAAGGAGAGTGCAAAACTTGGGTTGAAACTTAACATTAAGAAAACCAAGATCATGGCATCTGGCCCTCTCAATTCCTGGCAAATAGATGGGGAAGAAATGGAGGTAGTGACAGATTTTATTTTCCTGGGCTCCAAGATCACTGCAGACGGGGACTGTAGCCAAGAAATTAAAAGACGCTTGCTCCTGGGGAGGAAAGCCATGGCAAATCTAGACAGCACACTAAAAAGCAGAGACATCACCCTGTCAACAAAAGTGCGTATAGTCAAGGCTATGGTCTTCCCAGTTGCAATGTATGGCAGTGAAAGTTGGACCATAAGAAAGGCTGAGCGCCAAAGAATTGAGGCCTTTGAACTGTGGTGCTGGAGAAGACTCCTGCGAGTCCCTTGGACTGCAAGGCGATCAAACCGGTCAGTCCTAGAGGAGATCAATCCTGACTGCTCTTTAGAAGGCCAGATTCTGAAGCTAAAACTCAAGTACTTTGGCCACCTAATGAGAAGGAAGGACTCACTGGAGAAGAGCCTAATGCTGGGAAAGATCGAGGGCAATAGAAGAAGGGGACGACAGAGAATGAGGTGGCTGGATGGAGTCACTGAAGCAGTAGGCGCGAGCTTAAATGGACTCCAGAAGATGGTAGAGGACAGGAAGGCCTGGAGGAATGTTGTCTCCATAGGGTCGCGATGGGTCGGACACGACTTCGCAGCTAACAACAAATACATATACATATACATATACATATACATATACATATACATATACATATACATATACATATACATATACATATACATATACATATACATATACATATACATATACATATACATATACATATACATATACATATACATATATATATATATATATATATATATATATATATATATATATATATATATATGTATATATATATATATATATGGATCTTTGGTCATTCGGGTTTTTTCCTGTGTGGAGTTGAAGGTGTGGGAGCAACGTTTCGACGGAATCCCATCCGTCATCCTCAGGCTAGTGGCTTCAGCTTCCTTCTTCTGGGAGAAGCATGTGGTAGTGGCTGTTTGTTCCTCTTTTTTAAACTGCCAGAGGGTGTGTGTTCTGTGGGTGGAGGTGTGCTCTGATTGGGTGGGGGATTAAGTGTGTTCTGATTGGGTGGGAGTGTGTTTTGAATGGTGGGTGTGTTCTGATTGGGTGGGGGTGTGTTTTGAGTGGATGGGCTGGTCTCAGCTGCCAGCCTTAGACCTGAGCTGGTGAGTTGTGCTGCTTTTGTTCGGCTTCGTGTTTGTAGTGGTGCTATGTTTTTATAGTGGGTGTCAGTTTGCTTATTGTGTGGTTTGGAGGGGTTTAAAGTGGCTGATGTTGCAGCTGTAGTTAGGTTTCTGTTTTGTGGTTGTGCGTCGTTATCATTGTGGGTTCGGATTTGCTTTTTGAATGGTTGTGTGGTGGTGGTGTCATGTGATGTTATCATGAGTTTGGGTCTGGTATCATTCTTGGTGGTTGGGACTCGTCTGTCAATCAAGGCGGGTTTCCAAATGGCTGGTAGGCGAGAGGTATCATCTCGTTTGTTCATGCTGTGGGGGCGTTTTTCTATCTCAATGGCTTCTCTGATTATTCTGTTGTTAAAATGTTCAATTTTGGCGATAGTTTTGGTTTTTTTTAAAATCAATTTCATGTCCCGTGGCTTCAAAGTGTTGGACCAGGGATGAAGTTTGTTCTCCCTTTCTGAGTGAGTTTTTGTGCTCTTCAATGCGTACACTTATTCTTCTGTTGGTCTGTCCGATCAGACATACATACATATATATACATATATATACACATACATACATATGCATATGCATATACATATACATATACATATACACACACATACTCATATATATCTAAACACACAAACACACACACACAAATGGGTCAGATGTATTCTTCCAGGCATCTGGATATCTCTAGTATTTTCAGTTAGAATTGGCAACTCCAGGCTGACAAGGGGAGGAAGCTGAACATAGCATAGGATTATTTTTTCTCTCTTTTTCTATGTTTTATATAGTCTTCTTTGGGGTGGGAGGGCTGTATTAAATTGCATTTATTTGAAATGAATGAGAAATCATTCAGCTGTTTAAGGATTATAGTTTATTCATACTGTGATAATTCAACAAAGACATATTTGTCTTGGTTTGTGCCCACTTTCGCAGGTTTATCCTACAGCTCCATCACAAGCAAAACAATATCAAATGATCTGAAAGTGATACTAAACTCACAAACCAAGGGGGAGCTCTGGAGTGATTACTTCCTATGGAGAGGAAAGGTTTTTACTAAAAAAAGAAAAAAGGGGCAGGGCAATTCTCATTACATAAATAAAATAATAAATAAAATGCAATGGTGGAGATATATTGTAAAAACCAATTTATGTGAGCAGTTTTAAGAAATATGATGAAGACATTATGTTTTAATTTCCTTTCAAAAATCTTTTTAAATTTTAGTTCTCCTTTAAAAACAATTATAGTATCGATGGTGATCATTGTGCAGAATTATCACTGTCATCTCCGATAAAAGAGAATGTACAGTATGTAGCTGAGGACTGAACTGTGAAATCCTTGTGCTGTATGAGCTTGGTTGTTTGTTGGCTTGTAGATGTTTCATTACCCAACAAGGTAACATCATCAGTGCTGGTGTGTGTGGGTTTTCTTCCTGTTTATATACAGTAGCTTGCCCTTTCAGCTTTAGTGAAGATAGGGTCTTCTACATGGTATTTTTCAATTGAGTTATTGTTTTCTACTTAATGATTTTTTGGTGTTAATCCCTGATTATCTGGGTGTTGCCTGTTGGAGAGGGTGTGTTCTGGTCCTTTTGTTTCATTCTTAGATTTGTTTATTGTTTCTTTTGGATGGTGTGTCAATATGATTTATTTCTATGTGTCTATTGGTGGCTGATTTGTCTGAATTTATTTATTTATTTATTATTTATTATTGGGACTTATATGCCGCCCTATCTCCCAAAGGACTCAGGGCGGCTAACAACAATAAAACACAATAATACAAATGTTAAAAAAGATTAAACTAACAAGCTGTCAAGTTTCCAGGAATTCCTTAGCATTTTTGAATTTAGCTTGTTCTACAATGCTCACAATGCATGAAAGGACATTGCTGATCAGGAAAGGCTCCCACAAATACCCTCTAATAACCTGCTTTCCCAAAAACATAGAAAATCCTATGAAGCATCATAGCTACCAAGGTACAGAACCATATGGCCTAGCATATGAACGTAGCTCAGAAGGCTGTTAGAATAAACTATAGACTCAAAACACCAGTTATTCATAGACAATGCAGTTATTCAAGACTCAAGGTCTAGATCGACCAAGCTAGCACAGCCTAGATTGGCTACAGTAAAGCCTGTAACTCAGTGCCACACACATGGATCTGTGAATGCCTGACACTGAAGGAAGTCAACAGTACACTCAGGACCTTTCTCAAAAATTCAATGGGACTGTGGAAGAGAATACTGAAAGTCAACTCAAGACAGCTTGCACCAGTGGCCATCAAGTTAAACTTATACCAATAACAGGTGATACTTCCAGATCAAGATGGACAGGCAAATACTTGCCAATCAACCAGAGACCATAGTAGTAGACAACAACCAGAAGACAGTGGTGGTGATAGATGTAGTTGTGCAAGGTAACAGAAACCCAGGAAGAAGGAGCATGAGAAACTGGAGAAGGAGGAATTACAGAGAATATGAAAGTAAAGGCCAAAATGATCCCAGTGGTGGTAGGTATACTTGTGGCTGTGACCCCTATGCTGGGAGAATGGTGGTTCTAGATCCCAGCACCAGAACAACATCAAAGTTGTCTGTCCAGAAGAGTGCAGTGCTAGTAACAGATAAGATACTGCAGAGAACTCTCAAACTCCCAGCCCTCTGGGGTATGTATGTATGTATGTATGTATGTATGTATGTATGTATGTATGTATTCTGTATTATGTCAGTATTTTTTCAGTTCTTAAATAGATAACCCATGATAACTATATATGAGCAGAAACTTCCAAATTACATGAATCATATGCAATTCAATAATTATTTAATTGCATATAATACTCTCAGTGTCTATGAGTACCTTAAAGTATATTGAAATAAGGAGTGATTTTTCTCAAAGCTGACCAAGACAACAGAAATAATTTTTGGTAACTTTTGTAGAATATTAGAATATTGAAGAAATATAAACAACTGTTGTGTTTGTACTTGTATGTGACTTACTTTATCATCATTTGATCATCCAATATCTTGTTTTCTGGCAGTTATATATTGAATATACTGAAAATTACAGGGCTTGAGATGTCACTAAATAGTAAGAAATTATGTTGGTGTCGCTATTTTTTAAAAAATAAGGAAAGTACTGTAATTTTTTATCTAGGGTAAGGAAACAGTTTCCTACTTTTCCTACTGCACCTTGAATCCTGTCCAGACCTATCTTGAAAGGTTCTCTTACCTACATAAAAAGATAAATTTATGCAAATGAAATGAACACATATTGAGGATGAAACAAATACTGAGCAGTGAAACTAAAACGTATTAGCTAGGATTGATAATCTTTGTTCATCATTTGTTATTTGGGAATCAGGAAAAAATTGAATCTAACATAGTTTTCATTTCTATTGTCCATTTTGATCTGAATTGTTTTTCTGAAATAGAGCAGAAGTGGTACATGTAGCTTTGAGACTTAATTCATAAAATATTAGTTTTGTAATGTGCAGTGTGTGTATATATGTTCGTTCTACTTATCCCTACCTCACCCCTCCTTTCAAGCTGGAATGTATTAATTTATTCTTCACAACACTGGCTTTACAAGGATATCTTGGGTGTCTTAAAGGACATTAGAGAGGGGATCATTAAAATAATTTAAAATTGGTACAGTGGAGGTTAATGGATTTTTTTCCTTTTTAAGGGCATAGCTGAATTCTTTACATTTAAAAAGATTACTCCCTTATCCCCATTTCCTGATCTAAATGGGCAGAATTGCCTGGCCTCTGGAGTTAGAGAAAAGGTACAGGGAACATTCTGATGAGTAAAAGGAGGAGTAATTTAATTGTCTAACTCCTTCTGTGCTAGAGAATATCAGACAGATGGGGAGGATAAAACAAGGAGCTCAATAATTAATTTTCATGTTTCTCACTAGTGGGACCCTTTTAATCCCTGTTCCTATGATTATAGAGAAAGGTTGGAATCTGAAGTTTTACTTATTAGCTATGTGTTGGATGAAAATACCTGTATTTTCAAAAGGAATAGTGACAAGAATGAAAAATTTCTGCTATTAAAAATATCTCAGTGTCAGGGACTTTTGTGAAAGAACAAAAACTCTCTGATTCCCTCAGATAAATAATGAAACAGATGGTTGTTGAGGGGTTAAAGGTCAAGCTTTCCCTGTTGACTATAACACAAGGTTGACTTAAAAGATTTTGAGAAGTTATTCAAGATGAGTTATCTTAGAATGCATCTCCTGATTTTTAATGAAATGAATTGGAAAGTCTTCAAAATTATTTCAGGAGTTGCATTTTCAAGGAGTGACTTCTTTTTACATAGCTAACCTATCTTTTGCAAACTATTTTGTCTGTATGCCTGTGATTCTCTCTCTCTCTCTCTCTCTCTTTCTCTCTCTCTCTCTGTAGAGAGAGAGAGACAGACAGACAGACAGACACACACACACACACACAGAGAGAGAGAGAGAGAGAGAGTGACAGAGAGACAGAGAAAGTGACAGACAGACATAGACAGACAGACAGAGATGGAGACAGAGAGACAAAGAGAGAGACAAAGACAGAGAGATACCTATCTCCTTCTATGATTGGGGCCTTGATGAGGTGAAGGGGCTTGTGTGGATAAATGAAATTGTGGACTATGTTGTTGATAGATGTCCCAGACTAACACCAATCACATTTGCCAACCCACATTGGACCACAGTGGCAGATTATGGTCTGTTCCTTACACATGCCAATACAACCTCAAAAATGGCCCTTATTCCCTGGAGACACTAGGACAACTACCCACAGCAGCGGGAAGACCTGATTGAAGGCAGAGGGTGCTAAGAATCACTGGGTTAAACCAGGCTGCCTTTGGACTTTGGACATAGGAATGGTCATCATTTGAACAATGAAAATGACTCGAAGAACCACTGACTGAACTCAACAATAAACATCAGGATATCATCAGATTATGTGAAACATGAAGAAAAGGCGAAAATTTAGTTGAACTTGATAGGACTGAGCATTTTCTCTACAGGTACCAAAGATGGACAATGTGGCAGAGTTGGTTTTCTGATCAACCAAAAGCTGAAAGATTCTGTAGTAAAATTTGAAAGTATATCAGACGTGGTAGCCCAATGCGTCATTCAATTGAACAAACAATACAAGCTTCAAATCATACAGGCTTATACACCAACAATAAGCTATAGTGATGATGAGGTCAAAGAGTTTTATGACAATGTTGCCTGCCTTCAAAACAAACAAAAATGCCAATACAAAATACTAATGGGTGAATAGGATGGAAGTGGTGAATGAAATAACAGAGGCGACATTAGAGAACAAACAAAAGTATACAATAAAACTCAGGACTGTATTGGTTGGAAAATGTGGAAGAGGCCTTCATCCTGTAGTGGATAGACAATGGCTAAAATGATGATGATGATGTCATATACATATACACACACACAAATGCATGTGTATGTGTATATATATATATATGTCTTTATATATATATATATATATATATATATATATATATATATATATATATATATATATACATACATACAGTCTGTCTACAAATCAATGAAGAATTGAATGATTTTTCGCCAGGTATAGGCTTAATAAAGGATCTAAATTTTGTAACATTTAATTGATTTACTGCATTAATCATTTTAGGTAAAGGTAAAGGTTCCCCCGTACATGTGTGCTAGTCGTTTCCGACTCTAGGGGCCGGTGCTCATCTCTGTTTCAAAGCCAAAGAGCCAGCGCTTGACCGAGGACGTCTCCGTGGTCATGTGGCTGGCATGACTAGATGCCAAAGGCGCATGGAACACTGTTACCTTCCCACCATAGTGGTCCCTATTTTTCTACTTGCATTTTTATGTGCTTTCGAACTGCTAGGTTGGCAGAAGCTGGGACGAGTAACAGGCGCTCACTCTGTTACGTGGCACTCAGGATTCGACCTGCCAAACTGCCGACCTTCTGATCGACAAGCTCAGCATCCTAACCCACTGAGCCACCATGTCCCTACTAATCATTTTACTAGTTAGTAATTGGTGAATGTATTGTTTCTGTTACTCATAAATATTCTGTAATATTATTAAAAAGAAAAGAAAGATAGATGAAATACAAATGAGCATAATAAATCAAATGAAATTCGGTTATATTCAAACTGAGAAGGAGGACTTGTTGTGAAATACAAATAATATTTTTTAAAATTCAATAGCTACTCTTTTTTATATGTTTGGAGAGAAGGAGCTCCAGCGATTTCACAGCACATTAATGACAATTCCATAATTTGATCTCTCTCTCTCTCTCTCTCTTTCTCAGAATAGAAAATGACCTGTTAAAATATCCCTAAGAGAATATGAATTAGCCCAGGTCAATAGGAGGTCAAACAGACAGGGTGCTAAAATCCCTTTACTACTTTGTAGTATCTTATGCTAATTCATTCTTCTTTTCTGTAATAAACAAAGCCAGTTGAAAGTAGATAGCATCACATAGTGATGGGTCCCAAAGCTACAATTTAATACGAATCTAGTAATTCCATTGTACAACACATCCAGTTCATTTAGAAGTGATGAATACTAAAGATGGTCTAGGACTGAAACTCCTTTTCTCACTCAGCAGATATCCTTAGAAGGATATCCTTAGGAGAGGGAGGGAGGGAGAGTGTATGTGTGTGTGTGAGAGAGATGCACTAGATGTGTAAATTGCAATGGTGCTGATGGTAACAATCCCAACTTTCTAGAAACTTTCAGGTACATCCAAATGCAGCTGCTAAAAGGCATATGGAATTTTTGAATGTATTAACAGGAATAGAGCCAGATCACAGGAAGTAATTTTTGTACTCTATTGTCCTTAGTCAGAATCCATGTGGAATATTGTGTCTAATTCCAGGCAGTACAGTTTAGAGGGAGGGAGGGAGGGAGGGAGGGAGGGAGGGAGAGAGAGAGAGAGAGAGAGAGAAAGAGAGAGAGAGAGAGAGAGAGAGAGAGAGAAAGAAAAAGAAAGAAAGAAAGAAAGTAAGAAAGAAAGAAAGAAAGAAAGAAAGAAAGAAAGAAAGAAAGAAAGAAAGAAAGAAAGAAAGAAAGAGAGAGAGAGAGAGATAGAGAGATGTGGTTGGTAGGTTAGATACTGTGGATTGAAGGTACAGACTGAATACATTTTGCTAATATTAGGCAGCCAATTGAGAGCAGAATCTGACTGCATTTAAATGAGTAACAATTAATTAAACTGAATTGGTTAGAAAGGAAATGACATACAGTAGTTCAGTATTTCTTCTTAGCTATTAGTATCTATCAGTTTATATTTACCATTGTTCTTCAAGTTCAACTCAGTATTATCTACATTTTTAATGCTTTTTAAATGCTCAGTTTAGCTTACATCATACAGATGAGATTCTCATGGATGACTCTCAGATTAAATTCTGGTTTCATTTAAAAAAAAACTCAATTTAGCATACAATCACCATCACCCTGAGCTGAAATGTGGTTACTATTCAAAAGCATTTTATCTTAAAAAAAAAGCCAACCCACAAGTTTTCAGGTCTGGTTTTGTTAGTTTCCTGCATATAATAGAAGATTCTATAATATCTTTTATATATAAAACGCCAAAGAAATAGAATAAACATTATGAAATTGAACCAGGGTCTGAAGTGTCTAATAATAAAGTAACTTATATATTAGTTTTATTTTTTAAAAAACTAGATGCTATCTCTGACTGGAAGTAACAGTGGAAGAGATTATTTGTAAATAATGACAGCAACAATTGTCCATCAAGAAGAGGCAGTCTAAAAAGATATAAAACATGACACAAATTTGATAGTATATGAACCTTGTAACCAAAATATGGCTTGATGAAGCTATTAACTCAATAATGTATTAACTAAGGCACTAAAAAAGCATTAGATCATTTTCCTCTTCTCTCAGATGAAATATGTATACAATGAATGAAGGGAGAACATTTAAAATAAAGTTGAGAAGACTGAATCTTCCTTCTAACAAAGGGGCATAATTTGGACACATTTGAGGGGAAATGATCATAGGACAACAATTTGTTACTTGACAAGTGGAGCTAGTGCTGTCTGAAGACATTTCCGCAGCGATGTGACCAGTATGATATCATGGAGCACTGTTACTTTCCCACCAAAGCGATACCTATTGGTCTACTTGCATTTTCATGCTTTTGAATTGGTAGTTTGCAGGAACTGGGGCAAGTAACAGGACCACACCCTGTCATGTGACACTTGGGTCTCGAACCTGGGCTGTTGTCTTTCCAGCTGACAAGTCCAGCATCTTAACCGCTGAGCCATTTTGCCGCCCTTCCTTGGCAAGTGATCAGTCCCAATAATTGATTGAGTAAATAGATAAATTTGAAACAGACAAGTTTCAAAATGGACTTATTGTAGCTATTTCTATTGGAGAAATACAGAATTTGTATTAAGCACATATTTTCCAACATAAAAAAGTAAAAGTTTCACCTGTCCAGTCATGTCCAACTTCCAACCCACAAGTCTGGTGTTCATCTCCATTTCCTAGCCAAGACAGTCAATATTGTCAAAGACGCTTCCATAGTCACGTGGCTGGCATGATTACACACCAAGGAGCATGGAATGCTATTACCGTTCCACCAAAGTGGTACCTATTTATCTACTTGCATTTGCATGCTTTCAAACTGCTAGGTTGGCAGGAGCTGGAACAACAATGGGACATCACCCCATCATGTGGTGCTTGGGTCTCTGCCAATTGCCAACCTTCCTGTTAACAATCCCAATTCTATATTATACAACTAATATCATTCAACACACTCCTGATAAAAAAAACACAAAGTATGATCTGATTACATAATGATAATTTAGTAGCTCATTACAATTGATAGTAGGTAGCATAGGCATTTGTGCATCTGACTGCTGCTGCTTTAGTATTGGAGGTGCCTTGGCACTTCCGGGTTGAAATGATTAGCTGGTGACATCACTGCTCACCAGGGGAAGTCTTGTTGGAGGCTGCTTTCATGTCCCTGTTAATGTGTCCACTAAAGTGATACCTCTTTATCTAATCATGTTTGCATGCTTCTGAACTACTATGTGGAGAGAATGACAGGAACTTACCCCATCACGCAGTGCACACTTTATCATAATGTTCCTTGGGCAACTTTGGGCTAATCATTCCATCTAAGTTGTGCTTCCACAAGAGTGAGAGTATATAATGTTGTAGCAAAGGAGGCCTAACATAATACATAGGAAATACTTGTCCAATAACACCCACATTTAATATTGAATCAGAGAAATTGGCTATATATTTGCTATTGGATTAGTATTATTAATACTAGAGATCCCTGTAGCCCTGAGGATTACGTTCATGTGATATAAGGAAATGCAATTGCCTCTGAGAAAATTGCTGGTGTAGTAATAAATTTGGACAAAGAAGTTACCAGTCATCAGACCAATTATTATGTCAGGATATCCCTTCAGGTATGGCATTTTAATTACTCAGATAAAAGTAAGCTTATACATGTAATAAATAAATAGCAATTTATTTACTAAATATTGTATATTGTATGTACTAAATATTTCTTATTAAATAATTATTAATTATTAAATATTTCTTATTAAATAATTTACTATAACTAAATAGGATATAATGTATATATTTGATTTTTTTAGGACTGCCAAAATAATATTGATAGCACTTACATGTCAATATTATTCTGAAGGATATAATATTGTCTTATAGCATGCTTCTTATGGAGGACTATATGAAATATGAATGTAGTTCCTCCTCCATCTCCTCCTCCTCCTCCTCCTCCTCCTCCTCCTCCTTCTCCTTCTCCTTCTCAGTCACTGTGAACATGTTATATACTTAGTGTAATCACTTTGTACATTTATCAACTTTTTTAAAATATGAAAATTATCAATACAAAAGGGTTAGAATTTGCCATTTATGTGAGGATCACAGCTAATTAGCTTTAGTTAAGTAAAGCATATCCTTTTTTAAGGACAAATTTCTACTTCCCTCTGAAGAATTGCTCCTTATTTACATTTTTAATATTAATATTTTTCAGCTTTTTAATTGTGAGTTGGTGGTGTCATCTGAGACTGCTTTGTAACAAACAACTCAGATTGCTATTAAGGAATGCTTTTAAGGGCTGTTTTCCAACAGGCCTGAAATAACTGGTAGTAAGTCTAATATTCTTGTAATAGGATGAGCTATTTTTCCCAAGAGATAAATATCCTCCAGAAGTACCATGAGCATCACATTCACAATGGTAATAATGCATTAACCAATTCAACATATAAATCTAAAGATTCTCTCCCTGGATTGTTCCATCTCATTGCTTTAGGAATGCAAGACAAATCTAACAAAAAAAAGCTCTTGTAAATGTTATCAGTGTATAGATATCTAATTCTCACTACTTTCATTTTATGTGATCAGCTTTCCTCTTTCAGATTATTACTCTTATCAGACAAGGTAATCCTTAATTAATTGTAAATTCCCTTAACATACAGGGTGATCTATATTGTGTAAAGTTTAGGGATTGAACATTCTCCAACAATTAATTTATGCAGAGTTTTTACAATACTATTTATATGCAAACTCAAGCCATCCGATGGACCCAAACACTACCCTCAAAATATGGTTGGTTCAACTAAGAGTGTCCCATATTGGGCAGGTACTATATAAACATTGGGTACAAACATTCACCAAAGAGCTGTGGTGGCATAGTGGTTGGAATCTAGTATTGCAGGCTAACTCTGCCAACTGACAACAGTTTGATCCTGACCAGCTCAAGGTTCATTCAGCCTTCCACCCTTGCGAGATCGGTAAAATGATGACCCAGATTGTTGGGGGCAATTTCTTGACTCTGTAAACCACTTAGAGAGGATGTAAAGCATCATGAAGTGGTTTATAAGTTTAAGTGATATTGCTATTGCTATTCTAATATGTTAGTCACTAGCAACAAAGAAACATTTATGTAGAGCACATCAAAACCTATAGAGGGATTTGATTGCATTAATCCTGAATCCCCATTGTCTAGCTTATTTTTGGTTGCATTAAACCTGAATCCCCATTGTCTAGCTTATTTTTCTTCCTCTATATTTGTGAACCTGCATAAAGTAAACTTTATAGGACATGATACATAAAGTAATTCATGTAAGTTAATTCGCTGGAGGCTAGAAATTTCATGCTGGAAGAGGGCATGTACTGGGGAATCTTTAACAAGATCACTGAAAAGATTACTGGTTCAATAATGGAAATTTTATTGTAATTCCTATGAGAAAGGGAAAACATCAAGGGACTAAAAAGAAGAAACTATAACCTTGGCCTGAAAGTAAAAGAAAAAGAATTGGGAAGAGAAATAGGAATTAATAGAGCAGTATGTTTGATTTCAATCAATGGTAGGCAAGATTCTAGAAGCATTAATAAAGAATAAGATCACAAAACTTCTGGAGAAATAAACTAATTGGAATCATTTCTGAAAGGGTAAATCCTGTCTGTTAAACAGTCTTTTATTAAATAGAGATACTGCATGCTGGAGATACAGATAAGCTACTGAAAATCTATTATATTTGAGGGCAATGTTCTTGAAAAGAATTATAACAAAATGTTGTTGATTAATGTGGGCAAATGTTCACAATGTGCAATGGAATATACTATGCAAATTAAGTAAACATTTATGTAAAATTATAAACTTTAGAAATGTAAATAGGGATTTGACTATTTTTATGCATGTACAGTTATGTGGGGTGCTCTAATACTATAATACTTTTGTTAAATATTATATGTTAAATGCAAAGGTCAAATTGTATGATACAGATATTAGGCTTGGGCAAAGTGACTTAGATTCATTTTGATTAAATGAGTCACATCCAGGGGTGATATGATTTTCTTTATTGAAGTAAAAGAGTGATACATTTTGCTTTGAAGAAGTAGAGAGATGATACAATTTTCTATAAATGAATATCCATCTTAGCCTTCTCTCCAGAACTTTTAATCTGTAAACTGTGGGATCATAATTTGGGCAGAAGGTGGCCAACCTGAAGGACATTTATCACAAGTCAATATATATATTTTGGGACTACCATAATGTTTGCTGAAGTTGTCCAGTCTGGAACCATTTTGGCCAGCAATTCAGGAAAGGGCTTAACTATTGTCAAGAAAGACAAGAAAGGAGTTGCGAATGAACCATTCAGTTTTGCAGTTAAAAATGAAAAGGTTATAGAGGGCAATGATTTTGGACTAGAGAGTAGAAGGCCTTTGTGCTACAGTTCGTATTAGGCAAAAGGCGCATATGCATTTGCCCACAGTGGAGTTATGGCAAAATAACAATTATCTTTTCTTCCATCAGAAAGTGGAAAATATTAGTTGTGAAGCATTGCAGGAATACATGGAAACAGGTTGCATTTGCCAAAGGGGTGGTTAAAAAGAACCTCATGTGTTCTTATCCTCCACAGTGGCTCTTGATCATTTGGGGGGGGGGGAGACAAGAAAAATGGATCTGCCCCAGGTGAGCTCTATGCTGAATGGGGACTTGAACCTTGGTCCTCTTGGTCCACTTTGACTCCTCTGCCACTGTCTCTCATTGATACCGATGCTGTCAATGATAATAAGCAGAATCAAAATTCTATGCTTAATTTCACATATGCTTAAAAACCTTAATATAATATATGCTTAATAGCAAATATTTTTCTGCAATCTGAATACAATGATTTCAGTGTGACACATCCATGTACAGCTAGGACTCAGTGTTCACGGTCAACCTTAACTTCTGATAGGAAATAAAAACTTCACTGAATAAAGGTTGACTTCTTGTAACCACATGGACAAGCACATGTATTTGTCTTGGCAACAGTACAGAAGTGATTTGCCATTGTCTTCTTCCTCTTATGTTAATAGTAGTGTGCATGTACAACAACAGGTGCTGTTTCACTCTATATTGAGTATTATTACACAAATACTATCCTTGTATAAGTGTCTTTGGACAAAGCTGGCTCCCTTGGCTTTGAAATGGAGATGAGCACCACCTCTTAGAATTGGACACAACTGGATAGGGGAAATGTTTACCTTTATATTAAAAATACACATGCACCTTTGAATTACTTGGTATCTTTGAACTGGAAACTGTATATAGAAAATTCTAACTGTATCAGGAGTAGATAAACTGTAGCAATCTAGTGTTTTAAATGGTAATCTTTGCCACTGACAACTTAGGAGCTAATAGCCAAATATTTGGAGGTTTGCATTGTCTACCTCTGCCTACAAAAGCATGCGTAAAAGTAAATTCCATTGAAGTCAATAGTACTTTTGTATAAGTATGTTCAAAATCTAAGTGAAATTTCCCTGTGCAGATTACATCTGGAAAAACAGTTATGAACCTACATAGATAAAAACAGATGTTCTGGAAAAGCTACTAATACTTGCAGAAGCCATCAAGTTAGCCATTTAATAGAGAAATGAGATCTCACATGTTGTTTCATACATGACAGAAGAAATGAGCAGAACAAATGTTTTCTTACTTCCTGTATATGAACAGAGACACCATATATACTAAACAAATGTACTGTACAGCAAAGTGTAGGAAACTATAATTAGTCTGGTAATAAAGGTAAAAACCTATTCTCAAATTGTGTTAATATGCACCATTAAAATGCAGAAATGTTAAACACATGCTGGGAAAAAAATATTGAATTTGATGAGCCTAATCAAAACATATTTCTGTATGACAGAATATACTTCCCACGTTAGGATTTTTGTGTAGGTACCGGTACGTTTAGTGCATTTTGCAGCAAAAACCATGACACTTTCATAATCATCATCTCCGTTTTAGTAGGAGGAAGACATGATCAAAAAAATAATTATTGGTCAGTAAACAGATAATAATACAGACAGACTGTAAAGTTTATAGGAGCCATGTTATTCACCTACATACATTAGATAAAACCAAACACTCTTGAAAAATGACAGATGTGCGCACATGCCACTGATTTTGCTTAGATCTAGAAATGAAAACTCACATGATATAGGAAAGGAGTGGAGTAAATATTTAATTATTTCCTATGGAAAAGAGTATATATGTTAAATATTGTAATTCCTGCCCTTACATACTTCCCTGCTATATCTTTAGGTTCTCCAAGTAATAGGCAGTATTCCTGACCTTTTTGGAAAAAGGTGTCTTCTCCAAATTCCTATTTTCTCTGGAAACTTCAAAGGGAGAAAATTTATACAAGGTTTATTTCATCTTTCTGACATCACATTCCAATGGATTATTCCAGATTTACACTTTATAGATGTATGTAAATTAAGGCAGGATATATCTGGGCTTCAAAGTACCTGATATTGTAGTTTTTCTACTGTTTGGTATGGCAGTCTGTCTTGTGGATGTGAAGTAAAGCATATAGATGGTAGAAGGCCATGTAAGGCAAATTTTGGCTAGTTTGATTTGGTTCAAACATTTACTGAGAAGGATTATGGTTCCTCTCAGTAAATGTTTGACCAAAAGCCATTTACTAAGTACAATATGAATGTACAACTAATGTAAGAAAGAGCCATACCAAAAAAATGTTTCATCAAGCCCAATATCACTGTGTTAAATGAGTGTTAAATTGCTTTGGAAATTCCATTGGAAACGTCTTTTTTTCAATACACAGAGAAACTGTACAACCAATACTCAGGGCAGTTCTGTTCAGAGTTCAACTGCAGTTCCACTCACGCACAGAGTCTATGCAATAATAGGAAAAAAAAGATCATGTTTGTAAGTACACTCAGCTGAGCTAAGGATCAGTTGACTAAATTAAAATACCTACTTCCCCCCCCAATAACTTTTATAAGGTTTAATTTTTTTGCAGAAGGAAATGTACACATGATCCCTCATCAAATGTATACAGAGATTATACTTAAAAATTCAAACAAAACAAATCCTTCATGTTCTATAAGATTGTTGATATAATGTAGCCCAGCAGCAGAATTTTCTTACACTAAAAAAGTCCATCAGATTTTATGAGTGTCATTAATATATTTTGCTAAGAATTCAAAATACACACATCTGGGTTTGTTTTCACTTTAGTTTTGCAGCTAGAATAATTTTGAAACTTGAGATCCAATTTCTTCATAAGTAAAATTTGATTGCCATAAATTATTCTCATGTTCTTTGTCATTACGATGTGTTATAAATTGCGATTTATAGCTTTTAACTAAGGACAAGAATTTACAATCAATCATCTTCTAATACTTAACTTGCCACTTTCCCCAGCCCACCCAAATGCTTTTGCTGTCTTTATCTTAATAATAATAAAAACTAAAGGGAAATAAATAGAAGTAGTATGTCTAAGTAGTATGCCCCCGACCTGCGCTCCTTCCGGCGTGATTTAAAAACTTATCTATTTGAACAATCTGGCCTGGTCTGATGGGTTTGGGGTTGGATTTAAATAAGTTCTTAACACATTTTTAGTATTGTATTCTTGGGCATAATTATTTAATTCTTTTTAATCTCTTTTTTAACTTTTGTATTTACATTTTGATATTTATTGCCCTGTACACCGCCCTGAGTCCTTCGGGAGAAGGGCGGTATAAAAATTTAATAAATTTAATTTAAAAAATTTAAAACTGCCTTGTTTAAAATAACAATTTGTAGGTGCTTTTAATAGTACCAATAAAATGAACAATTTTTTATTTCTGTATGACGTGGAAATAAAATAATGCAATATCAAGAATGAAAACAATGTAAAATAAAAAATAATACATCTAAAACTGGTTGCCACTCAAGAATTAGTATAGACCAGACATGTCAAACTCAAGGCTCGCGAGCCAGATCCAGCCTGCAATGTGTTTAGATCTGGCCTGCAAGCAAACTAGTAGGAAGAGGTAATTGAGTAGTTACCTCCTTACTTCTTTGGGTGTCTTGTCAGTGGCAGCAGCACTAGCAGAGGATGGGCAGTGGGAGCCTCTCCAACATGTGGAGCTGTGCGGCAGCAGTAACTGCAGGGGCAGGTGGCCAGATGGACATAGTTGGGTAAGTGTGGCCAGGTAGGTGCACCTGGCCTGGCCTCACTTACTTGTGATGGTTGAGTTGACATAGAACAAGTTGCACTGGCTAACTTGATGTGGGGACAACTCAGTTCCCCACAAGTTCCTCGCATCCTCAAACTGCCAGCAGCCAAGCATGCGCATGCACATACACACACTTACACTGCGTGCATGCAGCATGTCTGCAGCATGCCAAAGGAGATGTTCTCCCAATGCCCAGACATCCGGGCACTGGCGTTTCCCTATATGGTGCCCCCTCCCAGCAAAGCAGGAGGCAAGAGGGTGAGGCTGCTGCATGTGGAAGCATGGAGTCAAACTTCTGCCTTGACAAATCTCTGGAGAACAAGAGGAGGCAGGGGAGCAGCACTCCCTGGAAAGGGAATCCTTTTGAGAAGGATGCTGGCTTGTTGGGGCAGCCTTCCCTCATGCAACTCCCTGCCACCCCTCCTTCTCTCCAGAGATCTTTGTAATTCAACCAAGAACTTCAGCATACTGTGCACACGCATGCATGCACATGTTGTGATTCATTGTCAGCCTGTGCTCCCAGCAGTTGAATCTGAAGGAATCTGAGGAGGAGGAGGAGGAGGAGGAGGGGTTTGGAGAGCCTTCGGTGTTGGAGGGAGGCTCTGATGCACTGCAGAACTCTCAGCCTAGCCCCTCCAGTCGTGTTCCTCATGAGGCTCAGCTGTGTGAGGAGGAGGTGTTAGACTCAGAGGAGTCACAGCTGAATTTGTTCAGAGATGCTAGAAGCAGAAGGCAATCCAGCAGAACAGAGCAGAGAAAATCAATGAGGCAGCTCAGTGAAAGGAGGAGAAGGCATTGAGAAGCCACGCCTTGGGACAGATAATAAAAGGGGAAAGTGTGGGCGGTGCTGGTTGCTGAAGGCAACCATTTGGAGACATTCAAAGAGAATCCTAGTCTGTTCTTGCTAATCTGTTTGACTCTTGTTTGAGTCTTGTTGGATGTTTTGAATCATGTATTTTTGGTTGAAAATATTCTGCTGTTTGTTTGTTTTTTGTTTGAAAGACTTTATTATTTGGAACTGTAAATAAATTTGGGTTGGGTTTTTTCCAGCCTATTGATTGTTAAAAGGAAAAAGGGGTTGTCCCTGACACACAAACAGGGCCGGTCATAGGCTGGAACAGAACAGCACACACCATTCCAAGCTATCCAAGATATCCACATCTGAGTTGGCAAGCTGCCAATCATGCCTCAGCTTGTGGAGAAGGTTCTCTCCTTCCTCTCTCGATAAAAGTCCCCAAACGTGGAATGCGGTGTGTGTGTGTCTGTGTGTGTGTGTGTGTGTGTGTGTGTATGCACACATGCATGCATGCCCACATGTGCTTGGCTGCCAGCAGTTTGGAGAGGGCGAGTAGCTTGTGGACTACCAAGTTGTCCCCACCTCAAGTTAGCCTGTGCGACTTGTTTCATGCTGACCCATCCATCCCAAGTCAGCAGAGCTGGGTCAGCTGCACCTACCCAGCCATGCCTACCCAGCCACACCCACCTGCCCATACTGAGTCAGCCACATTGAGTGAGTGACGTCAAGCTGGCCACATCGAGCCGGCCATGCCCACCCAGCCATGCCTAGCTAGTCACAGCAATCCGGTTGTGACCACCCAGCCATGTCTACCCAGACACACCCATCTTGCCCTTTGAGAGCAACCATAATGCTGATTCAGCACTCAATGAAATTGAGTTTGACACCCCTGACATAGACCAAACATTGGCAGAGGGTAAAATTGCCAGAGAATAAAGCAGGCACACTTAAATGCTAATATCTTAGGTTGCAAAAAGATCATTGCCAGAAAAGACACTAAATACTGTTTGATTCTTTCTTGAGATGAATGATATGTTGGGTTGCTCCTTAATCTTACTTTGTATTCTAAATATGTTTATTAATTCAGTATTATTGTTTTGTATTTTGGTATTTGATTTTGAGTCCTGGCTCTCATGATGGATTATTAATGGGTTCACTAACTTGACTTAACCTGAGAAAAAGCAGCAGGTTGAGCACATATCTGTGAAATAGTTTGTCTTATTAATCACTTAATGCAAATTTGATATTTAAGCATTCCTCCATCTCCAAAGCTCTAAGATGCAAATGGCTGAAAATGAGAACTCTGTTAAAGAGGAGACATCCAAAATGTTGCAGTCAGTAGAGAAGAATGGAAGGCCATCAATCCAGCAGTGTGGCTAAACCATTTTAGAATGTGAAATTAGTACTCTTATGAAGCTGCCTGCCTCCATAAGACACCTGATAATGTACAGGACTAAGCATTGTTGTGTTTCAGAAAGGATGGCCATTTCTATAAATGGATATGCATCTTGCAGTCAATCAGTGTGGTGTATGGATTAAAGCAGAGAAGAGACATGACGTTCTATTCCACCCTCAACTACAGAAGCTCAGTGCATGACTTTGGAGCTGTTATTTTCTTCTCCATCCAGTATACATCAAAATGTTGATTTATGGGAGAAAAATATATATGTAAATCTAACATTTAAGAACAAATGGCCATTGGCTATCCTGAGTCTTGTGGGTAATTTTAAAAAGTAGCATATGGAAATAAAACGGGAGAATGTTGATTGAGACATTTTAGAACAATTGAGAAATATGACTCTGACATTTCTCAATATAAACTTACTTTCATGCTTCTTTTATTGCTCAACTGAACTCTTCTTTATTAATTACAAATGCGCTTATCAACTATAAGTCTGTGTTGCAGGGGATTTGAATCTGCATATAAAATCATGCAGACAACAATAACTAAACAATAACCAGTAACAAAAAAAATCAGGGTTAGTGTTAGGGTTAGGTCTGGTATCACTTTTTCTGACTAACAAATTTTCTGGGAAGATATGAAATGTGAACATAATAATCTTCATTTGAAGGGGATTACTTTAGAATATTTATCTGCATTTCAAAAATCATATTTTCTGGACTGTTTATATTATTGGAATAGTATTCTTACCTAATACATTCTATAGAAACTTTATGTTTGTACTTGCAATATAATGCACATCCTTTAAACGCACATCATTTTAATGTACTTCTTTCTAATTTATGTAGCTAAGGATCCTAAACTTTCTGACCAAAGGATACATTAAGAGTGTTGAAGGTATGCTACGAATTTGCTCATAAATGATTGGGCACAAAACACACAGAAAACAAGTAAGATACTGAGCAGCAATGCATTTTTTAAAAAAAGAAAGAATGCCACATAACATGTTGGCAAGCTCATTTTTGCTCCCAGACACCACATTGTGATCTCAGAAAATAGCTTCTAATGCCCAGAAACACTTTTTTTTAAAAAAAAAAATCAAATTATCTACTTTCATTCTTTGATATATACATTACTCCAGTGTATTCTTCCTGGACATTTTTTAGATGAAAATTGCTGTGTCCTTTAAAAAAAACCTTCAACTGTTAATACAAAACTTCCAGCAGCGTATTTTTTTTATAGCTTCTTCTAACAACCAAATTTTTCTTGGTTTTTCTCAGGTGAGATGATAGTATCAATCCTGCTGAAAGTGGAATTTCTAAATCCAGGCTCATAGTATAGCAAAAAAAAAAAATTCCAGATGTCTCCTTTTCAGTAAATGGTTCTGGATTATAAAAGAATCACGTAGACAAGAAATGCTACAACTATTGGAGTCCGTCTTGCAAAAAAAGTAAAGGGCTATATATCTTTATGTGGTCTCTTTAATTTCAGTGGTTGTTGTCTTCTGTGTGATGAATAATAGGAAAAATAGCAATGAGTGGAAAGTCTGTGGGAGAGTAGCTTCACTAAAGAAAAATTATGGTAGTATCTCAATGGAAGTGCATGTGACATTCATATGAATATCAAATGAATTCATTATAGTCATTGCTCTTCCTATGAATACTAAATGAATGTATAATGATTGCCTTCTTAAAAAGCTACATTTAAAAAAATAATGCCAGAAATAATGGGAATATTAACCTCATTATATATGAAGAGGTTATATTTAGATGAAGTATTTGCAGAGATATGGGTATCTTGTGATGATTTGGGGCTAGGGCCCTGTTGGTATCAATGCACGTCTCTCCCTTTCTCTTTAGAATTTAATTTCATATGCTAGATACGAATGAATATTTATCAGATAGCATAGTTATTCACTAGTAAATTCAAATTGCAGCATATTGCCTTAGTATCATTTGTAATAATAATAATATGTATAGGCCATGTAATACTTTGCCTTGCCATGTCTCTTTTCTATTTTCATTTAGTCTTTCTTGTTGGGTAGTTTGGTGTCTCCAGTATTTAGAGGGCTTTCTTCCACTATTATTCCAGGGCTTTTAAGAAGTTAATACATCATGAAAGTGAAGATCTTGTAGTCCAAACCTAGTGGTGGAAACACCATCAAGGCAATTAACACATGAGCAATATCAGTTATTAAATACACAACTGGATTAGGTGACTGGACTCAAGCAGAGGTAAAAGCCCTGGATAGGAAGACCAGAAAAATAATGAATCATGCCCTTCATCCATGCAGTAATATTTAGAGACTCTACTTACCAAGGAGCATAAGTGGGTGTTGAGTGTTACAGTATACTGAACAGTTGAAGAAGAAAAAAGAGCATTGGAAAAATATCTGAAGGAAGAAGATGCACTGAAACTACGAGGGCAACTCAGAATTAACCTCCATTTGGTTATCAATGACAGACACTCGCAGATACAGAACTTTTATTATACACATTAAAAAACTACAACTATATTACATTACTTTTTGACATAATCGCCATTCAAATTGAGGCATTTGTCATAACGTTTTATGGCACCAAATCTGGGCTATGGAGGGAGGTGATCAAAAACATCCCAGGACAGAACTGCTTTAAAAGTTCTTGGGTGCATCTAGTGATGTGCAGGTGAGCATGAACCAAAACCACACTGGAAGTAGCATGCCCTGACGCTTGTTATGGATGCCTCGTCTGAGTTTTCGTAATGTTTCACAGTAGACTTCTGAACTGATGGTTGAACCACGCTCCATGAACTTCACTAGCAGTACTCCTTTGGTATCTTCACATTTGGTTGGATTTTCTATAGCACCACTTTCAGTGTGGTGTTGGTTCACGATAATGCTCACCTGCACACTGTGACTACACACTGTGCTCACCTGCCGAGTGACTACTGCTAAGGAATCTCAAACCTTGTAAGATGTTATGACAAGTGCCTCAATTTGAATGGCGATTATATCAAAAAGGAATGTAATGTTGTAGTTTTCTAATGGGTATAATAGAAAATCTGTACCTCCAAGTGTCTGTCATTGATAACAAAAGGAAATTTATTTCCGAATTGCCCTCATAGAACATTATGAAGATTTACTGAATACTGAACAGACCAAATTGGCCTGCAGGAAAGATCAAATGAAAAATAGAAAAGAGACAAAGTATTACATGTCCAATATGTTTAAAAAATGAGCAAGCAAAATAGATAACAGCAAGAATTGGCATGGCTAAGAGCAGGGAAATTGAAGAAATAGACAGAGGAGCTAATTCTAGCTGCACAAGACCAAGTTTCAAAACAAACACATACAGAGAATGCATCCCAGAACTGGCAGCAAATACCATCTCTGCAAAGAAGATGAAGAAATAGTGGACTACCTAATTAGGTGCTTCAAGAAGACAGACTGTCTACAAACAATAGCATGATAAAGTATCATCAATGGTGCACTGGACTTTTTGCAAGAAATAAATTCCATTTGCCTGCAAACAGTTACTGGTGGGACCATAAAATAAAATAATAGAAAATGAAGAATCGAAAGATCTCTGGAATTTTAAAATTCAAACAGACAGGCGCCTGCCACATAACGCCCCCAACTTAACAATTGTCAATAAGAAAGGAAAAAAATGTCTGGATAATGGATGTGGCAATACCTAGAGAAAGCAAAATAGAAGAGGAAGAACTACAAAAAAAACAAAATACAAAGACTTGAACATAGAAGTAAAATGATTGTGATAAAAGAAAGTAAAGATATTATCAATAGTAACAGACACCTTTGGAGCAATCCCAAAAAATCTGCAGCATCAATTGAACACCACTGGGATTAAGAAAATCATCCGCAGTCAATTACAAAAGGCAGCTTTATTTGGAGCAGCTTACATCTTACATTACATACCTTTAAGATGATCAAACAACATCTGCCTATCCCAGGTCCTTGGGAAGACCTTGATAGGTGGATAAAAATGCCAAATCCAATCTAAACATCTGATTTACTGTACGACAAATGTACTACTACTACTACTAGTAGCAGTAGTAGTAATGATTATGATGTTGATGTTGATGATGGTGGTGGTGGAAAGGTATTAGTTCATTATATTTATACCATCTTTGATAGGTCATTTTTCAGTTCAGATTTAAGTATTTACAAAACATTATTAACAATGGTCTACAAGGAGAAAGCCTTGGAAATGAAAGTAGCTTCATTTTACCAGAATTGGGTCACTAATAAAGAAAATTAAGTACTGAGTATTAATTGGCTCCAGTTTCCAAGATACTGCTTCAGGTCGAAATTGCATCAAAATAATTCAAAATTACGAGGGAGATAGCGATTATGCTCCATACCTTTTCAGCAAAAATTGATATAGCAATGAGAATAGTGCCACATCAATCATTATAAATTTATTTTTTTATTGATACCAAAATCATAACTTTCCATTCATTTATTAGTTTTTCATGTAACATTTCCATGCTTTTTCACTCTGCAAGAGGTTCCACTGTTGTAATCTGGAGCCCAGTAGCTCTGCCTTACTCTTAGGCAATTCCAAATACCTGACTGGGCCATTGAGTTCACTCTGTGAAATTAGATGTTGTTCAGGAGGAGCATACAGTGGGCTAAAGTTTGGGTCTGCTGACATCGATAGCCCCAGATCAGCTACATCCTGCTCATCATCTTTATCATCACTGGAATCTAGAGAGTAGGATTCTGGGGGTTCTGGAATTGGCAAGTCCTCACCATGGGGTACAGGAAGCCTACACACCACTGGGACTGTGAAAGGCATGGACTTTTTCTTCTTGTTTAGCCAATGGTGCAGATAAGTTGCACATGTAATACAACAATAATGAGGGGCTGCCCAACTCTTGTCCTGATCCCCTATTTTCCATCGAAAATATCAGTGGCATGCATTTTTACCACTGCCTTCATACTGCACTTTTGAGATACAAATTTAACCTCGCCACAAATGTAGAAGACATCATCTGCATTGTTTACACCAGGGGTCTTCAAACTCGTCCCTCTTATGACTTGTGGACTTCAACTCCCAGAATCCCTCAGCCAGGCACGCTGGCTGAGGAATTCTGGGAGTTCAAGTCCATAAGTCATAAAAGGGCCAAGTTTGAAGACCTCTGGTTTACACAGTTTCAAAGCATCTTGGCTGCTATGGGAAAATATTACACAACCGTTCCTTGGAAATGTTAGGCAATGCCACTTTCACAAGCCACCAGATGTAACTATGTGATGCTTAGATCTGACCAAGACAAATGTACCTTGCAATAAAAGAACAATAAATTAGTTAGCTAATGATCTTTAGTCTTACAGTGAAGATAAATCTATACACTACCATGTGGTACCATTTTCATTGTTCTGCCATACTTTGACAAGAAGTTAGAGGAATCATGATCATTACACCCCTCCCTCCCTTGTAGGCAAATATACTCACCTGTGTATAAATCTTTATTATGAAGTATCTTGTAAACTTTAGCCAACCAGCACCTTTATCACCTATTTTCTAATTCATCTAATCAAATTACCGTATATACTTGAGTATAAGCCGACTCGAGTATAAGCCGAGACCCCCAATTTTACCCCAAAAAACTGGAAAAAGTTATTGACTCGAGTATAAGCCGAGGCTGGGAAATGCAGCAGCTCACGGTAAATTTCAAAAATAAAAATACAGGTAGATAACAATAAAATTGCTTTAATTGAGGCATGTGGAAAAGAGGGTCAACAAAAACAATATATTATCAGTATATTCAACAAAAACAATATATTATCAGTACTGTATATTCAACAAAAACAATATATTATCAGTATATTCAACAAAAACAATATATAACATTAAAGTATTAACAATAACTTTAAATGTACAAAAACCTTAACTCAATAAGCAACCAAGCTAAAACACAAGCATCAAAATCCTTCAAAACTGGATTCCTCCTCCTCATCTGTATCTGCAAACAGAGCTTCAGCTGTAGCTGGTGTGAGGTTATCATCATATACATTGTCACAGAGTTCGCTGTCATCACTATCACAGTTGTCGTCCTCATACAAAGCAGTGTCTTCACTGCCATCCATAGCATTACTTATGCCACATTTCCTGAAGGCGTGCTTCACCATGTCCTCTGGAATCTCTTCCCATGCATCACGAACCCACTTTGCTATCAGTTCTATGTCAGGCTTCATCATATTTCCACCTTTTGTTAGTCGGGCTTGACCAGATGACATCCATTCGCACCACATCTTTCGCACACAGTCTTTGAAAGGTTTATTTAAACACACATCTAAGGGCTGTAATACAGATGTAAGCCCACCTGGAATAACGGCTAAAGTAACTTGAGAAGACTTTGCCAATGTTTTTATGTCATCAGATGTGTGGGCTCTGAACATATCCCAAACTAGCAATGATGGTTTTTTCTTTAAGGCTGCTCCTGGTCGTCCATTCCAAACTTCTTCCAGCCACTTTTTTGTTCCATCTTCATCCATCCAGCCTTTAACATGTGGGCGCACTGTAATTCGTGGTGGGAATTTGACCTTTTTAGGCAAGGTCTTTCTTTTAAAAATAATGACAGGCCGCAGCTTAGTTCCATTAGCCAAACATGACAGAACAACTGTAAAATGGTTTTTCTCATTACCTGTGGTTCTGAGTAAAACAGTTTTGTCTCCCAAACTTGCCACGGTTCTGTTGCTTGGAAGATCAAAGGTCATAGGTGTTTCATCCATATTCCCAATATCTCCCAGGTCATAGTTATGGATCTTTCTTTGTTTTATGATGAATGAATGGAATGACATCACTTTTTCATCAAGGTCTTTTGGCAACTTCTGTGAAATCTTTGTTCTTTGCCGCAAACATAGGCCATACCTATTCATGAAGCCAGTACACCATCCTGCTGACGCAACAAAATTTTCAATGCCTGGTACTTTTAATTTGTCATCTTTAGCCATTTGAAGGGCACGTAAGCGAATTCCCATGCGTGTTACGCAGTAACCATTTTGACGACACTCCATAACCCATTTATGCAATTCAGTCTCTAGAGCCACATATGGAGTTGTTAAACCACGTTGAGCTTTTTTTGCCTTTGGAATCTTTTCCAACTCAGCTTTCATTTTCCGCCACTCCCTCACTTGGTTTTCATCAACACCAAATTCCCTACTTGCAATACTGTTATTGCTTTTTTCTGCTCTTGACACAACCTTTAGTTTGAAAGCAGCTTCGTATGACCTGCGTCTTTGTTTTGGTGCAGGATTAGAAGTACTGGGCTCCATTTCTAACAGGAATGGGGAGGTCTGCTAGGGAGGCGGCAGTCAAGCGTTGTTTCCCTCCTCGTGGGTGTGTGTGTGTATGGGGGAGGGGGCAGTCAAGCGTTGTTTCCCTCCTCAGTCAAGCTTGTTTCCCTCCTCGTGCGTGTGTGTGTGTGGGGGGGGAGGGGGCAGTCAAGCGTTGTTTCCCTCCTCAGTCAAGCTTGTTTCCCTCCTCGTGCGTGCGTGTGTGTGGGGGGGGGGCTTGTTTCCCTCCTCAGTCAAGCTTGTTTCCCTCCTCATGCGTGTGTGTTTGTGTGTGTGTGTGTGTGTGTGTGTGTGTGTGTGGCAGTCAAGCGTTGTTTCCCTCCTCAGTCAAGCTTGTTTCCCTCCTCGTGTGTGTGTGTGTGTGTGTGTGTGTGTGGCAGTAAAGCGTTTCCACGTGGCTGGCTGGGCTGCTGCGCCACCGCTGGTCCCGGGCGAGGCAGCGGGCGAGCGAGCGATGGGGGGGAAAGCGGCGGGCGGTGAGTTGGGGCGCAGCGAGCGAGCGAGCGATGGGGGGAAGCGGCGGCGGGCGGTGAGTTGGGGCGCAGCGGGCGAGCGAGCGATGGGGGGGAAAGCGGCAGGCGGTGAGTTGGGGCGCAGCGGGCGAGCGAGCGATGGGGGGGAAGCGGCGGGCGGTGAGTTGGGGCGCAGCGGGCGAGCGAGCGATGGGGGGAAGCGGCGGGCGGTGAGTTGGGGCGCAGCGGGCGAGCGAGCGATGGGGGGGAAGCGGCGGCGGTGTGTTCGGGGCGCAGCGGGCGAGCGAGCGATGGGGGGGAAAGCGGCGGGCGGTGAGTTGGGGCGCAGCGGGCGAGCGAGCGATGGGGGGAAAGCGGCAGGCGGTGAGTTGGGGCGCAGCGGGCGAGCGAGCGATGGGGGGGAAGCGGCGGCGGCGGTGTGTTCGGGGCGCAGCGGGTGAGCGAGCGATGGGGGGAAAGCGGCGGGCGGTGAGTTGGGGCGCAGCGCGCGAGCGAGCAATGGGGGGAAAGCGGCAGGCGGTGAGTTGGGGTGCAGCGGGCGGGCGAGCGAGCGATGGGGGAAGCGGCGGCGGTGAGTTGGGGCGCAGCGGGCGAGCGAGCGATGGGGGGGAAAGCGGCGGGCGGTGTGTTCGGGGCACAGCGGGCGAGCGAGCGATGGGGGGGAAGCGGCGGGCGGTGTGTTCGGGGCGCAGCGGGCGAGCGAGCGATGGGGGGGGAAGCGGCGGCGGCGGTGAGTTGGGGCGCAGCGGGCGAGCGAGCGATGGGGGGGAAAGCGGCAGGCGGTGTGTTCGGGGCGCAGCGGGCGAGCGAGCGATGGGGGGGAAAGCGGCGGGCGGTGTGTTCGGGGCGCAGCGGGCGAGCGAGCGATGGGGGGGGAAGCGGCGGCGGCGGTGAGTTGGGGCGCAGCGGGCGAGCGAGCGATGGGGGGGAAAGCGGCGGGCTGTGTGTTCGGGGCGCAGCGGGCGAGCGAGCGATGGGGGGGAAGCGGCGGCGGTGTGTTCGGGGCGCAGCGGGCGAGCGAGCGATGGGGGGGGAAGTGGCGGCGGCGGTGTGTTCGGGGCGCAGCGGGCGAGCGAGCGATGGGGGGGAAAGCGGCGGCGGCGCGGCGCTGCAGGCCGGGAGGGGAGGGGGGCGCGGCGGGGGCTGCCCCTCCTGCCGAGGAGCCGAGCCCGGCGGCGTGTGTGTGTGTGTGTGTGTGTGTGTCAGACCCGCAGGAATGACTAGTTGCGTTTCTCTGTGTGTCAAGCCCCGTGGGCTCGACACACAGGAAGGGGGGGAATGCCGGAATGCCGCTTCCTTACCAGCCATTCCCGTGGGTCTGACACACACACGCACGCACGAGGGGGAGAAACAACGCTGGACTGCCGCCAGCTCTGCAAGGCTCTGCCGCTCCCTTCTCTCAGCAGCCTGTTCCGAACGAAGGGACAGTTCTTTTTTTTTGTTCACTGGAGTATAAGCCGAAGTGGAGTTTTTCAGCCCAAAAAGTGGGCTGAAAAATTCGGCTTATACTCAAGTATATACGGTATATAAGAATTAACACATTTTATCTCAGAGGTTGATAATTTCCCAAAATTTGTAGACCAGTATAATTGAACAGCATAAACCATAAAAGAAAAGAGTATGGTAATACCCCATAAATTCTACCAATCAACAGAGAGTTCCATTAATAAAATTCCAAGAGGTAATTCTCTCTTTAGATGACCAGGAGATCCCATGAAGTAGAGATAATGGAAAGGAAGAACCCTGCACACATGTTTGGATTTTGCTCATCAGCTGAAGAACATAAGGTATCTTTTCTCAACTTAGTTGCTGTTGTAACTGATGTTCCTTAACCCGGACTGTGATAAGTTCTTTGGTAGCATATTGCATCAACATAAAATCTAATTTACTTTAGACTTCCACTATATTTTCTTTTGCCAGAAAGCCTTTGCATCACAACAAAAATGTGTATTATTCAGACACCCTGCCATAGTAGAAAGTATTAAGACATGTTTGCTCATTCAGAAAGCTAGAAATCAATTGTAGGCATGTTATGAAATTGTTCAAATAAACCACGCATCAAGGGAAATATATATATATGCTGACTGATGAAAACAAATAAGTTTGAAATGCATATCAGTCTCCCTTTAATTCTTTGTTAGCAATCTAAAAAAATTTACACAAATATGAGCTGTCACTGTTGTGACTACTACCTGTCAATGGGCTTCGGTTAGGCTGAAACAGGAAATAAAGATTTGTCCCATGTTTGGGGCCTAGCAAGGTAATCTAAATAGTTAACAAGCATTTAACATATATATATATATATATATATATATATATATATATATATATATATATATATATATATATATATATATATATATATATATATATATATATATATATATATATATATATATATGCATCTCTCTCTCTGTGTCTTTGTGTATAACTCTCTGTGTTTTTCTCCCTCCCTCCCTCTTTACTTCCTTTTCGCTTTCCCTCTTGTCTCTGTCTCTCTCTTTCTCAGTGTGTATAAAGCAGAGTTTGGTCGGTCGCTGAATAGCTTTCCTGAAGCTGAATAATGTTATAACAACTTTGATTAAGACTGTCTCTAAATTACTATTGGAAGGTATTTTAGTAGAAAATCTGGAATTTGGGGAGATGATTCAACTAAAGCTGTCACAAAAAATTATTCTTATAGGCCTTCAATAGAGATCTTAAAGGAATTATTTCTTTAAAAAGATAAATGGGATGAGGTTCATGCATTAATCCAGCCCTGATGTGATTTTCAAAATAAGATAAGCAAAAACTCAAATCTCTAAGCAGTTTGTCGATATCTTCAGGATGCGCAACTATTCATAATATGATTTGTTAGTTCACATCACAGTCCTTGTTAGATTTTTATAATAGTAACTAAATAAATTACATATTGAATAATTGCAACAGTAGCAAAAAAGTAAATTGCAGATATGGAATAAGACTGAAGATGGATATTAGGGTATTTTTTAATTCTGTTTATTTCAATTCAAAATCATTGCTACTAATTACATCTTAATATAAAATACTGCAAATCAATTTTTAAACATTAAGTTTTCTATTCACAGAAGTCCAATTCAAAGGACAAAAATTGAGGAATTTTATTCAACCAAGCTTTAGAGTCTAGAACAAAAGTGTCCTTCCAAAATGTATAGTCACCTTTGAGGCACAATATATCCAAATTCATGTAAATAAAATCATTGTACTTGGATTAATGTTTAGTGAAACATTATCATGTTTAAATTTTATTTTCCTCCCCAATTCACATTCATGTTAATATCTAGCCAAAAAGGAAACACTCAACCAAATCAGATATATACTTGGATGCTTTTGAATTTATTACATTTCTGTATGATTGAACTGATATTGACATTGATTGGATGACACGTAATCATCAAATCAAATATAAAAAGGACAATATCCAAATTTTTGAAACATCTTTAAAATATTTTTGATTGATGTTGATTTGGTTTGGTTTTCAAATTAAATATATATATTTATATGATGTTCTTTAACGCTTGGGGCTCTTGACATTGTAATATTCTCTGATTTTTCATTCAAATTTCTAGTGTGTTTTCCAAACTTATTTTAGTAAACTTTTAAAATTATTTATTATATTTTATTATTGGTTCCACAATGCTTCAAAAGCTGACAGATTTTCACTAACTGCTATAGGATTTGGACCAAACAATGACAGATATTTTAACTGTATATACTGTCATGTTTCCCTTTTATAATCTCTCAAAATTTTTGAAACTGTTGCTAATAATTAAATTACTCAGACTGACGCCATCATTCTTTGTTCAGGATAGTCACCAAAACCAGATCCAGAATATCTCCCATTATGTAGGTTGGAACATATATACGTAAACAAACACATTATCACAACATGTTGTTAAAAAAAGAACCAGGTAGTTGTCCTTAGTATTTGTGTAATATCAAGCTATAAGTTGGAAAAGTAACTGCAGATCCTTTAAGAGCTTGCATTTGAATTAATTACTGCATCTATCTGTAAAGTTTAATTAGAATCCTACCACAATACTTATAATTTCTTTTATATCATTTAGAAAGAACTTTCAATAATAAGGAATCCATTTCCATTTTTGTGTGTGTAGGATAGTGTGCATTGTGTTCTGTGTGCACTGAACTTTTTGTTACTGTGCTCAGCCTGCAGCTGTGCACGTGACATAGTTCCTAATTGAGACACATGAAGCTCATAAGAGGCTTTAGACAAGATCCAGCTAGCCACAAAAGTCATTATCTCATTTTCATTTTATTAACATGATATTTCCAATGGATTAACAAGGTTTTCCCTTTTGTTGCTTGTGCTATGACACTAGCCCTAAAGGGGCTGTTGCTTTTTGTATCTCATGTGACATTTTTATTCACATTAGATTACAGTAATGCTCAAATTAAAGGAATGCACATTTATTATACATCTTGAATTAAAATTTCCTATTTAAAAGAGGATTTACTTGAGGGAAAGTTTAGGATAGAGCAAAAATTTGTATAAATGTTTATTCAATGATGTGTGAGAATCAACTTTTTGTCCCTTATTACCAAATATCAAAGATATCTTCGCTTAGTACAGAACTTGAGTAAATTAAAGAATAGGTTTTGCATTGTTTGTCACCTAAATCATTTCTTATTTATTAGATGCAAATGCCACTTTTGCTGCTTGCTTGCAATGTGGCTTTTGCACCTATGTGATGGATTAGTTTAAGGAATAGTGATTTCTAAAAAGAGATAGACTTCTAAAAAATCAGAATGATTTTTTTTATTTTAGCATAGATTTGAACCTTGGCTTCCCCTAATCTATTTTTGCATGCCTTCCCTTGCCTTTTTCTTGATTTCAGGACAAGGACATAGCAATTTTCATACTGTTTCAATATATCAAATTCTAGGTCTTCTTTGTTTTATCAAAGAATTCTCTATTGTTTTCTAAATGCTGATACAAACAATTTTTGTTTATTTTAATGTGGGCTGACATTTGTTCATAAAAGAGATCTCATAAAGTACACCCCGATCATGATTACAACATTTGCTTCTCATGATCTCATATTACCTTGGACATTTTTTTTTTGAAGATAATGGTGTCTGGAGAAAAGCCTGACATCTGAGTTATCGTTATTGACTTCCAATGAATCTGGAGTGTAAATTTGAGTGCAAATATATGTTTCAGTTTAAATGCATTACGATGATACCATTGTTGATGTCAAAATTGTATTTGTCATATATGTGACTTCTGTATATTCTGTAACTACAGTCCATGAAAATATAAGGAATGACTTTACAAACCCCTCCAGCTTGGAAATATAAAAACCAACTTTTTTTGTCTTTCCTAGTCCACAGAGCATCATGTGCCATAGAATATGATACATTATACTATGTAAAGTAATTATTACAGACAATTGCTGTTTAACAGATTTCTCAAGCAATGTGGAATCTGGTTAATGGTTGGAATATTTGTTATTTTTCACATTCTGGAGAGTCCTTTCTGATTTTTTAATCTTTGGGTAGAAATGATGCTCTTGGAAAGCAGACCTGTCTTTACCAATATAGAATGCTTGACAATAGCAGCCAAAGTTGTATCCAGGTTGACAAGTATGCAGGTCACATAACTGATTTAATCTCCCTACTAATTTGATGACTAACTTGATCATTTCAAAGGAAATCTTCACTCTGGGAAGAAACTTAAAACACTGTGTTGTACATAAAAATCAATCATTGCATAAAATGTATTCTTGTGTCTTCATTTTGCATGTTTCTGTAATATAGCAGTACTCTAATGAAGAAAAATGATGAAAATTTTTTACTGGAATTGGTTTTTGAATTACTCTTAAACCATAACAAGCTCATTTCACTATAATACTGTAAAATTCTAACCAACAGACTGAACACCACAGATTTCAATATTGTTTCCCTCAGTCTGTTAATTATAGATCATGCAATGTAAAGAATGCTTATGAGTCTATTTTTCTTTTCCAAAGTTTGCTGAGATGGGCTGCCCTCCTCCCTTTTTTTTGAACTAGTGAGATCAAGCTGTTTGCAAATGTTTCTTAGGTTTGCATTTATATTCACCCCAAAGTTGTAACCAAGAGATTTTTACTATTTGAATATAATGAGTAAGAAATTTGGGGCCGACCCTGTATGGGAAATAATGCAAAGTAATTTGCTAAGTTGGCATGTATTTGGTTTTTACTCTGGGACCTCGAAAGAATAACTCACCTGGGACTCACCTGTCCCATGTACTGCTCTATTCTCTTCCCAATGCCTTTGAGTTCAAAACCATCTCCAACTTTTGGTACCATTTATGGAAACCAGTGCAACTAATGAAAATCATATCTATTAACTTGTGGCGTTAGAAAAAGGATAACTATGCAATAGAGCCTAATGTTTTTGTAGCTTTCTGTTCTATCTCCTTTTATAGCCAATTAAGAGGATGTTTTATTTCCCTCATTAAAAGTGCAGCACCAGTTGCCATACTGAATCGCTAAGAATGAGCTTGCACATCCCGCATGTAACCTTTCCTTAAAACACGAGAGCCTTTGTCATTTTTACAATAAAGCTCTCCAGTTTTACGGATCGATATTTTTAAAAAATTATCTGGCCTGAGAAGCATGCACGCAATGCATGCTCATTAATTCCAGGACGTTATGCACTGCCCATTTCTCGTGAAGGTGAATTTATCTACATTACATTATAACCTCTTCAGAGGAAAAGGCCAATCTTTTTCATTTTCTTTTTCTCTTTTGCATAACCACATTCTGCCTTTTTTAATTTCCCCAGATAGTGGCAGCAAGTAAACTGAAAGCAATATAAAGTGGCTGCAAGTATATACTCCTGGATTACTTTGCAGTTTTAGGACATTGGAGAAGCAAATGGAGTCAGTCAGGGTTAGTTCTTCCATGGGTTGTAGAAAACCTTCAGAAGGAATGCTTTGCAAACTGTGTTGGTGAGAGATAAAAACTCTTTTGAAAGATTTAATGCAACTGCATTCTGCTTCAGGATAAAGTCTTTAAGAAGAGGTTGGATAGCCACTTATCTGAAATGCTACAGGGTCTCCCGCTTGAACGGGGGGTTGGACAAGAAGACCTCCAAGAACCCTTCCAGCTCTATTCTGGAGCTGACTGACTGACTGATTGATTGAAGTTGCTTGAGCATAGAGAATACTGCTGTTGGAATTGTCAATGCAGAGAAATAATTGGGTGTGCAGAACAGCCACCCAAAGTTGCTTGATAGTAATATGGGCAGCATATAAATTTAATAAATCAATAACCAACCATGGGCTTCAAATCAATAAAATGAATTTTGAACCTACTTTGAGACCATGTTTTGTAAAGCTCCACTTTCAAATGACTGCTCAGGTCTAGCATTTGCCAACAGCATTATTTGATGTTAAATGTTAAAGAAACTACAATATGATGGGCTACTATTATTTTTAATTACACAGTAGTAATAGTTGATATAGTCTGCTCTGAACTGTGGAGATCTTTTTTCCCATTCTCAGTACTCACATGGAGAAGCATCCCACATTTTACAACACAAATAATAATAAAAAAGCATCTGGGCCCTCACTCACATAGTTGTGACCACTTTTCCAGATGTCTCTGTTCTTCACCTTAGCCATAATCCTGGAATACTCACTGCTTCTTTCCTACGATGCTTCATAAGTCACAATTCATGATCTTCCTGAAAGAGATCTGATTTTTGATGAGTGAGAAAGTTGGTTACCTTGAAGAAAAAATGTACTGCTGATTTCCCTGAGCCTATGAATCCCAACTTCTAAAAACACTAAAGTAATTTAAACATTTGGTAAAGTAGGTATCATATTGTTTGCTATTTTCAAGTGAATTATAATGAAAAAACAAAGAATAAACAATCAACTTTTCACTTCTTAATTAAAGTAATTACATATGCATTTATCTTTAATGACAACAAAACATTGACAGCAATTAAAGGTGGCAGTCAAGTTGATTTTGTTAAAAAAAATTGTTTAACACAATATTTTCTATTGCAATAGAAATAAGAAGTGGAATAATTGAAAGTGCTAAACAGAAATAAATTTTCTTAAACCTAAATATTGAACCGACTCTTAAAACCTGTTATTTTAGCCAAAAGTTTAGTAATGACAGAAATACTGCAGTTTGACACCCCTGACCTAGAGTGAGTAAATATAGTCAACCTTTTGAGATCAAGTCTGTCATATTAATAAGGGAAATTATTTATTCACATTAATGTTGGTGTGATGGGAAGAAGTTGTTCCTGGATATTGTTTCTAACACCATGAGATGATCTGGGGATACAACTCAGTGTCTTGACTTGCCAGAGAACCATAGGTATTGTGGTAGTGATCTGATGATGTAGCACACTAAATGAGTCAAATATTATTTGGAGAAAATGCTTCAGACCTCATATTACCATAGCCAGGGCTTTTTTCCTCATACAACGCTCAGAACGGAGTTCCAGCACCTTTTTTGGATGGAACCTTGTAGGGTAGGCAAGGTAGGTTGTATGACATGTGTGAGTTCCGGCACCTTTTTCTTTTACAAAAAAAGCACTGACCATAGTACTTCTCTTTGTTTGTCTTTAAAGTTGAAAAAATGCCACTGCTTTAAGGAAATCACTCAGCAATTCCTAAAGCTAAAAGAGGACCATTTCAGCTTGTACAATAAAAAAGGGAGGGGCTATTTGATGTTATTAACAAAGAGCAGAGATCATCTCTGCTGTCTGAAACTCTTATTCGGAGCCATTTCAAAGAGTGCACAATCACCTTAATCATATACTTAACTAAAAGGAAAAGTGAATTTTATCTTGAATATGATAAAAGGTGATAAGAGTGAAAAATAATTCTGAACCACAATGAAGAATATTACACCATCCAAGTGGTCACTGTCAGATATCAGTCTAGAGATGCCTATGGCCCTTGGACTGTGGGTTTCTCTCTTTTCTTGCTGAGCAGCTGGACATACCTCCAAACAAAGCAATGTAGGACATCTATCTTTCCTTAATATTTTCTAATGATGCCTATGGAGCCTATGTGGGACCCAGATGTATTCTTCTCATTGAAAATAATGCTAGAAGCAGAGCTTTGGTTGCTGCATGCTAGTTAGATGGGGCAGAGAGCCTGACAGATGCCAAGGGAAACATCTATAAACACTCTGGTCAGGTGGGCACTATGTTGCCCGCGTCTGGATTATCAGTACAAAGGTGGTATTATCATTTCACAGGATCAGACTGACAGACAATTTTTATGAATCTCCAGCCAGCTGAGAGCAACTTTTGTTTGGCATCAAATAGATTCCCTTGCAAGGGATTACTCAGGGTAGCTGGCTCCATCAACACAGCCTTCAGTGCTCTCAGTAAATCTACATTTCCCTTAACACAATTTTTATAAAATTCATAGTGAGTGAACCAGCAAGTAGGGAAGGAGAAACAAGAATTATTCATGGCTTAAATCACTTATCACAAAATGACACATTTTCTTGCAAACTTACCTGGGTGGCTTTTAAAAAAAATGTGAATAAATGTATTTGTTTACAAACTAAGCAACAAGTGACTTTCATTCAGTCTGTTGGGGTTCGCCCACTCCCAAGAAGTTGAGTTAAATTCAGAATATCTGATTTGCTGCTTTCAGAGTATGTTTTGCTCAGTCTGAGTAAAAAATGATGACAGTATCCACCTGGGAGGCAGTTCTCTGAAATTCACTGCAATCAAAGAGGATTGAACAAGATTTGATAAGCACCTGAGTAAGCATCTGATTGAAAGACTCATTTTAAAACTGGAAATGGGAAAGTTTGCTTATGACAATCCATAATGCTGATTCATTTTGTGGTAGATCCAGTTGCAAGTAATGATTAGAGAAAAACGTAAAAAAACAGCTTTTGAATTCAGATCCTGTTAAAGGAAGCACTCAGAAGTTCAATACAGACCTAAAGTCCATCATATATTCCAATTTTTTAAATGTTAATCCTAATTAATAAAAATTATTTGTAGGTGATTCCATAAATTATAGGGTAATCTAAAATTTGGGGGTTTTTCACATAGGATACCGTACTATGGTAAGTTTTTTATCCTTCACAGAAGTGGTTTGTGAATGTAAAACTAAATAAAGGCTCCATTTCCAATAGCATTCTTATGTATGTACACAGTAGTTACTTTTCTTTTTTCCTTGTGAGATTAAATCCATGCTATTTGTCAATTTTGGAGAAGCCCCAATGTGGTATAGAGGTTAAAGAACTGAATTAAGGCTAGGATAACTCAGATTCAAGTTCAATACTTAGTTCCTTAAGTGATTTTGGGCTAGTCTTACCTCAGATAAATCAATTACATGGTAGTTCTCAGGAGCAAAATTAGGAAAATAAAAACACCTAAAAGGAAGAAAGAGAGTGCAGTGTGCAGCATCTGGAGTGAAGATGGAATATAATTCTGATAGATAGATAGATAGATAGATAGATAGATAGATAGATAGATAGATGATAGATAGATGATAGATAGATAGATAGATAGATAGATAGATAGATAGATAGATAGATAGATAGATGATAGATAGATATGTAAGTCATCAAATTTTATACTCAACACATTTTGAAGTGAAAATTTTGTTTTGGTACTCATAGTTTGTTTGGTAGTCAATGAGCAAACTAGTAGTTGTTGGTATTGGCTGCCTTATGACATGCTATTATTTCCAGCTGAAACAAAGGGTCACATGTTAGCTGGGTAGTTTTTTTGGGTATTCATCAGTTATAATACTCCTGCACCTCCCTGAACCAATTAATGATGAGTACCGATATACCACTGTACATTAATAAAATGCAATCAATACTTTTATGTTCAAGTTGCACTACATTCATTATTTCTTTTTTAAAATAGCAAAGGAATTTGGTAATGTGAAGTGTTAAGAGCTACCATACAAAGATTCTGTGTTAATTACCTTTTTTTTCATACTGTAGTCTCAGTTTATCAGTAACCAACTCAGTACAGTAGACAGCAACAAAGGTTCAAATTCATTGCCTCAGCTGAATAATAATTGGGAATGAAGAGTGACATTTTTGTATTTCCTCCATAATCTGGTGGGCCCACAAGTGAAGCACTGCTAGGAAGTAGTAGGTAAATTAATTTAACAAACAGAAGTTGACAAAAACAGTGAAGTATTTTTATTTCAATTTATCTATAAAGAATGCCTTGTTCTATTTATAGCTGACCTTCTAAGTAATATTTTCTGCTTTGGTTAATAAGCAGGCGAGACAGCAAGTTAACAGTTTAACTTTTTATTCTGAACCAGGCAAAGAAACAAGAGAACAAGACATCTATTTATACTGACAGCTGCCGGCAGTTTGACCAATCAGGGGTGAGTCCGTTCCCGCGCCGTTGTCTCCGCCAATCGAGGCCGTCCGGATTTGACAGCTCGGAGCTGTCATCGGTAGCGCGTGTTGAGCTGTCAATCGCTGGCGCTTGCGCAGTTCCGCCCGGCAGCTTTTGACAGCTGTCAAAAGCTGCCGCGGTTTTACCTGAGCCCTGTTAACTTCTATTTAACTCAATGTGTGAATACATAACAATAACAATAAGTAAATACACAACACCCCTTACCCCTCCCTCTGATTGAGTTGATTTTTCCCCAACTGTTTCTTTTTCGGGTTTCCCCATTCGAAGTGTTTTAGGTAGGTAGGAGGTCTTTTTATTCTTTCGGAGCGCCAGGGGGTTGTCTCGGTTGGTTGTTCCTTTTCCCCAGGGGCTTCTAGGGTTGGCTCCGGGGCAGGGGGTCTGGCTCCGCAGGTTCCGCGTCACTTGGAGCGGGGTGTTGAAATGGTATATTCTGATTGGGGGAATTTTGGCGTGCGGGGCTTTGTGGCGGTGCTTCTGTCAGCATTTCGTCGTTACCCCTTCCCCCTATGTTTTGAGGACTGCGCCGCCGAAGTTGGTCTATGTGTCTGCGGATATGTATATCCTGTCCAATGTCTATGATGTATGACAGGGGCCCTGTTTGTTCGATGACCACCCCTTGTGTCCATTTGTTGCCCCCCCCGTAATTCCTTGCCCAGACAGCTTGCCCTGTGTTGAGGGTTCTATGTTGGAGGGGTGGTTCTGAGTCTGGAGGGGATCTGTCTGGGTGTAGACGGTCTAGTCTGGTAGTTAATCTTTTGCCCCAGCGAAGCTCTGCTGGGGATTTTCCAGTAGTTGTGCATGGTGTGGTGTGTTGTGATAAAAGAAATTGTGCCAGTCTTCGGTGCCAGTTGCCGGAGATGATTTTCCGCAGTGCCTCCTTGGTTGATTTTACCATCACCTCTGCCAAGCCGTTCGTCGATGGGTGAAAGGGAGCCGTGGTGGTGTGCCTAATAGAGTTCGCCGTTGTGAAACTCTGGAATTCGTAGGAGGTAAATTGGGGGCCGTTATCGGAAACTATAACATCAGGAAGCCCATGTGTTGCGAATAATCCCCTTAAAACTTGTATTGTGGCTGATGAAGTTGTGCTAGCTACTGGCGCTACCTCTAGCCATTTCGAATAGCTGTCCACGACAATTAAGAATGATTGTCCTTGGAATGGACCTGCATAATCTATATGAATACGAGACCAGGGTGTCTTTGTAGTTTCCCATCTATGTATGGGAGCCTGTGGCTGGGCGGCTCTAACCAGTTGGCAGGAATAGCAGCCGGCTACGTGTGTCTCAATCTGTTTGTCTAACCCTGGCCACCAGACATAGCTTCTGGCCAGAGCCTTCATTTTGACGGTACCAGGGTGACCCTCGTGGAGGCTCTCTAACACCCTGAGTCTGTGTTTGTTGGGTATGATTACCCTGCTGCCCCATAGTAAACATCCTTGATGGGTGGATAATTCCTTTTGCTTTAAAATATAAGGTTGGAATTCTGGGTCTGGGGGTGTGCATTGCCAGCCAGTCGTGACATATCCTAAGACTCTGCCTAAGATCTTGTCTGCAGCAGTAGCTGCAGAGATATCTTTGACAGATAATGGGCATTCCGGCAGGTCTGAGATAGCCAGTATCCTTCCAGCTGGTGCTGGGTCTGGGTCAACTATTGGTTGGGGTAGTCTGCTCAGGCCATCAGCATGGCCCATGGCTTTCCCTGGCCTGTATTCTAGCTTGTATGAATAGGCTGACAGAAAGGTGGACCATCTCAGGATGCGGGGGGATAATATCTGTGGTGTTAGCTTGTTTACTGTAAAGAGTCCTAACAGGGGCTTATGGTCTGTAAAAATGGTAAAGGGTCGGCCGTACAGGTAATCATGAAATTTTTTTACGCTAGCTACTATAGCTAAAGCCTCTTTGTCGATCTGAGCGTAATTACGCTCAGGTTTTGACAACGTTTTCTGGAATAGAACGCTACAGGGGTCTGTATTCCTTCTTTAGTTAAATGGCTTAGGACCGCTCCGATGCCGTAGGGGGAGGCATCGCAAGCTAGACATAAGGGCAGCTGTTCATTAAACAGGGCTACTGTTGTGTTGCTGGAGAGTAAGTTTTTTAATAGATTAAAACTTTTGTCATGCTCAGAGGACCAAGTCCAGGTTTTGCCTTTGTCTAATAGCCTATGTAAGGGTTCAGCAATGGAGGCCTTATGAGGCAGGAAGGTGTGATAAAAGTTAACTAACCCCAGGAAGGCTTGAAGTTCTTGTTTATTTTTAGGGGTTGGTGCTGTTTTAATAGCTTTAATTTTTGTGTCAGTGGGGTGAATTCCCTTAGCGTCTATTTTAAAACCTAAGAACTCTGTTGAGGGCACCCCGATGGAGCATTTGTCTCTTTTTAATTTGAGACCAGCCTTCCTGAACCTTAGGAGCACCTTAGTTAATTTGTCAGCTAGGTCTTTTTCTGATTCCCCTGCAATTAGGACGTCGTCAAAATATGGGCAGACCCCGGGAATCCCTTTAAGTGTTTTTTCCATGATTTCCTGGAAGATTCCCGGGGCTGCAGAGATGCCAAATTGAAGGCGGTTAATTTTGAATGCTCCCTTGTGGGTGACAATTGTTTGAGCCAAAGCGGTGTCAGGGGTGACAGGCAGCTGTAAATACGCCTGCGCCAAGTCTAACTTGGCAAATATGGCGCCTGACTTAATGGCCGCGAGGATGTCTTTGACAGCCGGGACCGGGTAGGCATGTGCATTCAATGCGAGGTTGAGGGTCGCTTTATAGTCGGCACATAATCTTATTTGGCCGTTTGGCTTAACTGGGGTTACTATGGGTGTCTCCCATTCTGCCCCTTCTACCGGTTCGAGGACCCCTAAGTTTGTTAATCTGTCAAGCTCCGCTTCTATTTTTTCCCTCAAGGCGAAGGGAACCCTTCTTGCCTTGATTCTGACAGGCATTACATTCGGGTTTAGTTTAAGTGATACGGGCGGTCCCGTGTACTTTCCTAGCGAGCTGTCAAAGACGTCCGCGAATTGAAGGCAGACGGATTCCAAGTTTGACAGCTGAATGGCGTTGACACCTGTCAACGCTATCCCTAGTGCCTCAAACCAATCTAATCCTAGCAGGCTGATTCTGTTTTCTTGGGTCACAAGAATAGGGAGGGATCCTTTAAATTTCTTGAACTCTATGGGGACGGAAGCTTTTCCCCGGAGTTTGATGGGCGTTTTCTGGAAGTCAGCTAGGCGGAGTTTGGTGGGTCGAAGGGCGGGCCGTTTCCTACTTCGGTTGCAAATGTCCCTGTAAGTTTGCCATGAGATGAGTGAGACGGAGGACCCAGAGTCCACTTCCATCTCACAGGGAATTCCCTGGATCAGAACGTCCACCTTGACTTTGGGCTTAAGAGTGCTGTGGACTGTATATTTCTCCGCCCTCCCCCTTACATTAAGCACTAGGGTTCTGGGACTGTGCCTGGCTCTGAGTGTGTGTAGGGTCATACCTTCGGTTGTCACCTCCAGATCATGCAGGTTTTCCCAGCTCCGGCTGCGGCACACGGCTTTGAGGTGACCTGTCTTCCCGCACCCATGGCATTTGGCACTGCGGAACCGGCACGTCGCTCTCGGGTGGTTCCCGCCGCAGCTTGCACACTTTGCTCTGTTTGGCTGGAAGTTAGCGCCCTTCTGATTGTTGGCAGGCCCCCCTCTGTAGTTGCGTTGCAACCTGAGCTTTTCGAACCGCCGCTGTACCGCATCTATGTCTGTGGGGCCGTCGTCATCTTCGGGACCGCTGAACCCGCCGTCCTCCTGGTGCACGGACCCCCTGGGTCCGCTGTCAGGTGCACGTCGGTTGTCTCCGTGGCAGTCCTCGTATGCAATGACTTCTCTCGCCACATCGGTCATCGTCATTTCAGGCTTGGCGATCAGCTTCTTCCTCAGCCGTTCGTCTTTGAGCCCTATGACGATCTGGTCCCAGATTCGGTCTTCTAAGTCCGGGAACCGGCACCGACGTGCGGCGTGTCTGACCCGGGTTATGAAGTCATTTGCTGGCTCGTCAGGAAGCTGACGTTTCCGTGCGAAGTTCACTGTCCAGTAGAGTTCTGACTTGATGGGCATGAAGTATTTGCTCAGCCCCTCGGTAAGGTCGGCGTAGGAGATAGTTGCGATCGGCTCCGGGGTGAAGATCCCCACAGCGGCATCATATACGGCGGGCCCGCTGAGCCAAAGGAGGGCGGCTGCCTTGGCCCGGTCGTCCGTAATCTTCTTGACTACCAGGTATCCTTCTACCAGGCCCAGATGAGATTCCCAGCCTTCTGGGTGGCGGGTATCGAATTCTCGAATGTGGCCGTGGTTCGTCATGCTGTCTGTAATTGTGGGTGCCGCTGCTTGCGTTGAATGGGAGTTCGGCTTCCCAGTGACTTCAGCAAGTGACCAGCTCGGCTAAGGGGAAAAATCTCTTCTCCCCTTAGGTAGTGACTTCAGCTTAGGCAAGCAGGCATCCCATCCTCGTCGCCAGTGCTTTGGTTAATAAGCAGGCGAGACAGCAAGTTAACAGTTTAACTTTTTATTCTGAACCAGGCAAAGAAACAAGAGAACAAGACATCTATTTATACTGACAGCTGCCGGCAGTTTGACCAATCAGGGGTGAGTCCGTTCCCGCGCCGTTGTCTCCGCCAATCGAGGCCGTCCGGATTTGACAGCTCGGAGCTGTCATCGGTAGCGCGTGTTGAGCTGTCAATCGCTGGCGCTTGCGCAGTTCCGCCTGGCAGCTTTTGACAGCTGTCAAAAGCTGCCGCGGTTTTACCTCAGCCCTGTTAACTTCTATTTAACTCAATGTGTGAATACATAACAATAACAATAAGTAAATACACAACATTTTCATCTTCTCAGCAATCAGAGTAAAAGTAAAGAAAGTTTAATATACAAGAGCGAGTCAGTGTTTCTTACATTCTTCAGCGCTTTAAATTTAAAGCCCTTTAAAGATTAAATTATTCTTTGCTTTGGCCTTATACTTGTTGTATAAAAGCAGTACAAAAAAAACCTTAATTTTAAGCCTGAAAAATGAAAGTCTTTAATTATTTATAGCATTAAAATGTACAAATGTTTGATCAATGCACTTGATCAAAAACAAAATGATCTTTGCTGAATAATCTTTTGGACAATCTGTAGAAGAGAAATGCTTGAACACTTTAATCATATATATATGACTTAGAATTAATATATCAAACCAACATTTTAAAAAAGGAATTCATTTTGCAATCTGTGACTTCAGAATTAATACAGTGAAAGCTATCTATGTAGCAAAAGTGATATTCTTGTATTCCCTTCATATTAGAATACCAATTATCATGTGATATACTACACATACAGAAGATTCTATGTGGATGTTTCCTAAACTCACTATCGGACTATACTTGTCTCTGAGGGGGAAAAATAAGACCTTAGATGTTAAGCCAGCTATACCCTTCTGAGATTCGAACCTGGGCTGAAAACAGGAAATAAAGATTTGCCCCATGTTTGGGGCCTAGCAAGGTAATCTAAATAGTTAACATTTGAAACATATCTTCCCTTGCAGAAAAAAAGCTAACAGAGCGAGAGGGACCTTGTGGCTTAGAGGCAAATAACACTGCCTTGTATGCAATCAGCCCAGGTTCGAATCTCAGAAGGGTATAGCTGGCTGATGATGACTAAGGAGTCAGAAATGCATCTCAGTTTCCCTTTAATTCTTTGTTAGTAATTTACACAAATATATGAATTGTCCGGTGTGACTACTGCCTGTTTGATAGCCTTCAAGATAGGCTGAAAACAGGAAATAAAGATTTGCCCCATGTTTGGGGCCTAGCAAGGTAATCTAAATAGTTAACATTTGAAACATATCTTCCCTTGCAGAAAAAAAAAGCTAACAGAGCGAGAGGGACCTTGTGGCTTACAGGCAAATAACACTGCCTTGTATGCAATCAGCCCAGGTTCGAATCTCAGAAGGGTATAGCTGGCTGATGATGACTAAGGAGTCAGAAATGCATCTCAGTTTCCCTTTAATTCTTTGTTAGTAATATATATATATATATATATATATATATATATATATATATATATATAATGCCCGGAATAAGACCTTAGATGTTAAGTCTGTTGTAGGAACATGATGACGATGGTGATGAAAGGGAGCAACATCAAAAGTGTCAGCAAGAGGAGAAGGCAATGGCATATCGGTGCAGAAACTACATGCATATTTCAATTGGTTGTGTGACTGTGCTACTAATTTTGAAGGAAGAAAAAGTGCGCAGAACAGCTTTCCATAAAGCATGCAAAGTGTGTGTAGCTGGAGAACTTTTGCTTGGCACAAAAATCAGCTGTACTGAAGAAACTACTGCAAGCAGTAGTTTAGATTATGAATTAAAATGTGAAGACAAAGGTGATCTATGAGACTTGGAATCCATTTTCTCTCACAAATGCCTAAGTCAGAAACATAGAGAATGGATGCTGCAGTTAAGAAGAATGTGCAGTTGCATTTTTAATCTGGCACATATAATATTTTTAAACCAAACTATTAATCTGTTATAGTAATAAGAAAAAAGTTAAAACAATTCTACTAATAAAATTTACTAGATTAATAAGGCAGAGTATTATGTATAAAATGGCATTAAATATTTACAAATTCTTTTAATAAAATAGTAGATTAATAAAAATACTTATTAAATATAAAATTTTAATTGGGTGCAGTTCATTGGCTTTTAATGTGACAGTAAGTACGAGACCTGTGGAAACTCAAATGGGTAGCTATTGGGTAAGAAATCTGGAGCCAAAATAAATTCTTTAATATGCTGTGATAACTTCCTCACCTTAGTCATATATTAGAATCTGTTTACTTAAGTAAAAGAATGCTGCAACAGCATGTCGTTAAAATATTTAAAGTAAGCCAGGATTTGGGCTCTTATATTTTAAATAGTATAAATAAGTTTAAGCTGTTGTAAATAACACAGTCCCATAGCATGCTGAAAAGAGATTTTAACATCCTTCTGTATTTGAAGTAGGTGCAGTATTCTGACTGAGAAAGAAAAATAAAAGGTCGCATTTTCTAAAATGGAACACACTCCAAATTCCTTTGGATGGGGTAAGGTTGAAAAGTCATATCTGGAAGGAATTAAATGATAGAGAATCACTGGTTGTTTTCAGAAGAGAACGAACCAGATCAGATTTCAATTATGATCAGCCCGAATAAGAGCCATTCACAGGAAAGTGTTCATCCAATAGAATAAAATATGTATCATAACTAGGAACCACATAAACTGGTTATCTAAACTTTGTCCAAGACAAAGGTGCAGGAAAAACTCAGTTAAAGTCTTTCTGCCTTTTCACTTCAAGCTATGCTATGTTACATGAACTCAGATTTTATTGGGGCAGAGATATAGTTGTCTTCAGTGACTGAATTAATAAAATTTGATTTCTCAAAAATTTGTAGCTGCCATCTTGATTTTTCAGCCTGATACCTTTTCTTCCTTCTCCAAGTTCTTTCAGGAGATTATATTTGGAGGAGTCAAATGCAGAAAAATTCTTGGATATTAGACTCTTTGGATTAAATAAGCATAGATTTGGATTGTGAATATACATACACAGTAAAGTTTAGAGATCACCGTGCCTATCATGGATGTTATATATTGGGATTCATTTCCCCCCCCCCAATGGAAATAGAAAAATTATGCCGGTTATTTAACATAAGTGCCCTAAATCTATTTTTGTTCATTTCTCAACCAAATCATTACTTTTCTAGTGTGTAAATCATTGATCTGGCATAAAGTAATGTTACAGCTTCAAAATTTTGTACATTTTCTTCTCACATTTTTATCCAAACAACTTATTAACACTTTTAACAAACTAAATTCCCTGTAATTTTGCATTCATTCGTCCACTGCAGTCCCCCCCCACAAGGAGAATTATTTATTATTTACACAAACAAATAAATAATAACCACTGTGCATTAAACTATTGCATAAGAAATTGTGAACTTTAAAAATGGATTTGGTTGAGATGGCAATGTAAACTGTTTTAGACAAGGAGAAGACTTGCTTAGTTCTGATTCCATTGGAGAATTGTTTCTGATTTGTATGCTCGAAATTGAAAAAAAAAGAAAGAAACTTAGGCTTTTATTTAATGATTGAATAATTGTGCTAGAAATGGCTTGTAATAACTAATTACAATACAAAAAGTTGAAGTTGTAAATGAAAATGGTATGTCACTATACTGGAAAGAATCAGAAGTCATTTTTTTTTCTTTTTTAAAAATTTATCTTTCGTGCCTTCTCCCTTCCCACATTTTAATCTTTATTTTTTATTGTACTTTATATTATAACAAATCTTACTAAAATTTCAAAAAAAGAGAAGTAATTACTCTATGAAGTAGTTTGGCATGGTTTCTCTTTTCTTTTTTTGCTAATTGTAAACTCCCATAGCAACTTAAATACTTTCATCTCTTAGTTGCTTGTTTCTCTTAGAAAATCTCCATAAATTCTGAAACTCAGGCTCTGTTGAGCTGAATAAAATGCTCTAGCTAAGCGAGTTATTTTAATTTGACTTTTTTTTCCTGTGTGCCACTGATTTTCTTCCTGCCTTCCTGCCTCATTTTAGCACAAGTTTATTTTTCAATCCAGTATTTGGCTATGTCAGTTCAAACAAGGAATATATGAACGAAAATTGTCCCTTCGTCTGAGACTCCATAGTTGTTAAACTCTTTCCTCTGAATCTTTAAAACATGGGATTTCTTTGGGCTAATTAAATCTCCAGTATCCCTTCATTTGTTTGTTAGTTTACTTTTGAGAGTTAAGCTGACGGCAAGATTCCTTGGCAATAGGGTTTAGAAATTCCCCATCCAGCTGTACAAGCTAAAGTTTTCATGCGAAGGCTGCTGTGATAGCAACCTACTAAAAATCAAAATGGCATCTAGATATAAAGAAATGCAGATTCACAAATACAAATTCACAGATTTAGACTGATTGAAGTTTCTGCTTTTGAATGGTCTACTTTTTCTCTGTATTTAATAAAAACGGAGTAAACTACTTCAGATTTTGTTTCTCTAACACACACACATACATAATTGTAAACATAAAATAAAAACTTAGAATAATACTGTCAGTCTGTTCAGTGCTATGGCATAGAGAGTCATATGAACTCACAACATATCATGTATGTATGTATGTATTTATGTATGTAACTATGTATATATGTTTCATTCTGTCCTTCACTTTTCTGTTGAAAGAAGTTCAAGTTATTTTACAAAAACCTGCTTTCAGAATCAAGTTTTACATCACAGCCTCAGCCTGGAACAACCTTCACTCTGAGAGTCAACTTGCTTGGTCTTCTGGAAGACTGTTAATGTTAGCATTAGGGCTAATATTTTACATGTGTTTTTATGGAATTATTATAAAATAACTCAGTTGTTTTCTTTCTGTATTTTGGGGTTTCATATTAGTTTTGCATGTACAATCCTGTTCACCACCCAGAGTTGTGTATTTAAAATGGGCAACTATATACATTTTCTGAATTAAGTATTACAATAAACTATTATAGATACTGTGTAAATTTACCATCATTATTTTTTTCTCACAACAGATAACTTTAAAGACCAGAGTTTAGAACCAAATGATGGCTTAAATCAACTAGCCTGATCCAGAAATAGGCTTTTGTATTTTTTGTGAATATTTCAAAATCCATCTAATCCTGGGATGAAACTTCCTGGCTAATACGACGCCATCTACCACATTTTCCAAAACCATCAGCGCTACCTAGGAATGTTACTGACTGCCTTTTTCTAATGCTGGTGTAAGTTATATAGAGTAAAAGTACCTTTCCTTCTTTATAGTACAAGCATGCAAGGTAACTGATGCGAATTTGTGGTTTCCTCTCTCAGCTTTGAAATATCGCAGACTCACAAAAACTACCGTAGAGTTCAGAAGAAACACAGGGGTATGTTTAGTTATTTGTTTTTGCGGTAAAATAAAATATTTATTATACACAGGCACCTACTGTGAACAGAGGGTAAGGCCACCGTGTTTTATCCCTAGGGTGTCATGTTTGACTTCCATTAGGGATGTATCTCAGACCTGTGGGTTTTCATAAATTCAGAAAGTCCACTTTGAACACTGATTTCAAAGCCTACAGGAAGTGTGAGGGATGTAAGAACATTGCCTATGAAGGTAAGAACCTGTTGCTTCCCACATATACCTTATGTTTTCTAACTCAACACAACTTACTGGAGAAAAGAGATTATTTTCCCCTCCAGTTTGACAGTTTTCTTTTTAAAGGAAGCTCTCCTATTGTTTCCTTTTTTTTTTTTAAAAAAAGAGGGGGAAACAACTTTAAACAGAAAGTTCAAACTGAAAATAACTAACATGCTTCTGAGAAAAACCAAGCATTGCATCAACATTCTTTTTCAGGCGTTAAAAACTTTAATCCCTGTCTCAAGGAATTCTGTTGGAGAAGATGTGTATGATCTAAATGATGTAATTGCCATTCTTACATCACCCCTTATTTTGTGACTATTCAGCAGAATGCAGAGTAATAAGTAAAAAGTCATTCTGACATTTTGCATGATTTGAAAATAATAGCATGAACATACATTATTTCTTCCACTCTGTATTTAGAGATTATAATAATTTTGTGAATGCCATATTCGTATAGCAGTTATAATTCCTACTGTAGTTCAGCAACTCGATGTAATTTCATTATTTCAAAAACCGCAACTACATATAAAAATCAAGAAAGGACTAAGATTCTTTGATTATTCTGATTAAAAGCTTCCACATTTCTATGTTTATTCATACAAACTAACACCTACTACTTTCAGAACCCTTACTGATTCTCATTTAATATTATGACATTTTAAGAGTTTATATTTGGAAGCTATAATGTCCTTGAAATAAATATGAAATCCCAGACAGAGCTGGGGGGGGCCTCCAAGATTTTCAGGGGAAATGAACTTTGCAAGTACAATAGCCTATTAATTTGATCTACCTGACTATCCCAAAAAAGCCATCATATATGATTTCCCTGTCTGGAATTGCTATGTGGTATCTCTTTCTGCTTCTCTGCACTGCCCTGTTTGCATAAATTGGAAAATCCATGCCAAGCTGCTGTGAAAACAGGCAACTTCATAATTGAAGACTGTGGTGGAACTCCTATTGCAATGAAGCATGATATGACTGTGCATTATCTTTAAACTGTAGAATTTATTGATGTTCTTCATGCAAAAGTCTTAGCACTAGCCTCAAACTAACCAAATCTGACTGGCAAGGTCTCTCCAATTGCAGACAGGGGTCCTTTCTGATGAAATTACAGAGTAATTCAACATTTGTAAATCCCCCGTGGAGTTCTTTGTAGATGACATTTATCTGATGTTGTGCAAGTCAAATATGAATTTCCCTTTGATAACAAAAAAAAATATTGAAAAATGGGAAGACAAAGGATTTAACAATAATATTTAAAATGGCTGAGGGTTTCTGTATTAAAATTGTCCCTAAGTTAGAAAATGAGTTAAGGCAGAGCTTCCCAAATTTTCTGAGTTCAGAGTGCCTCTAGTGGTTCCCAAGCTGTGTGCCATGTTTAGTTCTGTTTATTAGGTAGTAAAATATCCTGCAGCACTCCTATGGGTTTGGTGCATTGCCCAGGGTTATGTTGACTTGTTATTCAATTTAAATGTGAATTATATCAAATTTTGATCCTGGCCCAACCTATTACCCCAAGGCCAGTGCAGTTCTCAGTTCACCCCCAGCAAAGTAATGCTATGCATACAAACATACAAGTGATAGACCCTTCCTGCAGGAGTGATGTCTTGTGGGAACCTCTCCATCTCAGCTACATTCCTGTACTGCACCTTCCCAAGTACAAGCATTTTGTGGGCTTTATTTCATGCCTGATCTGTTCCATGAGAGATGGGTCAGATTTGGCAAATTGGCTCAGAAAGTGTTATCCATCAGGTTCAGGACACAGAAGCTCATAACCATTAGTGTCTGGTTGAAAATCAGAAACTACTAATCCTCAACGAGAGGACCACAGTCTTTAGGGAATTTATAAATGTTCATTTGCCTCTGACTTCAAGGCAGGGCCAATGATGCTGGTTTGAAGATTCTTAATGAATATTGAAATTCTGATATTTAAAATGGATAGGTTCCATTGATTTCCCATTATGCGTCTCACATAATTAACACTTTGTATAGAAATCTCAGATCATTTGTGTTGGAAACATTAGTAACACGCAAACGACACAGGTATTTCACTTATATGTACTAAGAGTAAATTATACAGCATGGGTCTGACACTCATTTCTGCAGCCTGTGCAAGTGACTGTTTTATTATATGAAGATCCTCTTGAGGTTCTAGAAACACTAGAATTGTGTATTTCGGCAGCAACCAGTCAAGTGCTTCCTGTTCCACATCAGTTCCACCACTAAATGTGAACTTCCACTTCAGATTAAATATGTCATGACCAATGTCAGATATTTGGACAACTTCAGAGTCAAATAACCCAAGGCAATCTGTTCTGATCACACCATGCCTTCAGTGTAAGACCATATCATTTGGGAATTTAATAAAATACTCTGTCCTGCATTGATCTTTTTCCTGAATATTTTCACTTTGCCCTTTCCCTCTCCCCACCCCACTACTTTGAAAAGAAAAGAAAAATTACACAATAAGACTCATAAGTCTTCCCTTTTGCTATTAATGCACAATTCTTCATATAAAAATAATGCTTCATATTTTCCGCCAATGTCTCATTTCTAGATGGCATGAATTTTTAGCACTTCCACTTTATACCAGCATTCATTAATATAACATTGTACTTTTACTGCAATTTTTATTTAGAACTATATACCTTCTACCATAGTAAAACAAATGTGTAAATTAGCCTATGACCATTTATTTATTTAATCTCTATAATATAATCACTACTCTATTTCAAGCACCATTTTGTTCGATTTCATGTGTTACATATCCCATTTCTCTCTCTCTGCTGGTGTATATTGTAGATCTATTTCTGTGCGGCTTGCGTGTATGTATGAAAGTCTCCTTGTTAACTCCTAATGTTACTAAAATATATTACCAATCGGAAAGCTATACTAAAAAGGTAAATGATGACTGTAGCAATTTCTTCTCATCCAAACTGATGCGGTGGGAGATATATTTGTGAAAATGTTAGAGAACCTACAAGTTACCTTATTTAGCTGGCATTCATAAAGAAAAGAGCCAAGTTTTTCTTACCAGGATTTCCCAAGGAAACAGAAGTGTTCTTAAAAAATAGTGAGTGAGGTAGCCCAATTGATCATTTGGGGAGGGGGTGAGGAGGTGAAATGCTAATGAAAAGAAAGAAAAGAGAAAATAACTTACGTAAGAACTGTCTTAGTAGGAATAGAAGTAACTGTGAAGCTTTTCTTGCAGATGGTGGGAGAATAAGTGATAATTCAACTGTTCTTCATACACCATGTAATATCTATGCTACTATATTTAGATTCTTATCACTTGGTTTCTGTTAATTACTTTGAGCAGAATATAATTGTGCAAAATATATAAATGTGGTAGGTAAATAAATAAGCTAATATGATTCCCGACTGGCTAAAATCACTAATATGCTATACAATGTTTGGTTAGAATTGAAAAGACCCAGTTCAAATTTCATTCAAGAGTATGTGATTTTGGGCCAATGACTCCTTACAAGAATTGCCAAGAAAATGTGTGTGTGTGTGTGTGTGTGTGTGTGTGTGTGTGTGTGTAGGAGGCGGGACAAGATTTTCTACCTCCATCCATCTATCTATCTATCTATCTATCTATCTATCTATCTATCTATCTATCTATCTATCTATCTATCTATCTATCTATCTATCTATCTATCTATCTATCTATCTATCTGTGTTCAGTGCTTTCCTTTATGAAAATAAATTGTTTAATATATAGCCCTAGTCTATTCCCTACCCACACCCATTCATTTAAGGATTTCTTCTCAACAAAGACTGATCAGAAATCTAATTACTGGCAAAGCAAGATGTTCACAGGTCTTTTTTCTATGCAAATTACCTCTCTTTTCTAGCTCCAATTCGTTATTTTAAAAAAGTCCATTTAAATGTCAGCATCAGCTTCCCTTTGTATGTGTCAAGCTAAGAGGGAGGGCTGCCCTGGAGAGAAGTTAGAGAATATCACTTCTAAGTAGAGATGGATGGTGCACCATTTGCCATCTACTGGCTGGATGCCCTGCTTCTCTTCATGTCAGCTGTTTGTCACATCTGAACCATATGTCTTCTTCCAGCCACACCAACCTTGGTAAGTAGAACAAACATGCGAAAGAGGACACAGCAAGCACCTTTCGGTCTCATTGGTATTTCCTTTATATAATTTCTCAAGCCTGCTGCTGCCTTTAATGCCAATCCAGATCCTTGACTCTAGATGAGAAATATTTGGAAAGAGATAATGAAGTGGTTTTCTGCCAACTGTATAGTACTTTACGGGGATTTATTACAAGATGGCCAGAATGAAAAAGACATTTGGAAGAATGATACTGTTTGGATTTCAGGATGTTCTCTGTTTTTATCTTCATATAGGAATTTCAAGTATAAATGAATGAATTTTATAAAATGAATGAATGAATGAATGGTATAAAACAGGGGTGTCAAACTCAATTTCATTGAGGGCTGCATCAGCATTGTGGTTGCCCTCAGGGGCCAGGTGGGTATGGCCTGGGTGGGTGTGGCCTACTGGGTGGGTGTGGCCAGCTCTACATCGTTCGCATCAAGGGTGCCTATGGGGGCCTGGGCAGGAGTGGGACAGATCTGAGGGTCTCTGGCAGAAGGAGGGTCTCTGGGCCAGGGCCAAGGCAGTGGGGGCCGTTCCCTCACTGTTTCCAGGATGGCTTCACAGGCCGCATGAAACCACTTCGCGGGCCAGATCTGGCCCCCGGGCTTGTGTTTGACATGTCTGGTATAAAATAAAGAAATAATGATTTCATTTTGAAGATGACAAATAAGTTACAAACTTTTAGCTGGTTCGATCACAGCATGAAAGTAATTTGTAGGCAAAATAAGTCTTTTAGTATTGGATACAAACTATTTGGCCAGAAATAGGGCTAGTTTTTTTAAATGTGGATATGTGAATGCCCTGTTAAAGCCCTAGCCCTCAATCTGTTCTCCTGTAACCATTAAAAGCCAAGGATGTGTTACATAGGTGGAAATGAAACTGAGACTTGCTAATCTGTACAGATTTGCTACCTGTACAGAGACTGCTACCTCTGTGATTTGACTCTAACTGCTTTCCATCTAAAGGGACAACTATTATTATTTATTGGTATTTATTTTTTGAGGTTAATTTTCACTTTACCACAAGAACCATAGGTTGATTTCCCATACTTAGATGGCCAACTTAGAAAGATGTGGCAGCATATACAGCAATGCTAAGGTTAATATAATTTTTTTAAAAAATCTATACTGATATTAAGCTAGGTTGTGCCCCAATATAACTTTGTGGATCTAAGCACAAGAAGCATTTTATAGAAGAGAAATGATAAGTAATTAAATAGTTCACAATATGGATTAGAAAAGGGTAGTTCAGCAATATCCATTACTGACATTCTAGAAATTGAATTAATGCAATTAGAGCTTAGAATAAGAAGATTCAAGATACTTTTATTTTCTTTTGTAAGGAACCAAACAGAAATCTCTTTTAATATTCAATGTTGATGGCCCTCCCTTCCTTATGTTTGTTGTATCTATTTTAAGTTTATTAACTATATATATCTCATCTCACATCTTGGAATATTTTTGTAATGTTATTTTAAAGTGTTGCCCCAATTTATCATTTTTATATAAAAACAATTCTCAGAGCATGCCTGGCTTTTTAAAACATTCACTTTTCCACATGAATACCTCTCATAATGATATGCACATACAGTTTACCACTGGGGGATACTGGATTTTCCTGTTGGCTCATTCTTGAGTTTTTTCCTTTAGATTTTCTCAATTATTTTTCTTGCTTAGAATGTGTTTTTCTCCATCTGCATATTTATTTATTTTTCTAATTATACTTCCTTTCCTATTTTTAATAGTAAAATCTGGTATCATGTCTCTAGAGTTCACTGATCCTTCTAAATGACAGTCAGTGTAACATAGTGCAGTAGCTATATTATGGAAATGCAAGTTCCAATGTACTCTTGGCAATGGAAGCTCACTTGGTAACTAAGCCAGCCCAACTTTATATGAATATTGTGAAGAAAAACTGGAGGACAGAATGATATGTACACCATTTTGAGCCAAAGGCAAACTATAAATAATGAATAAATACAACACACAACCAGATTGCCCACTTAACAGAATAGAATATTTTTTTAGCCAAGTGTGATTAGACACCCAACGAATTTATCTCCGGTGCATAAACTCTCAGTGTACATGCAAAACAACAAAATAATTGTATATAAGGGTAATAATAATAATAATAATAATAATAATAATAATAATAATAATAATAATAATAATAATAATAATAGTGAAACCAGTGAGAAAAAGTAGTGGAACACATGAGAAGGACTCCTGTTCATGGACATTTGGTAGTAAATTATTCTGCAAAGGTGATGTAATTAGGACCTATCTTTTTGAAAAGTACTGTCTCTAATTCACATATTATAACCACAGGTATGGAGCATTGCTCATTAACCAATGGAACATAGGACAAAAATCACTGAGAAGACCCACAGCCTCTGTGATTTAATTCTAACTGCTTTCTATCTAAAAGGGCAACTATTATTATTTATTTGATTAGTTTAGACCAGGGGTCAGCAACCTGAAACAGTGAAAGAGCCACTCAGAACCGGTTCCCTCACAAAAGGAAAAACTGGGAGTTGCAAAAAATGTGTGCGCATGTGCGTACATGCGCGCATACGCAGAACAGGGGTTGACTGAAGAGTGGAGCCAAGGCGAGATATGCACCTACCCTGCATATTTGAATTGATTGGTTGAACTGTTTTAGTCCCACTGTTGTTGTTTTTTTTGGACTGCACATGGCAGAGGACTGGGAACCGCAGGAGACGGCTGAAAGAGCCGCATGCGGCTCCGGAGCCACGGGTTGCAGACCTGTGGTTTAGACCATCAAGAAAAGTGTGCACTCAAATGGTCAACAGCCATCTCAAGTCTAATCAGACAATCTTTTACATCCATCATTTATGACAATTGTTTTGGAGATCTGGGGGACTAAATCCAAGATTTTCTGCATGTGACACTTAAGTCCAATTGCTGAAAATTTGCTTATTGCTAAGTGACAAGTCAGCTAAATGTTAAGAAGTGGCTCACTGAAAAGTATTATACTTGCTCTGATTCAGACCTGTATAATATTTGGATAGATCCATTCATTCAGCCAAGGGATTCCTTTGTTTCTTTGTTCGAACATTAAATCCAATTTAGAAAAGGTAGGAAATCAGGCACTTCAGGTAGTTGTTGCTCAGTGTGCTACTAAAGATTGTTCTTAGCTTGTATACATGTAAGTTCAACCCAAAACTATAACAAATATACTCTTTGCATTTACAGAATGACCAAAGAACTTTGGATTGAAATCCATGGCCTCATTAAAGAGAAAGCAAACAAAATAACTCAAAATGCAAAAGAAGGGAAAATGGCTTTCTGCTGATTGTGGAAAGCAGCTAAAACAATGTCAGAAAGCAAAAACCAATAGAGATAGGAGAAAACTTGTCCAACTAAATGCTGAGTTTAGAAGACTCAGAAGAAACTAGGAGAAAGTGACTGTACTAATATCTTAATTAAATAGTAATCTTTTAAATAAATCTAAGCACAGGAGAATTATTTTAAAAAATTACAGGAAAATCAAGGAAAGCCTTTACCCAAACAAAGGCATGCCAATACACAAAGCAGGAAAAGATTTACTGGTGAAAAAGATACCCCAAAAAGTAGGATAAATATATGGAAGAATTTTATACAGGTAGTCCTCAATGTGTGACTACAATTGAGCCCCAAATTTATAATGCTAAGTGAGAGATTTGTTAAATGAGTTTTGCCCCATTTTACAACCTTTCGTGCCACAGTTTTTAAGTGAATTACTGCAGTTGTTAAATTAGTAATATGGTTGTTAAGAGAATCTGGATTCCCCCATTGAGTTTGCTTGTCAGCAGATTGCAAATGGGGATCACGTGACCCCTGAAACTGTCATAGATATGAGTCAGTTCCCAAGCATCTGAATTTTGGTCACATGATCATGGAGATTTCTGTAATAGTGTCATGGTTAAAAGAACTTCAAGGCAAGGAATTCTTGCTCAAAGAACATTTTTATTTGGCTACAAAATAACAGCACATACAAAGGTGAACCCAAGACTAAATTCCCCTCCCCCTGGTTACAAAGTTGCAAGTTGCAATTCCCACTCCAATTAGATATCATAAATCACATTCTCCAATTGTTACTAAATGCGGGCACTCCTCCCAGCCCTCCAGCCTGCCAAAATGTTATCAGTAATGACCTTGGTTCCCATACTTGAGAATTGTTATGGCTAACTTAAAATTACACTCCCCCCCCTCCTTCCTTTCTAAATATGTGGCAACAGAAAGCAAAGTGAAAATGGCTTCAGTTCAATTTGTGGCAGCATTGACAAATAGTTTTTAAGTATGAAAAATGGTTCTAAGTCACTTTTTACAATGCCATTGTAACTTTGAATGATCACTAAATGAACTGTTGTAAGTCAAAGACTACCTGTACAGACAAATAAATCTCAGAATAGGTGATATGCACAATTTTTTTTTCACTGACCCAGAATCAGACATTCTAGAAGGTAAGATTAGATGACTCCCAGGTACTACTAATAACAAAGCTGCAATTAAAAAAATGAAATACCAGCCAAACTATTTAAAACTTTACAAGATGATGTATTTAAAGTGCCACTTGTAACTTGTAAGAAGATATGGAAAACACAGCAATGTTGTTGTTGTTGTTGTTAGCTGCGAAGTCGTGTCCGACCCATTGCAACCCTATGGACAATGTTCCTCCAGGCCTTCCTGTCCTTTACCATCTTCTGGAGTCCGTTTAAGCTCACGCCTACTGCTTCAGTGACTCCATCCAGCCACCTCATTCTCTGTCGTCCCCTTCTTCTATTGCCCTCAATCTTTCCCAGCATTAGGCTCTTCTCCAGTGAATCCTTCCTTCTCATTAGGTGGCCAAAGTATTTGAGTTTTAGCTTCAGGATCTGGCCTTCTAAAGAGCAGTCAGGGTTGATCTCCTCTAGGACTGACCGGTTTGATCGCCTTGCAGTCCAAGGAACTCGCAGGAGTCTTCTCCAGCACCATAGTTCAAAGGCCTCGATTCTTTGGCGCTCAGCCTTTCTTATGGTCCAACTTTCACTGCCATACATTGCAAGTGGGAAGACCATAGCCTTGACTATACGCACTTTTGTTGACAGGGTGATGTCTCTGCTTTTTAGTGTGCTGTCTAGATTTGCCATGGCTTTCCTCCCGAGGAGCAAGCGTCTTTTAATTTCTTGGCTACAGTCCCCATCTGCAGTGATCTTAGAGCCCAGGAAAATAAAATCTGTCACTACCTCCATTTCTTCCCCATCTATTTGCCAGGAATTGAGAGGGCCGGATGCCATGATCTTGGTTTTCTTAATGTTAAGTTTCAACCCAAGTTTTGCACTCTCCTCCTTCACCCGCAACAAGAGGCTCTTTAGTTCTTCTTCACTTTCTGCCATTAGAGTGGTATCATCTGCATATCTTAGGTTGTTAATATTTCTCCCGGCAAACACAGCAATAGGTAAGGAGAAAAAAAATCTGTATTTCAGACCCCCCCCCAAAAAGGCAGCAGTAAGGAATTTTCAATCTGTAAAACATTTGCACTTAACTCACATGCTAGTATAATTTGCAGTATAGACTTCAGCTTGTGAAATGAGAACTACCATGTGTACATAACTTAATCAGAAGATGCAAAGATGTAACAATAACTACGTATATTTGATAGTGCACATTTCCATCTGCTACCTGGGAGAGAAAGACTATCATAGTTCTATGCTACTTGTGTGGACACCTATCACTTCTTTAACTTTCAAAAGAAGGTGGATGGGTATAAATCCATTCATATACTAAGTGACTCACATACAAGTATTTCATACATTCAGAATAGCCTATTGTTTATCTATATGTAATATACATAAATCAAAAAATTTTTTGGCAACTTTAAGAACTTTGTGGACTTCTACCTGCTGCTGGTTGGGGAATTCTAGGAGTCCACAAGTCTTAAAGGTCAGACACCCCTGTTTTTGATATTTTTCCTGTTACTTAGCATTTTTTCTTTTCTTTTATTAATTTAACAATTCAATGCTACTTCTCATCCTGCTCAGTACAAAATGTGTTGTAGGATTCAGATGGTCTTCTTCCTATTGTTAAAATTCTTTCTTTTTCATACATTACAGTAAATTGACATCAAAGCTTACTGAAAGGCTGAACATTTCTTTTGCATTCAGGATTTTTTTGGGGGGAAGTGGGAGGGGGGATTGCACTGATTATATTGTACTTTACCCACAAGTGGGATTCAGAAGCAAGTGTGGCATTTCACTTTATTTATACATGTAGGTCATATGCAAATGCCAGCTTCTCAATCTTTGCTACATGTTCATTGTCTAGTTGTGATTCACTGTCCTTCCTCTATCTAAAAGAATGTCCTGTTGATCTGGGACATCTGCTTTGGGATGGTATTCGGTTCCTTAACATGACTGTGCCATTTGGACATCTATTTTGGCTCTGTTGGACTTGAGAAGCATCTGATTGCTCCATTTTTTTTAATCTATCCCCCAAAGAACTGAGTTAGCCAATCCAAACTTTCTTATCTGGTGTTGAAATTTCGTTTTGTTAAGAACTGGAAGGCTTAAGAAGGTTGATGGCACTTTGGCAAAATATCAGTGTTCTACAGACCTTCGGGCATTAGCTTATGGCTTGCTTGGCAATGTAATGAAAAAAACATGGTTTGGCATTTATTTTTAAAGCAAATTTCTAGTTCCTGCAGCTTGCAATCATAATCTGAATAAAGTTTAAACTGTTATTTAATTCAAATCAAAATAATTGTTGGCAACTTTAATACTTTGGCCATTTTAATTCTGAATTGAAGATGTGCTTAAAAAAATCAGAGGAACACTTAAGTCCTAAACCATATTTTAAAATAATTTATTAGGAAGTAAATCATACTGAACTCAGTAAAATGTTGTTTTTCTGAGTTCAGTGCAATTCATTTCCTAATAAATTTGCTTAAGACATTAGCTGAAACGCAACTATTCATTTTTGGAAATAAAAGAAAATGTGCCACGGCATCATTCAGCTTTTGTTTATCTGAAACGTATTTTAGGTGCAGTTAGAACATCAGAATGGGATTATTGTTACTTAAAATAATAATATTTTAAAACAATTTCCTAGCTTGAACATTTTGCATTAGATCTAGTGGTTTAAGCACCAGACTAGAAAGTGGAAGGCCATGACTTCATGTCCTGCCTTAGCCATGACAGCAAGCTAGGTGACATTGGGCCAGTCACTCTGTCTCAGCCCAGCCCACCTCACAGGGCTGTTGTTGTGGAGAAAATAGGGGGAAGAGGGTGTATTGGATATGTTAGCCACCTTGAGTTATTTGTAAAAATAATAAAGGTGGGATACAAATAAACAATAAATAAAATAAATACAAATAATGCGTAAATTCATTTATCCTGTGTAGATTCCAGAGAAACTAATCAATGAACTAGTATTGCCTAGGACCTTTTGTTGCAAAAAATTTTTTTAAGTAATTAATAAATGTGGTAGATGCAAATAGAATAGAACAGAACAGAATAGAATAACAGAGTTGGAAGGGACCTTGGAGGTCTTCTAGTCCAAACACCTGCTTAGGTAGGAAACCCAATAGCATTTCAAACAAATGTTGTCCAAGCTCTTCTTAAAAACTTCCAGTGTTGGCATATTCAATTCTTCTAATTGTCAGGAAATTTATTCTTAGATTTAAGTTGTTTCTCTTCTTGATTAGTTTTCATCCATTGCTTCTTGTCCTGCCCTCAGGTGCTTTGGAGCATAGCTTGACTCCCTCTTCTTTGTGACAACCCCTTAGTGGAACATTTCTATTATGTCACCTCTAGTCCTTCTTTTCATTAAACTAGACATACCCAATTCCAGCAACTGTTCTTAATATGTTTTCACCTTCAGTTGCCCGATTATTTTTGTTGCTCTTCTCTGCACTATTTCTAGTGTCTCAACATCTTTTTTACATCATGGTGGATGCAGTATTCCAAGTGTGGCCTTAACAAGTCATTATACAGTGATATTAATGTTTCACGTGATCTTGATTCTATCCCTTGGTTAGCGTAGCCTAGAACTGTGTTGGCTTTTTTGGCAGCAGCACACACTGCTGGCTCATATTTAAGTGATTGTTCACTAGGACTCCGAGTTTCCTCTCATAGTTACTACTGTTGAGTGAGTACCATCTATACTGTACTTATGCATTTGTTTTTTTCTTGCCTAAATGTAGAACCTTATTTTTTTCACCACTGAATTTCATTTGTTAGATTGTGCTCAATGTTCATATCTGTCAAGATCCTTCTGTATTTTAAGCCTATCTTCTGGAGTGTTGGCTATTCCTGCCACTTTGGTGTCATCTGCAAATTTAATGATATTTCCATCACACTCCAGGCATACTAGATTAAATTAATCCAAATAAATATAACCATTCCCATTTTATTTTTATTTGCCATTCTGTCCAATACAAAATAATTCAAGTATTGAAGCCAAAGTCAACCGATAAGAAAGAAAGAAAGAAAGAAAGAAAGAAAGAAAGAAAGAAAGAAAGAAAGAAAGAAAGAAAGAAAGAAAGGAAGGAAGGAAGGAAGGAAGGAAGGAAGGAAGGAAGGAAGGAAGGAAGGAAGGAAGGAAGGAAGGAAGGAAGGAAGGAAGGAAGGAAGGAAAGGTTACAAATCATCTTTGATCCCTGAAAGTAGCTAGCTATCTTACTCTGAAATAAAAAGAGGTTAGTATAACACAGCTGAAAGAGGCTGAATTTGGAGAGGCAGGATTCAGCAAAATCATCCACAACAGCATCTCATATTGTTACTGGACATAATTATACATGTTTATATTTACATTTGCTAAGCCTTTTTATCATATTTCTCTTATATACTTGATTTTTGGTTGGTTCACATAGTGTGGTGGGATGGAGGGTTTGTTGTCACTGTGTGTTGGGGGGAGAGAGCACGGGGGGAGGCTCAGCTAATCTCAATGTACACATGTTGTACTTTGACAATAAAGGTTTATTATTATTATTTATTATTTATTTATTTATTTATTATTATTTTTTAGAAAGGTTGTTTAGTCCATTCTGCATGGTTCATGTGCCTTCAATATCCCTTAACTCCAGATGTTGTGTTCCTTCTTTTTATAAATGGGAATAGTAGATCTCTAAACCTCTCTGCAGTTATCCCTTGTCTATAATACACTCTTTTCATCCAAATCCTACTTGCCTGAAATGTGTAACTGATATCCCAATTTGGCACTGGCATTTTCCGTTTGTTTTACATTTTAGTGAATCTTGTTCAGCAGCCAATGGTTCACAAAGGAAAAGACCTACGAAAAAAGCATCCAAAAACTGGATTTTACTTATGACCTATTTGGAACAAAGTATTTCTTTCCTTCCAGAATTTGAATCCAAGGTTCTTTCCTTCCTTATTCCCCCAGTGGTATCAATGGGGGGGGGGGAGAGAAACAGCTACAAGATGCAACATGCTGCACAAAATACAACTGAATTCAGTAGATGAGTTTTGCTCTTGATAAAAATTGGACTGATTTTCACATCTGGTATAGGGAAGACACCCTCCATTGCTAGCATTTTTCACATATTCATGGTTTATGTTTTGGGCACAGTTTCTGTCAATCCTCCAATGTGTTGAAATATATATTATACATTCTGATTTGATTGTGATGGGTTGATGCATTAGTATAACCCTCCCTCAAAAAAAAAGGCAGAGAATCAGATTAGCTACCTAATCCTACTAGTACATAGACTGGAGATGAATATCTGAATTCAGCTATGCAATTCTTCTGGCAACAGTTCTGAAGTATTCCACTTTTTTATGTATATGAGATTTATGAGAAATTGTCTGCTGTGCAGGAATTGTAGCTCCATTACATTTGACACATTATAATTAATCAATTGCCAGTGCTGATCAAAAGTAATGGGATAATCTCCATCGTGACTACAGAAAACTTCATGTGGTCTGCATTTTGAAGAACTCCTAATCTCTTCACTTCACCTGGAATAATAGGTTGGCCATAACACCCTTAATTCAGATTGTACATTTTACTGCATAATAATCTGAAGTAATCTAAGAAAAAGATCCCTATACCTTATTCAAATATTAAAGAAACATTCAAACAGAAATAGCCCATTTGTGGTGGTGTTTTCAGTAAAATGAACTCACAGGCGGATATAGAAATCAGATGGAACAGAATAGATCTATAACTGAATTTATTTAAATCTGAAATGGAACTACAGTAAATACTACTAATAAAAAGGGTTGCAGAATTATTGTACATAGTTTAGTTACATGGAAGTAAGGCTGAGAGCCTCTTCCAGCTGAATAATTAGTCTTGAATGCATACTCCTACAATATTTTCAACTTCCAACAGAATAGATGGATGACACATCTAATACAGGATGCTATTACTTTTAACCCATGTATTCAATTAATTATAGATGCAGATTTAAATAGCCATCATATGTACCTTTTTGTTTCTAGTGTTTCTTTAGCTAATTTCCATGATAAAGATGGTTGAGCATTCATCTTATCAAATGTACCAATAGTAATGCCAGCTGAAACTTATATACTGTAGGTTGCTTTTAGGATATGAACAGATTATACAACATTGATCCAACCACGCGTGGTTATCATCTCCCATTGCAACATGGTCTGAATGGGACTTGTAATGAATTGCAGCTCTCTTTTTAATAGTTATACATAGAGCCTTATGGTTATGAGTCATTTTGACATACTTTACTACTGCCGTCATGAATAATTTCATTTCCATTACTCACATGAGTAAGAATTACTTACATGAGAAAAAAGCTTACAGCCTCGGAGGGCTCATCATTGAATGTTTAATTGAAACGAAACAACATATGGTTTTTGTAACTACATTTTCACCACATCAAAATGACATGACAATGATTTTGCTTCATTGTTTTTCTTTCAGTTTTTTTCCTATGAAATTTGAAGGTACATAAATACCTCTGTTGCACAAAACTTGTTTTACATTTACAAGAGATAAAGCCCTAGTAAAGAATTATGAATATGTTCCCAGATGTCAAAAAGAAAACTTAAAAACTTTGCTGGGCATTATTTTCCATTCAATAAGCAAAATCTGGAGGATTTTGATATAGATTTTTCAGGGCAATTTTTTCTTCATATCTCAGAACTCATCCTCAAAACACTATTATTATTATTATTATTATTATTATTATTATTATTATTATTATTATTATTATTATTATTATTATTATTATTATTATTTACACAGTCGGCCAGATGTTTAGCCTGGAATTTGGCATTTTTGTCCACCTGTCAAGATTTGAAATAGGTCAATGTTTAAATTTTTATGTATTTGGAAGATAGCAATTGGCATTTCAGTATCTTTTTTTTTAAAAGTATGTGAACATTTTGAATCTTTGGTGGTTGGGACACAATGATCATTTCAGCATAGACCTCCTTTAGGTCTGATGGGGCTAACATGGCTAATCTTGCATTTTTGGATCTCAACTTTGGAGAGAGGAGGATTTTTTTATTTAATTAAGGTAGCTCAATTCTTAATACTTCCTTGAAGAATTGGCACACTTGTTTCAAAAAGAATAAAATGGGATCTCATGTGCCAAGTCCAGCTGTCTTCTTTTTCCAATTCTCTCAAGGGGTTAATCACTACTTTAGCTGGCTTTCTTAAAGTCAGCTCTTTCTCTGAGTTGGTAGGATTCTTCTATTCCTCTGGTAGTTCTCCTAAAGCTGCTTAAATGCTAGACTAATGAACTAGCTTCCATAAGTGGAGAATCTGGAAGCTACTTTTATTTATGCATCTAATGCTTAAGATTTTAGAAAAAAAATCTATTTTTTCCTTGTCTTCTCCATGACAATATATGCTACAGAGTGGGAGAAGGAGAAATAGCCGAATCTCTGCATGGGAGATTGTTTGGCAATGTGGAACAAAGCTTGCTGAAATAATTTTCTGATTTTATGCCCAATGCCTTTGCTATGTAAAGAAGAATCACAGAAGAAAATCTGGCTGTTATTGCATTTTGATTGTCTTCTTCCTTGCTCTCATCAGTTCTAAGCAAAAATATTTCATAATGTGAAAATAAAATTAACAACTCAAGCCAAAAAGATCAGGATGCCAGACATCTGATCTGACATATGTTCAATATATATGCCAGTCAGCTTTGAAGAATGAGGATGCCCATTTTAATCCACTTGGAGTAAGACAAGTTGAAAAATAGGAACACATAAGGAACAAAAATAGTCATTTTTTTCTAAATAACTTTAGAATGTACCACACCCCTCTCCAAAAAAGGATATTTTTATTGCTAGATCAGATTTGCCATTATGTCTCTCATCTTTGTAACTTTTATGCCTAACTTCTTTATTTTTATGCTATGTGTTGCATAGTGGGTTCTGCAGAGCAGGAAGGATGCCGAGACGATGAGTACAGCATAGCAGCTCTTTATTAGGTGAAGGGACTATACTGAGAAATAGGGGTTACCTGCGCCCTTTATATACCTGGCCAGGTACACATCCAACCAATCAGGGTGAACCTCTGTTTCCCACCAAAAACTGATCCCGGCCACAACAGTTTCGGTTCAGTGCCACCTGGTGGTATCTGTTATGCCAGTGCTCAAGTTGTTCCCTTAAGCCCAATACATAATACCCCTTCCCCCTTTAAGCTCAAACAATCATCTCTATATACAGGTGTATACATACATAATAATAATGACATGCCCCAGAATACAATGACACTCAGCCTCCCCTCATTTGCGCACATAGTCAGTGAGGTAGGCGGGTGGCCTGTGAGTCCGGGATGAACGTCTTAGGGGTTCTCCCATATCCTGGATGGTAGGGTCAGTGGTTGAGTCCTGGCTGACCATTTCCGGTTGACCCACCCCAGAGACTGACCCTAAGGTAGGGTTGTCGTGGTGGTCCTGGGCCTGTTGTTGTCCCGGCCGGACAGGGCTCTCTGGAAGCAGTTCTGGGACGGTGAGGTCCTCCTCGGGCTCAGGTTCTATTGTTTGTTGGTAGGGGGGATTTGATGTCAATGATGGGTGATCTTCCGGGTGGTTGCTCTATCACCGTTCAGGAACCCATTTCCTGACCTGGTCTATGTGCCGTCTGACCTGATGACCCCCCTCCACCCCTACTACGTAGGATAAAGGCCCGGTTTTGTCAACCACCCCCCCGGGATCCACAAATGTCCCAGATCCTAGTTTCTGGCCCAAACCAAATCACCAGGGTGTACTTCTCAAGGGGTTTTGGGCTGCTCCGTCCCAGAAGCCACTCTGTCGGGGTGAAGTCTGTCCAGTTTGGTGATGAGGCATCTGCCCCAATGAAGTTCCGCTGGACTCTTCCCCGTGGCTGTGCATGGTGTGGTGCGTTGGGATAATAGGAATTCTGCCAACCTGTAATGCCAGTCACCGACGATGATGCGCCTGAGTGCGTCCTTGGTCGTTCTCACCATGCTTTCAGCTTGTCCATTAGTCGGCGGGTGGAAGGGTGCGGATGTGACGTGTCTAATCAAATTCGCTGTCATGAAGGCCTGAAATTCAGCAGCGGTAAATTGAGCCCCATTATCCAATACCAAAACATCAGGCAGACCATGTGTGGCAAAAAGTCCCCTGAGCACTTGGATTGTTCTCCTCCAACCATTTGGAGTGGCTATCTACCACTATTAGGAAGAGCTGTCCCTGGAATGGGCCAGCGTAGTCTATGTGGACCCTGGATCAGGGTGTATGTGTTGCCTCCCATTTGTGGATAGGTGCTTGGGGCATCTCGGGTCTGGACCTTTGACAAGTGTAGCACCCGTGTACCTGCTCTTCTATTGCCTTGTCTAACCCTGGCCACCAAAGATAACTCCTAGCTAACGCCTTCATTCGAACTATGCCAGGTTGTCCCTCGTGTAAAGATTGTAGGACTCTATCCCTCAGTGTGTCTGGTATGATGACCCTACTACCCCACAACAGGCATCCTTTATGGGCAGACAATTCATGTCTCCTTACGAAGTACACCTGGAACTCCGGGCCTGGACTCCTATCTTGCCACCCTGTGAATACCCAAGACTGGACCCTGCTCAGGATTTTATCTGATGCTGTCTCAGTTGCTATGTCCCTTGCATGGAGAGGGCATTCCAGTAGCTCATGGATTGCTAGTATCTGTGCAGCAGGTGCTGGATCTGGTTCTGTGGTTGCTAGGGGTAGTCTACTTAACCCATTCGCATGGCCTATTTCTTTCCCTGGTTTGTGAACCAGCTTAAAGTTGTATGCTGATAAGAATATGGACCACCTAAGCATCCTAGGGGAGAGAATTTGGGGGGTTTGTTTGCCTGTGGTGAATAACCCTAATAGCGGCTTATGGTCTGTGAATATTGTGAATTCCCTACCATACAGGTAGTTGTGGAATTTTTTGACCCCAGCCACTATTGCCAGGGCTTCCTTGTCTATATGGGCGTAGTTCCTCTCTGCCCCTGACAAGGTTCTGGAGTAGTATGCGATGGGCACCTGTTCCCCGTTTCCCTCTAGATGGCTTAGTACTGCGCCCACTCCATAGGGTGAAGCATTGCAAGCAATGCAGATGGGCTTTGTTTCGATGAAGTGGGTGACTGTAGACTTGTTTGAAAGTATGGCCTTTAAGGTTTGGAAACTTTTTCCGTGGACATTGGTCCAGATCCATACAGCTTTCTTATCTAGGAGCCTGTGCAAAGGCTCAGCTATTGCTGCTTTGTGGGGTAGGAAGGTATGGTAAAAGTTTAGCAGCCCAAGGAAGGCTTGCAGTTCAGCCTTGTTCTTGGGAGTGGGGGCCATCTTAATTGCCCTCACTTTGGATTCTGCAGGGTGGATCCCACTGGTATCTATTTTAAACCCAAAAAATTCTGTGGATGCAACCCCAATGCTGCATTTGTCCCTTTTTAATTTGAGACCTGCAGAACAAAACCTACTTAAAACTGCCCTCAGTCTGTCTGCCAGCACTTCCTCTGTGTCCGCTACAATGAGGACATCATCAAAATAAGGGGATACCCCTTGGATGCCCTTAAGAGTCCACTCCATTACCTCCTGGAAGATTCCTGACACCAAATTGCAGGCAGTTAACCCTGAAGGCTCCCTTGTGCATCACTATTGTTTGTGCTTCTGCCATCTCCCTGGTAACCGGCAGCTGCTGGTATGCCTGCGTGAGATCTAGCTTAGCAAAGATGGTGCCGCCTTGGAGGGAAGCGAGAACATGGCTGACCGTTGGGACCGGGTAAGCATGCTGGTTAAGGGCCCATTTTAATGTACACTTATATTCAGCGCAGATCCTGACCTCCCCGTTAGTTTTGAGGGGGGTGACTATAGGGGTCTCTCACTCTCCCCCTTCTACTGGCTGCAGGACCCCCTGTTCAACTAGTTTGTGTAGCTCTCTCTCTATCTTGTGTTTGAGAGCAAAGGGAACTCTCCGGGGTTTAATCCTAATGGGCAGGATGCTGGGATTTAATTTAAAGGAGATGGGGCGCGCGGTGTACCTGCCTAGCTTGTTATCGAATACGTCTGCAAATTCTTTGCAGACAGATTCGATGCTATTCCCCTGGGTCCTGTGAATGCCTGATATTACTATTCCTAGTGCCTCAAACCAATCTAGCCCGACTAGACTAGTTCTCCGGCTCTCAACTACAATAATATCCAAGTGCCCTTGGAACCTCTTAAACCGCACTGAAAGGGTGGCCTCCCCCTTGATTTTTACTGGGGCATTTTGGAAATTGGTGAGGATAATGTTGGAGGGCCTCAATTTGACCCACTGTTTGCTCCGGCCGCAAATAAGTTTAAAAGACTCATACGAGATGACTGAGACTGCAGAACCGGAGTCAAGCTTCATTTTACAGGGAATGCCCTGTAAATGGACGTCCAATTTAAATTTGGGTTTAAGTGGCCGGCGGGCCCTGGTTTGGCAGTTGGCTCTCCGGCTTTCGAAAAACCCTATGCTGGTTGGTTTCTGGGCCCCGGTACCTTTCTGCAATGTGTCCTCCGGCTGTAGCTCGTGGAGGCCCTCTCGGAAATGGCTACGGCAGACCGCTGCGATGTGGCCTGATTTTCTGCAGGCCTGACATGTGGCCAACTGGAACTTGCAGTTTGTCCGTGTGTGGTCTCCGCCGCAGCCTGCGCATTTCGGGAAGGGCACTGCCTTCCGCTGGTTCTCCCGGCTTCCTCATTGTTGCTCCCGTTGTTCCGGCCTCCTCCAAACCTGGTCGATGCCGGTCTCCTCTGCTTCTCTGCTCCCACCATATGCAGCATCTTCGAGGTGGATGGATCCTCCTGGGCTGCTGAGTTGGGGGGTCTGGACCGCTTGCCCCGTGCTGCCGGCCACCTCGTTGGCCAAGATCTTGTCCTGAGCATCTTGGAGGGTTAAGTTGGGCCTTGCAAACAGCCTCTGTTGCAGACACTTGTCGCGTAGGCCAAACACGAGCCAGTCACGCAGCCTCTCATCCAGATTGGAGAACTTGCAGAGACGGGCAGCCTGCCGCAAGGCCGCAATGAACTCCGACACCAATTGCCCGGCAGTTGGACCCTCTGGATGAACTGGAACTGCCAGGCCAGCTCAGACATTCGTGGCTTGAAATGCCCATTCAGATTCTCGGTGAGGTCTCGGAATGAGACGGTCTTGATTGGCATTGGTGAGCACAGGCTTACGGCCAAATCGTAAATGGCGGGCCTGCTTATGCAAAGCAGGGTCGCCGCTTTCAGGCCATCTTCGGCAATCTGGTTCACCCGGAGGAAATTTTTCATCTGTCCCAGGTGAGAGTCCCACTGTTCGGGGCGACGGATGTTGAATTCTCGGGGCTGGCTGATCCATGCCATCTCTGTGAATCCTGCTCCACCAATGTGGCCGCTAGCGTGGTGACTAGCCAGTTGTCGAGGGGGGGAAAGATGCCTCTTTCCTCCAGCAAGCGATGCTGTCCCCTAGTGACTTTCAGTTCTTAAGGTGAAGCAGGATCCCATCCTCGTCGCCACTGTTGCATAGTGGGTTCTGGAGAGCAGGAAGGACGCCAAGACGATGAGTACAGCATAGCAGCTCTTTATTAGGTGAAGGGACTTTACTGAGAAATAGGGGTTACCTGCACCCTTTATATACCTGGCCAGGGACATATCCAACCAATCAGGGTGAACCTCTGTTTCCCGTTGAAAACTGATCCCGGCCACAACAGTTTTGGTTCAGCACCACCTGCTAGTATCTGTTATGCTAGTGCTCAAGGTGTTCCCTTAAGCCCAATACATAACACCATGGCTACAAATTATTTCTATTACAAATGATACAGGAAGAGACAGGTGAAACTCTGGCTTTCATTTTTGCAAATGAACCTGTGAACAAGTTGTTATCTCTTTCTTTTTACCAGTCATGGTATATGCAATTTGTGAGAAGACCCCACTCAAAATAACTTCAGCCAGTCTGAGATCATAAACCAGACTTTAATTGAGAAGAGCTTGGGTCAAAATGTAACTCCTCATTCAGCCATAATTCTTACACAATTGCTTAGAATAAATCATGCATAACAGGTTCGTTGCATTTCTGTGGATTTCAGTGCAATCAAATAGGTTACCCTTCTGGGACACCTTGCAGAGATGAAATTGTGAAACTTTTTGAACTCATTTGTTTTGAGGCATGATTTAGATTCCTGTTGCTAGTCTTAAAGCCTTATTTGTCTGAGAAACATATCGTCTTTGAAAATATCTACTCTCAGATGAAAATGCTCAGTTTCTACAATCAGGCTTAGTTAGATCTTTTGTATATGTCCTGACTTTTCACAATACTAAGAATATTAGTATAAGAAAATAGTAGTGCTTTGAAAGTCCAAAATAATTTCCCATTGTATTTAAAAAGTTACCAAAATATTTTGTAAAGAACTGTTTCAACTTTGTCTGGCTAACAATCAAAATCAAAATGCTAATTGCTCTTCCTGGATATTATTGACTCAGCCTTCCATCCTTCCGAGGTAGGTAAAATGAGGACCCAGATTGTTGGGGGCAATTAAGCTGACTTTGTAATAATGCCGCTTGGTGTGTGTGTGTGTGTGAAAGCCCTAATAAGCAGGCATATACATAGAATGAAGGCTACTGCTAAGCTTGTAAGCCGCCCTGAGTCTTCGGAGAAGGGCGGGATATAAATGGAATAAAAATAAAATAAAAAAATAAAATAAATAAATAAATATTGGTTTCTTTTCAACTTTGCTTGTCATTGTTATCCCATTGCATTGCTCTATTTTTTTCTTTTAGTAAGAACATGATTTTTTTTGAGAGAGAGAGAGAGAGAAAGGAGGATATAAATAGCACTGTACAGTATGCTAAAGCTCAATAGAGCAGTGATAAGAATATTTGGTGGAAAACTGGATAAAATTGCTGCCCAAAATTTACAGTCCTATAACAAGACAAAGTTCTTGTTTGTATAAACAAGGGTTGTGCTTTGATATAATAGTTTCATAGGTTCCACGAATATGTTGTAAGGTAATATAATACTGGATTGAATTTATTGGCTGGGATCATCAGTTACTTTTATTGACAAATTGCCCAAATGGCATTCTGTTCACTTTCACCAGCTTTCCGATGATCTTCAAATATCTGTCTTGAAGGCCCAGGTCTCTCTAAGAAGCATGCTAGGGGAAAATGAATATCTTGTTTAATATTGTTCAATACCATATAGAAAAAGAAGGAAGGAAGGAAGGAAGGAAGGAAGGAAGGAAGGAAGGAAGGAAGGAAGGAAGGAAGGAAGGAAGGAAAAAGAAGGGAGGGAAGATCTTATAAGGTTTATAGGAAAAGATTCTAAGTTCAGATGGGAACTTTTATGGCTGCTGCTACTATTTCCTACTTAGTAGGGGAAAATGGCAATTCTACTGAACTGTCTTCTCTGAAGAATCATCTTTTCTCATCTTTTAAGAACCACTATTTAGTTAATTATGGTAATTGTTCTCAGCAATTATAATGACAGTGCAGCCTGAGAAAGAATTGATTTAGCTAGAGGCCATATGGATTTTTTTAGGACTTTCTGGAGAAAATCACATTTGTCTTTTTTCTCCCTCTCCTTTTATGAGAAGCATCTTTTGCTATGATTCATAAACCTCATTTTATCCAGTCCATGAAAGGGATTTTCTCCATTATGTAAAAGAGAGCTGACACATTTATGTGCAAAATTACTGGAGCATTTATACCACTATTCATCAAGAAAACGTCTCATGTTCTAGAAATATAGCAGTCACCTAGCACAAATGGGTTAAAACAAATACACAAACTATGTGAAATTTGTAACAATAGCTACATTCAATAACCTTTGGCATTTATAACAGGTGGTACAATCTCTGTCTGCTCTGATTATTAAATGCTATTGTTGTATAAAAATATTGCTAAACTGACTTAAGAGGAATAATATCAGTTGAATAAACAAATGAATATACAGTAGAAGCATTTAAAGAAGTTTTTCCCCAGACTGATAATTAACCATTGAAACTGATTCTGCTCAAAATTATGACTATCCAAGTAAGAAGTAAATATTGCAAGATTAATCTGATTAAGATTTTGATCCTGTAGCCTTTGAAATACAGAAGCGATTCTGTAATGTCTCTTTTATAAAGGGCGTAGTAAATATACACCATTTAGAAGTGGATATTTATAATAACAATAAAAACACAAATTATAATTAAGGATGGGAGCAAGAGAACAAGATGTGCAGGGTGGTGGGATTATCTAATGGTCCATCAACCATCTTGATACTCCCATTGGGGTCCCAAGGCAACTGGCAGAACCAGGTCTTTAGGTTCTTATGGAAGGCAAGGAGGGTGGGAACAGATCTCACCCAGGGGAGGGGGGCAAAATATTATGACCACAACATTGAACTGGGCCAGGAAGTGTTTTGGTAACCTTTGAAGTGACTTCAAGAAAACTTTACCCAGCTGTGGTGGAATTAACCCAACAGAAACCTTTATGCCAGTAAAAGATTTTATGTAAAGAAAATGTGAGGAAATTTTAATTCCAGCAAAAAGTGCAACCAAGTGCAACCTCAAAAAAAAAAGGCCAAATCTACTTTTCTAAAGGGGGAAAAAAAGCATGCGTATCTGTTTAATATATGTTCAATTATTTTCTGCCACATCTAGAAATACAATGGCTCTGACTTTAAACAACAGAACCTGGCTTAAGAAATTCTAAAGATTTCTTGCAATGAAACTCTTTTTGGTATAGATAAGTTCATTTCTCCTGGCACTACATCAAACCCAGGCCATTTCATGCTCACTTTATCTGAAATGTATGATATGGCCCCTTTGCTGTTAATCTTTGTAGAGCACAGCAACAGGATATAGGAAGCTGTTTTACCTTGAATTCATCCATCTCACTTAAGTTTATCAGTGCTGATAGGCAGACTCTCTGAGATTCAATACAGTACGGTTGCAGTTTCCATTTTTACCCAGAGATACAGAGAACTGATTCTACAATCATTCACAAGAATATCTGCTGAACTAAGTTACAGTCCTACAACAAAGCATTAACAATTTTTAGAGAAGCAAATGGACGAGATTGCTTCTAAAGATTAAACACTGCAAAATATAAGCTAGATAGTTTTTGAAGGAGGGAGTTTTCCCAGATTTAAAGCCTGCTCTTGGGTTTTATATATCCTATTTTCTTTTTCACCAATTTTGGTTGGCATTGATCTGAGTTATACCAGAAAGATGCCTTTACTATTCTATACGGCTTTTCTTAAAACCACTGCAATTTCTTACTTTCTGCACAAGTTTATTTTTCTGAAAGAGAAAAAAAAGGAGGGAAGAAGCAGGGACAAACCAAACCAAATGTCTTCATTGCACCAATTACTAGGCTTTTATTTCTGCTGATTAAGTAGTGTCATAATCTTAAATCAATCATATAAATTTCCAGTGCCCAAATTCTTGATTCCCTATACCAGTATACCACCTACTTGGTTACAATTCTTAAATTTGTGATTTATTCATGAGAGATGGCCATATTGGTCCATGGGGGTATAAAACTGGGGTTTGAAAAATGTGAAAGACAAACACATAAATCACCATCCCTGTTCTCATGACCTACATTATATTGTGCACTAAACCTTGTTTAACAAAGAAGAATTGAAAGTTCATAAAAAATGAATGCCCAAATAACAATATCATGTTGGTGCTTAATTTGACTGCAGGTTCATACTATATCCTAAATGCCTTGCTTATGTTGAATTATAAACTACCCAAACTGATTTTAATCTCAAGTAGGATACAGCAGTACTGTCTCTGGGTTTGTCAGTGATTCAGTGACAAATGAAACTAGCCTTGCCTTAAACTGGGATCAATATTTGTAAATGTCAGTGGCCTCTTTCCCTCCCCCTCACACAATTTACAAAAGAATAATGTCCAAGGGAAAGGAGTGGTTATGAAATATAAGTAAGTAAGTGGTGGTCTATTCTGGACTGAGTTCTCTAGGGACAGAATCCCTGTTTCAGTTTACCTCCCACATTGTGGAAGATGTTGAGAAGAAGCTCAGGTGGAAAACAGTTTCTCTGGTCCTGTTGGAAATAATAGTGGCTACTCTGAACATCTTTAATCATGTTTGCAATCCAGAAATAAGCTGGCTGCAATGTCTTTAGATGGCCTAGTTGTATATTATGTGGCAGTAGCCACTACATAGACCAAAGCAAACTGATACACGAAGAGTCCTGTGAATGGTGGAAAAGAAGAAACCTTTTTTTTCTTTGATAAAATTGCTGAAGACAAATGGCCAAACAATGAAAAAGTTAGTGGTAGATGTATCCCAGTCAGAGGTCAACAGATCAGAAATGTTTCCAGAATCCAATCAAATGAGTACAAGTTTCAATCACAGCAATTGTGACTGATGACTGGCCAATGCTGAAGATGAATAGACAATAATGACAATAAGGTCATTTGTTTAAATAATTATCTATACAGGGTTAGCTGACTTCTGCAAAGAGCTACACCACTCTCAAAACGCAATCAGGAAAAAAAAGCAACCACAGAGTCTTAGTTCCTGATGAATCCTATTTCTTTTTTTTATTAAAGACTTTTTTTAAAAAATTACAATACATATCCCCAAAACCCACCCACCCCAAACCACCCCCGTTCCCCCCACCACTTCCCAGAGTTGAATACAGGGTTATAGATATAATAATCATATTCTAACTAAAATTATCCATTATAAAATTAACCAAATTCATAATGTGCTTTAACTCCCCTTTAACATAGATACATTCAAATTATTAAAAACATAATAATAATAACTTAAACAAAAATATAATCAATACTAATACTAAAATTAATAACAATATCCCTCTAAAATCTACTCATAAGCTAAGTGGAACTTTTTAGTCCCATATTTGTTCTGAATATAATCTATCCATCTTCTCCAAACTGAAATATATCTTTCTTGTGAATGATCCTTCAAATAAGCAGAAATCTTAGACATTTCTGCAAGATTCGATACTTCCTGATGAATCCTGACTAGCATCTGAAACTGTTTTATTTTAGGGTGGCAACTTGAAGGCTTAGTTGCTATGCACTAAGAGAACTATCCTTCAGCATTGATTTACACTCTTGACCCTGTTAGACCTATTCATCACTAGTCGCTGTCCACTAATTGGGAATGGATTGGAGCAAAATAAGAGGAAGGGGTCACATTCAATTTGCAGAAGTAGAACACACCAGGTTTGAGGGGAAAAGAAGATAGTTTTGCATGTTACAATGAACTCAGAGGTGGATTGGACAAAGGGAGATGTGGCTAGAGAAACTGAGTTTTTTGTGGTTCTCAGAAAACTACGGGGCAAAGTTCAGTTCTCTGTGCCCTCTTCTTTCCCCTCTTCCCAATTCCTTTTTTAAATCAAACCATAGTTTGTCTTTACATTTGAAGTGGGTAAATCAAATTTGTTTCAAACCATATTTGTCTGGGCCAAGATACAAGGATAAACTCATTTGAGAAAAATAGGAAGTTGGTAGGAGACTTGTATAGGGACGCGGTGGCTCAGTGGGTTAGGACGCTGAGCTTGTCGATCAGAAGGTCAGCAGTTTGGCGGATCGAATCCTGAGTGCCGGGTAACAGAGTGAGCACCTGTTACTCGTCCCAGCTTCTGCCAACCTAGCAGTTCGAAAGCATGTAAAAATGCAAGTAGAAAAATAGGGACCACTACGGTGGGAAGGTAACAGCGCTCTGTGTGCCTTTGCTGTCTAGTCATGACGGCCACATGACCACAGAGACGTCCTCGGACAAGCGCTGGCTCTTCAGCTTTGAAACAGAGATGAGCACCGGCCCCTAGAGTCAGAAACTACTAGCACGCATGTGCGGGGGAACCTTTACCTTTACCTTTTAGGGGACCTGTGTCAAATTGTACTTCAGGTTTTGAGAAGGTTTTTGCATATTCATATTTGAAAATCTTTAAAATGGATTGAGTTGCTTTTATTCTATAACATACATCACCATCATGATATGAGAGTTAGCTATTAATAAAACAAGAGTAATAATGAAGAATAAATACGTTTCTTTATTCAAGCTGATTTCTTTATTCAAGCTGATGTCTTGAATTTTCCCCAACTTAAAAATATAAACTTTCTAAAATGTTTTTTAATAATAATCACTTATTTTTTCATTTGATTTTGCTTTGTTTGGGGGAGGGATTACTCAGCATGACAATGAAGGGTAACTTTTTATTTTCTTTTATAGGGTGGGGTGCTTTGCTATATATGATAATTTGGTTTTCTGGGTAACAGGTTAGTTGGCATAGCTAGTTGGCAGCCTTGATTTTGCATGGCAAGGACAACTTGAGCCAACTTGTCTAGTGATTAAGGCATGAGGCTAGAATCTCACCAGGAAACTGTGAGTTCTAGTCCAACCTTAAGCATGGGTGGCTGGGTGACTTTGGGACACTCATTCTCTCTTAGGCCAACTCATCTCACAAGGATGTTGTTATGGGGAAAATAGAAGGAAGAAGGCATATTATATTTATGCTTTGAGTTATTTATAAAAAATAATAAAGATGGGATACAAAAAAATAAAATAAACTATCATTGGCTTGGTTGGCTGCTTAGATCAGGAAGAATAACCGGTCTCTTCAGAACAAGCCTCAGAAAAATAGTCATTAATTGGCCCTTGATTATGAATACATTTTTTAAAATCTCTGATCACCATGATATAATGGGCTAAGGTTTGCATAGCTGATTGACACACTTGGCTACTACTGAAAATGCCTCTCTCATCACTGTCAATATTCAATTATGGATTGCTAGTAATACTCAGTGTAAGCATCTGTTTCAACTGGATGGTTCAATTGAGGCTTCTTTATATACAACCACTGCTTTAGAGCTTTCCAAATTCTACAATTCATTTCCTTGAATAAACGGTGTTTCCATAACTCTTTTCAGCTGACCAAACCACAGCCATCACATAAAATCATCCTGGAGTTTTACAGTAACCTGATCTAAATGAAGCAGCTTCTCACAAAACACAGAAAATCAAAAGTATCCCATCATCAATGAGCCTTTTAAAAAAGCTGAAAAAAGAAGATGTCATGCCTTAAATGCTAGCATATTCCCACTTTCACATTCTCCCACTTCCTTGACATACATTATCTCATATTTGGTCTACAAAAGTCTAGATAAATATTAGATGGCAGCAAAGAGCTACTACTACAACTACTAATTATTACTGGCATTAATGCTGACTAGGTAAATTACACCTATCTATCTAGGTATCTCTCCACCTACTCTAGAAAGGTATCTATCCATGTACAGCTGCAGGTATAGGCTTTTTCCTGTGAAGTGGGGTTTGTAAATAGTTGGCTGTTGCTCATTGAATACATGAGAGGGCTGGCTAAACATCCATCTTGTCGCCTATTAACTCTGGATATCAAGCTAATCTGAAAGGACACTGTCTGATTGAAAATGATGCTAGCAATTAGGGAAAAACAAAAGGCCCTTTATATCACTATGCCTGGGTCATTTGGAAATGGAGGGTTTTTCTAGGCTTCAGAATATTCTGATCACATTGCCAAGTACCACTGTTCTCGGCAGCATCAGGAGCATACTGTTAAATGTGGAATTAAAACTATGCCTATGACTGCCAGTATTGATGGAAGACTTATAATAATGATTTCCCTGCAATCAGACTGCAAATTGGTGGAGCTTTTTGAAAATAAAATTGGTAATGCTTTCCATTGCAACGTGAAAGGAATCCAGGAGGAACATTCAGCAACCTTCCCAATGCTTCCATTATATCCAAGAACACTTTCAGCACTTGCCCAAACCCCTGAAGCTGAGGGACAGGAATCATCAACAAGTAATATGACCACACATTAAAATATAGAAGCAGCAGCTGGACACCCTGGCCATGATAGTTCACAAGATGCTGGAAAGCAGCTAAACATGCACTTGGATTTTTGTTAAATTATTTTGCAAGACCCCTGATAGGCATCTTTGCTGATTTGCTGTATCTGCCAAGGAGAAGTTTTATGTCTCTAAAAGTCAACTGATTTTTGTCTCATTAATTCAATAACAAAATAATTCATCAGAATCTTCCAAGTTCCAGATAAAACAATACCACTCCTCTTCCATTCCCCAAATTCAGGGCAGCTATAAGGTAGAGGTAAAGGTTCCCCCACACATGTGTGCTAGTCATTTCCAACTCTAGGGGCCGGTGCTCATCTCCGTTTCAAAGCCGAAGAGCCAGCGCTTGTCCGAGGACGTCTCTGTGTTCAAGTGGCTGGCATGACTAGATGCCAAAGGCGCACGGAACGCTGTTACCTTCCCACCGTAGTGGTCCCTATTTTTCTACTTGCATTTTTATGTGCTTGTTCTGTTCCAGCCTATGACCGCCCCTGTCATGGACAACCCCTTTTTTATATTCAATAGGCTGGAATTAAGCCAACCAAATTTATTTGCAAAAACTAAACGAAACAGTTCAAAACAGAGTTAAACAAATACAGACCGAGACTATATCAGAAGCTCTTCAAACGGTTGCCTTGGAAACTTGAAACTAATCCTAGGGTTAGTATGGACCCTTATCCTCCATTATTCAATCTCTATGCCAGTGTGGGAAGATGAAGGAGATGATGATGCCAAGAAACAAACGCCTAAACAGAGACTCTTGGGATGGATTCAGAACAAAATCCCATATCTCCCAATAACAAACTTCAACCAAATTGGCAAGATGGCAAAGCACTAGGCGCCTTGGTTGATAGCTGTGCTCCAGGTCTCTGCCCAGACTGGGAAAGCTGGGATCCTAAGAAGCCTGTAAATAATGCTCGTGAAGCTATGCAGCAAGCAGATGATTGGTTAGGTGTCCCTCAGGTCATCACTCCTGAAGAAATCATACATCCTTCAGCAACCTTCAGCCTTCAGCAACCAGCACCTTCAGCCTTCAGCAACCAGCACCTCCCACACATTCCCCTTTTAAACAGCAGTCTCAAGGTGTGGCTTCTCATTGCCTTCTCCCGAGGTGCCTCATTGCTTTTCTTTGTTCACTACTGCTAAATTGCCTCCTGCTTCGAGCGTCCCTGAACAGAGCCAGCTGTGGATCGTCTTCTTCCAATCTTTCAGACTCACACAGCTGGGTCTGAGGAGGAACAAGACGGGAGGGCCGGGCTGAGAGCTCTGTGGTGCTTCAGAAGTTTCCTGTTACACCGAAGGCTCTCCAAACCCCTCCTCCTCCTCCTCTTCAGAATTGTCCGACTCAGCTGCCAAAACCACAGGCTGCTGCTGAATCACAACAGTGCTTTCGAACTGCTAGGTTGGCAGAAGCTGTGACGAGTAACAGGCGCTCACTCTGTTACGTGGCACTCGGGATTCGACTCGCCAAACTGCCGACCTTATGATCGACAAGCTCAGCATCCTAACCCACTGAGCCACCTAACCCACTGAGCCACTGACTTAATCTCTTGGTGGTGGGGGAGAACTTCACACCTAGAATACTGAAAACTGGCTCTGTTTTGATTACCATCAATCAAGGTTCTCCTAATAAGGAACAGAACAAACCTTTTATACTATTGAAATCCATAGGCTAAGGGTAAGCTTATACAAAAATAGACAGTTTTTCAGATATTAGGTACTGGGTATTTTTACATTAAAAACATCATTGCATTAGCCTTTAAAAATAATTGATAGTCAGGGTAACACTACCAAGATGATTGACAGATATATGATCTAGAAATTACATTTTGCTCTAGTTGAAATTCCTGAACAGTTAGAATCACAAGGATGGAAAGGACATCAGGAGTCATGTAGTCTAACCCCTTGCTAAAGTTCTATTTGATCTCTAGTGAAAGGAATCCTACTATTTTATGAGGCAGACTGTTACATTAATTGACAGCTCTTACCATTAGGGAATTTCTCCTAGTATCTACCAGAATCTACTTTCTTTTAGTTTCAATCCACTGCTTCTTGTCTTACCCTCCAGGGTGACATGGAACAAGTCTACTTTCTCTCTATATAGCATCCCTTCCAACATGTGAAGATTTCAATCATATCACCTTCACTCTGCTCTTCTTTAAGCTGAAAATACCCAGTTCTTTTAACCATTCCTCATAAAACTTCATTTTCTGTCCCTTTACTAACTTAGTAGCTGTCTTCTAAACTCACCCTACTTGTCATTGTTCTTTTTAGACTAGTGCCTTGGACTGGACATAGTGATCCATGAATGAACAAGGCAGCTAAGAGTGGGACAATAACTTTCTGTTAATTTGTCCCAGAATAGTGTTTGCCTTTTTACCAGTTGCTTCATGCAATTGGCAAGAGTTGAATACTACTTTATTAATATTAAATATTTGGTTCTTTGCTTCCCAGAAAAGCCTACAGAGGGTGTTCTAATAAACTGAAGGAAAATCATGCCTGGACACAGCGATACTCTGGCTTTACAACAGTAGTGATGACTCCAAGAATTCTCTTCATTGTGAACTAGTTACTTTGAGGGAATGCTACTCTTTCCAGAAGAATTATACTCTAATCCCAGACTGGTTTGTTCAACGGTCTGTTTGTTTGTTTGTTTGTTTGTTTGTTTGTTTGTTTAGCTAGCTTGGGTCATTTAGACATAATCTAAAGCTAAGTCTTCTTCTCTATCATCCTAGAAGATAGAACACATAATAATGGATGAATAAATACTGTATTCAGAAGTAGTTGATCCTGCTATCTCTTATTCTAGAATATTTGTATCATAGAGTTGGAAGAGACCTTGGAAGTCTTCTATGCCAACCCCTGCCCAAGGCAGAAGTCCTGATACTATTCTGGACAAATGGTTGTCCAGTCTTTCCTTGAAAATCTCCAGCAATGGAGCATCCACAACTCTGGAAGACAAACTGTTCCATCATTGTGTTCTGGTGGTTCCATATATTATTGTTTTATAGTGAAAATAATATTCACATGACTTCATTTTTGTATATATAAAACACTCAAAATGTTCATTTGCCAGTGTATTTTTAGGGCATTCTACTGAAAACGACAATGAGCACATGTATATAGCAATAGCACTTAGACTTATAGTGCTTTACAGCATTCTCTAAGCAATTTACAGAGTCAGCATATTGCTCCCAAGAATCTGGGTCCTCATTTTGCTGACCTCAGAAGGATGGAAGGCTGAGTCAACCTAGAGTGGGTGAGAATCGAATGGCTAAACTTCTGGCAGCCAGGAGTCAGCAGACTGCATTCTAACCACTGCTAAATCCCAATAGATTTCATTCTATACATTACAACAGACATGTAAAAGTCACAACGTCATGTGACATCGTGCAATGTATCGGGACAGTTTTGCCATTGCTGGCAAAATGGGTGTGGCTTCCATGTGATGCATCCGGCTCATGGGCCGGCAGTTTGACACCCCTGTCTTAGAAGATATGGATGCATCTTGGAAGATAAGTTTCTGATTAACTTGAGTAGAAAACATACTCTGAGCTATATTCTGGGATTCGCTAAAAAAAATCTAACGTTTTTAAGGGTTATGAAAAGGCTGGAGAAAAACAAGGGAAAAATGGGATTCATGTAGTCTAGAAAATTAGAGAGTCTGTGCCCAAGTTTGTGATTTTTCAACTAGACTAATAAATGCCCTATTACAAAATCTGAAATTTGATAATCAACAGACAAGTAAGTAAGAAAACAGTTTGTAAGAATGTGAAAAGAGGACTATTTCTTTCATACATAAATGTTGTTTCATGGTCCACTAAATAAAAAGACAAAAATCCAATTCTTTAGCAATGCTATGATTTCATGACTATTTCTTTCTTTCTCTAGGGATTCAGGAAGAAAATATTTCTCACTTTTTTTGTCCATATTTCCTTGAATGCAACAGCTCAAGCACATGCAAATAGAATTTCCCTCTAAACCTTCCAGCCTGATACGGGAAAATAATGAACTGTTGGGACAGGCACTTGGGAACGTAGGTTATGCCGCTACTATAGATGCTTCAGCCACTAACATTCTTTTAAACTGCATATCTTCAAGCATGTTCCCAAGAAGAATCTTTACAAATATATTTCTCTTCTGTTTTTCTGATATTGGCAGCTGTAGCACTACATAGTTTAGTCTTCGTTAATATACTGTAACTGTCCCAAAGGTGTTTTTTCAAGAGGCAATTGGACTTTCTTTGTTTTCCCTTGAAGAAGTTTTGCTTCTCATTAAAGAAGCTTCTTCAGTTTTTTTGGACTGAAATGTTTTCAAGGAAAAACAAAGAAAGTCCAGTTGCCTTGAAAAAGCACCTTTGGGACAACCATGACCTGGAGGACTGGGAATCCCCATAGACATACTGTAGCTAGTTGATACAGTATGTGTTTTATTAAGATTCTTATGTTATATCCAAAGGATTGTATTTTTCTTTGAAATTACTTTTTAATTATAGGAACACTAAACAAAAGTTAAAAAATGGAAAAACAAATGTATAATTTGAAATATACTATTACATCTTCAACCATAGTATAACTAAATTTGACAAGTTTCTAAATGGGAACAGTTAGGATCATCCTAACTAGAAAAAGAGGGAAGAACAAAGTCTATTGTCATTTCTAATTGCTTAATGAAAAGCAGAGGATTTCCCACATAAATTTAATCTGGTTCTGGGTTGTGTTTCCATTCCTTCAATACTTTATCTGTTGTTCACTTTAATTCAGAACCTCAGATAATTTTGCACATATGTTTTTACTTGCACTGGGTTTGAGCAGAGATTATATGAATTGGCATAGAAACATACATAGGATAGAATGCCCAAATTGTGTTTTTTTCCCAAATTCCCACTTTATTTGGGCAAACATGCAAAGAACATATACACACACCACATCCAGATTTGGTTTTCTATGTCATTCTTTTCCTAATAATACTACGTTTGGTATACCTTTTATATCATTTGTAGTATTTTGTGATGTTGTCCCAAAGGTGCTTTTTCTGGAGGCAACTGGACTCCCTTGCTTTTCTTTGAAGATGTTTCACACTTTATTCAAGAAGCTTTTTCAGGTTCTGCAATGCTTGGATGAGAAGTGAAACATCTTTAAAGAAAAACAAGGAAATCCAGTTGCCTCCTGAAAAAGCGCCTTTGGGACAACCATGACCTGGAGGACTGAGAATCTCCAAGGAAATTTTGTGGTGTTTTAGTGATGTTTTAAGAAAGTCATTAATAGTTAAAATACAGTGCAGTTTATATATTAAAGAGACAATGGATTCTAAACAAGTCTATGCAGATGAAGGAAGAATATTAATGGTGGAAACAATAATAAATCATAAATAGATACTGATGGTAGCGATATATGCACCAAACAACAAACAAGAATTTTACCAAAAACTACATAAGAAAAGAGTGGAAACAGAATATTAAAAAATTTGCTTGTTAGGAGATTTCAATGCAATTGCAGATAGAAAACTAGATTATAAAAGCAGTAAAATGGGGGGGGAGGAAGAAATATACTACCTAAGGCCTTTTTCAAAATGGCAAAAGAAATTTGTATACAGGATATCTGGAGAGAAAAAAATCCAACAAAATTACAGTATACATTTTATTTGAATAGGCACAAATCATGGTGTAGAATTGACATGTTATGGCTATCCTCTGAACTAAGAATGAATATACATGAGATTGAGATAGAAACCAATATATGGGCAGACCATAGTCCAATAAAGATGACCTAAAGAGGAAGAAAGAAAAAACTCAGATGGTCACTGAATCAAACTTTATTAAAAGAGAAAGAATTTACACAAACAGCAGTAAAGGAAATGGAATTCTTTTTTTAAAGAAAACAAGAAAGAAGAGACATCACTTCAAAACGTTTGGGATACCACCAAATCATACTTTAGAGATTTAGCCATAACGTATATGGCAAAAAAGAATGAAAAAAAAAACCCTAAAAACAAATGAAGTTAAAGGAAGACCTTAAAAAACTGGAACTAGAATTACAAATAGATCCACCAAAGAAAACTTGTAAAAAGCAAATGGAGTTAATAAAACACAGACTAAACTTAATAGAATCTGAAGAAATGGCCCAACAAATTAAAAGGGCAAAACAAAACTTCTTTGAAAATACTAATAAACTGGGTAGGTGGTTAGCCTATAAATTGAAAAAAGAGGCGAAGAAATTGGTAAACTACAAGATGGGAAAGGATGTCTAGAATTTCAAAATGAAACAATAAAAATAGTTAAATAATTTTATGAAAAAATATACAATATAGAAGAAATCCCTAAGGAAAAATAATTCAATATATGGAAAAAGCTAAATTACCCAGAATACTGGAAAATGTTAAAAACATGTTAAATGAAAAAATAACAATGATGGAATTGACGGAGGCTATAAAAAGACAGAAAAATGACAAGACTCCAGGACCAGATGGATTACCGGCAGAGTTCTATAAAAGTCTATAAGATACATTAAGCTTACCAATTAAAGAGGTTTGCAATGAGGTTCTATCAGAGGCCAAAATACCAAACACCTGGACAGAAGTCAACATTACTCTAATTCCAAAAGAATATTCAGATTTGACTCAGATAAAAAAAATACTATAGACTAATATCACTGTCAGGACCCACCCCAATCCACATCTTAGGAAATAAGAACTCTTGGATCCAAGTTTGTCCAAAAGGAAAAGTTTACTAGGATGAGATCGGTTGTGGCAATACAAGACAGGATCTGACATTGAGTTACATTTCAATACTATATAAAGCATTCCCGGTTCAACCCCCTCCCCTCAAATCCATTTGGTCAGGCTCACATCATTTACTGAGGTGTCAGGCTCTTTCATGGGAAAGGGAAATCTCCTTGTGTTTATTGTTATTGCTTTCTTCCTTTCAGTTTCAAATGGAGATACAACCCATCTCTCTCTCTCTCCCCCTGTTCCCCCCAGATCAAAAGCTTTCCTGGTCTTTGAAAACAGCCTACTGCAATCTGAATAACCATCCTCTCCCCCCCCCCCGAGAGATGGCAGTATCCCGAGAATAAGCACAATATTCTAACCATACATTTATGAAATATGATATAAATGGATTCTGACAATCATTATTAAATGTGGATTATAAATTTTTTGCCTCAGTAATATCGGAGAGATTGAAAAGATTTTTGACTGAATTTATCCATTGAGACCAAAATGGATTTTTACCCAGAGACAAATAAAAAACAACTTAAGAATTATTTTGGATACATTGGAATACTATGAGTTGCATCCAGGGAAACAAATGGCACTAATATTCCTAGATGTACATAAAGCTTTTGATAATGTAAATTGACAATTTATGAAACAACAATTAAACTGTATGGACTTTGGAGAAAAAAATATAAATATAATTAAAACAATATGTCTTAGACAAACAGCTAAGTAATTGTAAATGGAGATTTTACAGAGGATGTAAATATAAAAAAGAGTACAAGACAATGGTGTCCATTATCTCCATCGCTATTTATACTAACTTTGGAAGTGTTGAACAGAAATGTTAGACAAGATCCAGAAGTTAAAGGAATGGAAATAAAAGATGAAAAATACAAGCTACAAGCACTTGCAGATGACTTGATATTTATACTTGAGACAAGCACTAAATTACTGGAAAAGATAGAAGAATTTGGAGAAGTAGCAGGATTGAAAACAAACAGAGAAAAGACTGTGATTATAGTTAAGAACCTTACAGATAAACAAAAAAATCATCTGTCAGGAAAAATAGATCTCCAGATAGTCAAGACAGTTAAATACTTATGGCAAAAATTTCAGCATATTTGAAAGACCATTCGCAACAAAGATATATCTTGGAATGGAGAAGATGGATTGATTATATTCAGAAAAATATGGGACCAAAAATTTTCATTTAGCATTTGAATAAGTATTAGATTTATAAGATTTATTATTATTTAGTTACTTTTAAGGAGAGTTAAAGTTTGATAGGATTTAAAGTGTTATTATAGTTAGTTAGCATATTATAGTTTAAGATTGTTAGGATTAATACCCTGTATTACGCTCTGGGAAGTCGGGGGGAGGGGGAGGGAGGGGAAATTGGGTGGGGGTGGGGGAGGGGTGGGTCTTATGTTTATAATGTATCTGTAAAATGTTTTAATAAAAAAAGAAAGTTAAATACTTGGGAACATACGTCACAGCAAGATGTGCAACAATAAAAGAACACAATTATATAAAACTATTAAAACAAATAAAACTAGACTTGGAAAAATAGAAAAAAATACAATTGTCAATGTTAGGAAGAATAGCTACAGTCAAGATGAATGTTTTACCAAAATTATTGTTTCTATTTCAAACAATACCTATAAAAAATAGAGAAATTTTTTTGATGAGTTAATTGCATTGATTTTGACATTCATCTGGCAAGGGAAAAAAGCTAGAATCAGACTGAAATTGTTACAAGAATCTAAAGAAAATGGAGGCTTTGGACTTCTGGACTGGGTTTATACTACTAAGCATGTGCATTAACATGGTTAAAGGAATGGATTTCTCTTAGAAATAAAAGACTATGATTTTTAGAAGGATATAATTTGCAATTGGGATGGTATGCTTTTTTATGGTATGGGAAGAATTCATAGATATTTTCAAAATCATTATATGAGAAATGCTTTATTTTTAATATGGGAAAAGATAAAAGTGAAAATATATATGAAAATTCCAGCATGGCTTTCAACAATGGAAGCATTCACTCACCCAAATATAATTAATCCTGAGAAAATTTTAATGCACAAAGATATCTTGAATATCGAAGGGAACCTAAAAACCAAACAAGAGTTGGAAAAACAGCATCAACTTATCATGGTGGCCTCATTTACAAATATAAACAAGATATGAGAAAGATAACAAAATATATGGTTTCTATAAAGAGCAGATAATGTTTGATCAGGTACTTTTAACACCAGACAAAAAAACTGATTAAGAAATTGTATATTTTTTTTAAGCTTAAAAGATGGAAGATGAACAACTAAAAGAAACAATGATAACATGGGCTAAAAACTTTGGCCACAATATGGAGTTAGAAAACTGGCAAAATCTTTGGAAAGAAACTATAAAATAACAATGGCAACTGCGTATAAAGAAAATCTTTATAAAATGTTTTATAGATTTTATTTATTTTATTTTATTAGATTTATATACTGTCCTTTCCTGAAGGACTCAGGGCAGTTTACAGGGTATTTAAAATCAGCAATACAAAATACAAAAGTTAAAAAACAATTTAAAAAGATTAAATTATCCCTTAAAATAAAAACCCCAGTTAAAAATTCTCAGCCTGGGCCGGAGAGCTCAAAGAGCCAGGTCTTCAGGTCCCGGCGGAATGAACGGAGGTCGGGGGCAGTCCTAAGCTCCACGGGCAGCTGGTTCCAGAGGGCAGGCGCACCCACAGAGAAGGCCCTCCCCCTGGGTGTTATCTGCCGGCAGTCTTTTACCGGCGGTACCCTGAGGAGACCCTCCCTGTGGGAGCGCACTGGACAAAGGAAACTTGATGGCACTTACCACCGGCCAGACTAGCAAAAATATTTAAAGATATGTCTAGCAATTGTTGGAAATGTAGGCAAAACCCAAGCACATGTAATCATCTTTGGTGGATGTGTCCTAAAGCAAAAAAAAAATTGGAGAAAAAATCATACTTGGTTGGAAAAAATGTTAAGAAAGCATGTAGAACTATTTTTATTAGGTATAATTTCAGAAAAATATGAGAAAGAAAATGTATATTTAATGGTACATGTATTAACAACAGCAAGAATTGTTTTTGTGCAGAATTGGAAAAATGAAGAAACACCTTCTGAAGATGACATAATCAAAAAATACTGGAATGTGCAGAAATGAACAGACTTACATTGAAGATTAAAGAAAAAGAAGACAGAGTATTTTCAAATATGGGATCTATTTTACCAATGGCTGGAAAAGTGGGGTAGAGACTAGGATTTTATTAAATGTTATTAAAACAAGATCCAGACAACATGTTGTTTGTTAAGCATTTATGAAATGCAAACTTACAAGAAAAAATAAATAAAATGTATTATAAAAATAGTTAAAATACAGCAAAATTGAGATATTTGTATGGACAAATTAATATTTACAAGGAGTAATATTTATTTATTTAGTTAATTTTTTTATGCTGCCCATCTCACGGTCCCAGGTCAGATGGCAAAGCTAGGTTTGGATACCCTTCCAGAAGGTGAAAACAGAGGGGGCAGTTCTCACTTCCAGTGACAGACTGTTCCACAGGGAGGAGGGGAGCCACAGCAGACAAAGCTCTTCTCCTTGACCCTGTCTGCTTTAATTCCTTAGCAGATGAGATCCATAGCAGGCCTCTTATGCTGGCAAGAGTGGGGAAGGCTTGTCCCATTACAGAAAGACACCTCCTTAGATACCCTGGACCCTTGCCAAATAGGGCTATTTAGAAAAGAATTTTAAACCTGATAACACCAAAACACTTAATCATAAGCGTAAATATGTAATTTGAAAAATACTAGTGATTGATGATAATGTCATTTGTTTACTGTTCATGATTTCAAAATATTATTTAATGCATATTTTGGCTTTCAGTTTATTCTGTTTTGCAGATTTGCAGTGACATATATCTCCCTAAAAGAGATACATCACCACAGTCATCTATAAATTCATCTTTATAGAAGTCTGTGATTATAGAAGAAAGACATGTAACCAGTTCTATTCTTAGTTTCTTTGGCCATTTATCAAGAGATAGCATTTAAAACTAAATCACCAATATCCTCAAATTAATAGAACATTAATTCTTGTCCAAGGAATATAAAGATGTGGACAGTTATTGTGACTGCAAACTTTAGATTATTGAATTATATGGATAATTCATCTCTGTATATCTATATCACTACCGTATTTTCCAGCGTATAAGATGACATTTTAACCCATGAAAATCGTCTCAAAAGTTGGGGGTCATCTTATACGCCGGGTTGTCTTATACGCCGGAAAATACTATTCACCTCTCTGATCTGCAGTCCCCGGCAACGTGCTCCGAAGCTGCCTCCCAGCCATCATGTCGCCGCCAAATTTCCCAGCCCACACCGCGTCTAGGCACTGCAGCCCGGATGGGTCCGGTCCTGGTCAAGGACACCGCGGAGCCCGCTGGCACCGGGCAAGACCCGACAGAGTTGTCCTGCGCGTGCGCACGCTGGCCAGCTGCCGGGAGATCTCCATGGCAGCGTCGGACGGTCGGAAGAAGCAGCCGACGCGCGGAAGGCAGGCTCATGAGTCGAGGTGGGCCTACGTCTGTGGCGTGCAGGGATGGCAGGGGTGGCTCCTGTTGTGAGGGAGGCGCGTCCATGGGGAGACGGGTGAGGCCCGTGCAGCATGCTGCGAAGAGGGGCCCCGCTGAATGTTGCGTCCGTAGGCCGCGACAGACAATAGGAAGGGAGCACCTTTGCTCCTGCCGAGGCACCGCCTGACCCACGCCGACCAGAAGAATCGCTTGCCTGGTAACGGAGTGCGGAACAGTGGTACTTGGCGCCCCTCTTGCCCGCAGACCATGCAGCGGCCCTCGCCAGCCGGCCTTGGCATGGCCGCCCTAAGCCCGGCTCTCTAGCGCATCTTCCGGGCCCACCTGGCCAACCGTCTCCTGGGCGGGGCTTGGCTCCAGACGTGGCGGCTGCTCTGTCTGCAAATGCTATCTCAAAGCCAAATCGCGCTTGGCCGTGCAGGCTGCCGAAAGGCGGGGACTCAGAGTTCCCGCGGTGGTTGCGGCTTCTGGCATGCTGTTTGCAGAGTCTGGCCTGGAAGAGCACGTGGCTTTGCACCATTTGCATCAGACGGGGCTGAAACTGAATCGGGCTTGTGTCGGACACTTGGCAACTGGCATGTAAGTATTTTCCGGCATATAAGACGAAAAATCTTAAAAATCTTCTCAAAATCTTCTTATACGCCGGGTCGTCTTATATGCCGGAAAATATGGTACTACATATTTTAGACAGACGTAGATAATTTAGGATAGATAGATAGATAGATAGATAGATAGATAGATAGATAGATAGATAAGTGGACATGCTGAAACATGTGCAAGAGGTATGTGAAATATTCATGCTACTTATGATACATCTATAGAACACCATACATACCAAATGTTTAGGGAATTGTAATGAGGGGGATTTATTATCTGAAAACTTTACTGTTTATGATTTGTACTGAAGCTTTTGTATTTTCCCCCTTCTGCTTGTAGGGAATTCTGTTTTAGCTCATTTTTAAAAATATATATATATATGTATGTATTCTGAATGCTTAAGAAACATTTAACACATATCTCCCTTGCTTCTCAGCTAACAAAGAGAGAGAGAGAGAGAGCCTGTGGCCTACGGGTTAAAACAACTGTTTAAGATGCAGTCAGCCCAGGTTCGAATCTCAGAAAAGTATGGCTGACTGATGAGAACAAATAAGTTTGAAATGATCATATCGGTCTCACTTTATTCTTTGTTAGCAAGCCAAAAAAAAGTTACACACACACACACACACACACACACACACACACACACACACACACACACACACATATATATATATTGACTATAGAAAATGGCTTTCTAAACAAATTATATTTTAAAACTAAGCTAAAATGAGAGGATCTGCCAAGCAGGTTTTCCCAAGTCCTCATAGCTCTACATTATGTGACTGTCTTCTTGGATCATTTTCCCAGCTTGAATTCCAAATGACCTGGAAGCAATCCTAAACTAATCTGGATACAAGCATTTCAAATCTCCAGTTCCACCAGTAGTGACAAGGATGTGACAGGAAAACTAAAGAAGACAAATAGGAATCCAGAAACAGGCCAAGCACTGTGATTCCAATTGTTTAAATAATCCAAAATCCTATATTTCTTTACCAGATTTGGTGAGTCTTGTCAAGTTCTGAAAGCATTTTAGATTGCAAAAGAAAGGAGATGTCACCATGTATAGAGAGACAGATACAAGCAGTGCTTTTTTTGTAAAATAAAAAGGTGCCGGAACTCACACATGTCATACAAACCACCTTGCCTACCCTACAAGGTTCCATCCAAAAAAGGTGCCAGAACTCCATTCTGAGCATTCTATGAGGAAAAAAAGCCCTGGATACAAGATATGTAGATCTTTATATAAAGCCAATAAACTTCTGAATATCTTGATTCAGCTTTTTTTTGGGGGGGAGGGGTTATGCCTACTATGTTATAAACACAGAACCAAATCTGCTTTTCTTGTTCAATTAAACAGCAGGCAACTTGGTGATGGTTTTTTACAGGGTAATCAGGACCGGGCAATGAGTCCTTTCAGGACCAATAGCTAACAAATTTAAAACAAGCAAAACACAAAAGGAAAATTACTTCACTTCCTTCATTTTCTTTTTGGCTAGGACATTGCCATTGTAATCTCAAAGCATTTCTACTCAGAATAAGCCACTATATTCCTTTAAACATAAGCTGTATTAAGAATACATTGATTTTTCTAGTCCAGCATTATCTATACTGTCAGAAATTCATAAGATTCACAGACGGTAAGCTTTTTCAGCCTTACCTGGAGATGCTAGAAACTAAATTTATCACCAGCTGCATGAGAAGCACAAACTCTGTCACTGATCATTGTCCACTTGTATACTCAGTTTTATTTTGTGGTTGATAACCTGAGGTGTGTGTTGCATTTCTTTTCATGCACAGTATTTTTTTCTTTTGTTTATTCTTTACTTTTTAAAGCATAAACCATCCAGAAAAACCTAGTGTGCCAGAGAAGAGTCATAAGGGGACAATTATCAATAAAGAGTTTATGCTTTGCATGCAGATGGTGATAAAAAGAAACACTGCACAAACACACACACACACACACACACACACACAGAGAGAGAGAGAGAGAGAGAGAGAGAGAGAGAGAGAGAGAGAGAGAGAGAGAGAGAGAGAGAGAGAGAGAGAGAGAGAAAGAGAAACACACACACACCAAACAACAGGAAATCGACAGTCTCATTATATAGCTTAGTTGATTCTACCTCATCTCTAAGATCAGTCATATTTCCAGAACATTATCAGGATAGTAACCATTCAAATCTTGAGGGATACTCTTGAAAACCACACATACCACAACAGAGGCCTGAAAAATAATACTTTTAATTTTCTCTGGTTTACTAAACTGTATGATATCACTGAGTTAAACTCAAATTTAATTTTGAGTAAACATACCGTACTTATTACAATATAATGAAGTCTTTAAAGTTCATGTTGTCATGTTTTCTTAGAGGCTTAAATATAATATTACTTTGGTGTTTGATTAATATTAATGATGAATATTAATATTAAACCAATTCTACTTTGACTATATTATGGAAAGGACCATAACTATAAATGCCTATAGAATGTTCAGATTATTAGATTTATTTTCCAAAGACTGCTTTCTTATTGCTCTAGACAACGTCACAAAATGAAGAAGTTTTTTAAAATAAATGTTTAATCTGAAGAGGACCAGTGCTATTGTATCTTACTTTAAAATGCAGAGGAAAGCCGCATCAGTTTTAGCAGCGTCATATGGCTATACAAGTATAGTCTGAAATGTAACAGTGTCTTGTTGTAGTATTAAGATAAGTCAACTGAGTTAGACCCTGACTTAGTCATGTTTGGAGTAGATTGATTTAAATAATTGGGAGCTGTCTGTGTGACTGCATTTAAGAAATCTTTCTGGCATTAATATACTGCCATAATGTACATTTCTCCAATTCTTTCCTATTTCTATGGGTCAGGCACACATACACAGGTAAAAAGAAATATAATTATTTCTTGAATTTTGTCTTTCATTTTCTACCTTGCATTTTTTTCAAAATGTAGAATCAACTTTAAAGAGAGACTTTTGTTTTAAAGTAAAACTGGATTGTTTCTAATTTAGCAGAAAGCTATCCTTTCAACAGTCATCTGATATTTACATTTCATCTCACTTTTTATACTGCAAATCTTACGCATACCTCAGAAGTACATCTCAGTTTATTCAACTGCACTTATTCCCATTAACGGGCCTCTTTTTTTTCTATTTACCTTGAGTAAGTTTTAATATGCAAAAGCAGTCACTGGTGAAAGTGGGGACACCATATGAATTTAATACATACATACGTATTAAATAAATATAACTAATAAATGCTATTGTACCAATAAAAGGAAAATATTTGTACCTCACGGTTGAAATGAAGGATCCTTGATGCTCTCTGAGCTTGCTTGTTTTCTGCAGACCTTTCATTACCCAAAATAGGTAATATCATCAGTGCTAGTCACTAATTGTATTATTGTATAGTATTGTATTGCCATATATTATTGTGCTATAATGCTACTTCTGACTCAGAATCATTGATAATACATTATACTTTTTCATCTCAGCTTTATTTAGCTAAATATCTATAAAGCTGACATAAAAACATCTGTTAAACATCTATGACATTATAAACAGGTTGTCACCTATCTGATATGAAAGGACAGGCAGAAATAATTAAATACAGAAAGTTCACTGCATCACAAAGGGTTTAACAAGCACCTATAATTGCAACTGGAAGTCCACTGGTAACCAGTGCGGCTCACCAAGCAGCAGTGTTGCATAAGTATTCCAAGGCGCACCCATAGCTATTTGTGCTACTACAACTACCAAAGTGGTACTGTAGATTTAAACACAGAACAAGATTTTGAGTCTTGGAGAGATGAATGAGGGACAAAGGAACAGCCATAGATTTTGAACCAATTATGCAGTGTGTCATGCTTCATTGATATGTCAAAGATAAAACAGTGTTTTATTACTAGCTATATGAACGAATACTTTTATATTCATATAATTTTATTGCTAGCTATACGAATGTTTTTGAGCAAACCTTTTTAAGTAGATGAAGAAAGATGAAGGAGGAGGAGGAGAAAGAAGAAGAGGAAGAGGAGGAAAAGAAGATGCAGTCCTGCCTTTATAGATGATAAGACTTTTTGTGGAGGATGGAATATACTTTTTAATTACAAGCATGACAGTTTTCCATTCTTACTACCCAAATCTGACTGACACCCAAATCCACCAATAGACTTCAATGAATATGGGGGGTAAAGCCCAGTCCTTTCATGTTACCTGTCTAACAGACAAGCTTGATGTTTAAATCAATTACACAGACATTTAAATCCTTTTCCCATGCCAGCACATTGCCCTTTAAGCTTTAAGGTTTTCATTCTTGACTTGGCTCATGCGTTCAGCCTGCACATTAACTCTGAGGTAAAAATCAGCAATAAATCATTTAGTGTCTCTGTCAAGAGAGTGGCTGTTGGTTTTTTTGTGGGGGTGAATTGGGATCCCCATGTTTCTGCACTATAATAGAGCAATGATGGATGGTGCTGAAACAGAACACACTGGAATGCATATGCGAGGGAAATGTGGAACTATCCTGAAATGGCAGTTTTCCTAAATAAATAGCACATCAGTTTACTTAAAGCTAATCATAAAGGGAATAAATTATACCCATGTGCATAAGAAAGAAACCTGAGCAGAATCCAAGAGTTTAAAGAACCCATTGTTTTCAAAGCTGACCCTGGATATGTGTCAGATTACATCTGTTGGGGTGATTCTAATGCCAGCTTCGTATTTTTAATTATAAATATATAAAACATTTTAATAAGATGACATTCTGGCCTTACTAAGCCTTTAAAATGCTGGATGTGGGTGGAGCGGGCAGAATGGTATTCCACGTACCCCAGAGATATGCCAGCATAGAATGATTGAACGTTTTCCTCTAATAAATTGGAAAAAAATCTGGTTTGTAAGAATGGATCCAAATCACTTGGCACTGGAAAAGTAATTTGCTACCTAGCTTCCACTTTCCAAGTTCAGTGAAACTTCGTTAGCAAGAAGTATAATATTTTTTTAAAAAAATGTAACAAGAGAAAGGTGAACAAAGCTGTTTTTTATTTTTTTAAAAAAAAAACTTATGGCTCCAAACCAGAGGCTCAGCAGCCAAAAAGAGAGAAGGGGGTGCTTAGGACAAAAGCCAGATCTATAGCTACCTTCTTTGTACCTTTCCAAATCTCGAGCCTGCTTAATTATGATTAATTGCCACATGGATAATCAGATACGGTTTCAAAAGGTTGGAGATGACAGTCCAAGGACACCAGGGAAGGAGGAAGTTTTTGCCTTTGATACAAGAGAGAGAGAAAAACACAACAACCCAGCTCCTTGTAACCTTTTCTTATTTTAACAATTCCAAAAGGAATTAATGCCATCAGTATATTGTTCCTCCTCCTGGGAATTCAGCTTCAACTGTACAATTTCTGCAGCTGTCAGTTTTTTCAGACCTCCTGTCAATAAAGTAATGTTGGGGTGCCCCTTTCTTCTCGACTGAAAGCGGTTTCAAGTTTCCGCTTTATGTCTATGCTTTCTGGGTGGTGTGACATGATGAGAAAGTCGAGGGGAAAAAAATAATAGCAGTTAAAAAGCTTCTACTCTTGACTTAACTGGATCAAATGTAATAGACTTCAGCCTTTTCTCCCTTATTTCCTTTGCTTGATTTAGAAAAACACTGTGAAAAGTGCAGGAGATTTTGTCTTGCCAGCTCTTTCCTCCATTTAAAATCCCTTTGGCTAAGTCAAGGATCACAGTATGTCATTTCCAGCCTAACAGAAGTGCTGGGCCTCATTCAGCTCCTATTACGAGGAGGCAAATCCCCAGGTTCCAGGCGCCAGTGTTTCTGCTTTTTTGGCTCTTTTCCCGGTATTGTTTCCTTCATTACATTCCAGAGTGCCTCTCAGCCAGTTAATGTTTGCTCTGGGAGGTCCAAATATCCAGCAATCAGCTCTGAACTTCTCTCTTTTTTGTCGAGAATTGCAGGTTTCAAATGCAATCGTTGCCTTTAAAGGGATAGGTGCAGGCGAACACACCACAGCACTAATTTTCATTTTATTGACAAATAGTATTATTTGCCACAGCTTTGCTGTGTGCCCTCCTAAAAAAAAAATCATTGTAGAAAATGTCTGCCTTTTAAAAGATCTTATTGGGGTTGGATATATTGTTTTTACTAGTTTGGGAGCAAATGTTCCTTTCTCCCCTTCCCCTATTTCTTCACATCCATTAAATCAGTGTTTCTCAACTTTGCCCATTTTAAGATGTGTGAACTTAAAATCCCATAATTTCCTAGCTAGCCATGAGGAGTTGAAGTCCATGCATCTTAAAAGTCGGTAAGGTTAAAAAATTCTGCAATACATTGAGAGGTGGTTTGTCTCCTCCCCCCCCAAATAAAAATGTGGCTGTTCTTACTGATAGGCTTTCAACATACTTTCCTTCCTCCCTTTAGAGACCTACTCAGCCTAAAACAGATAAATTCAATTGAACTGAGTAAGAGTTCAGTATGTTGAATGGCCCTCTTCTGTTATTCCTGGGCTATTGTAATTAACTCTCTGGCTACAGAATAGTTCCTATGTGGGAGTATGCCAGTTAAAACAATAGATTTAGCCAATAAAAGTTTAATATTTTAACATTTGGTAGATAGTGTTCAAAAAACTAATTGTGACTACTTAAGTACAGTTCACAGACTGTATATTTATCTGTTAAACACCAACTGTGTTATTTGAAAGGGACCTACCATGTTTCCCTGAAAAGAAGACCGGATCTTATTATTATTATTATTTGCTTCCAAAAGAGGCACCAGGTCTAATTTTCAGGGGACGTCTTACTAACTTCCAGCACCAACAGCCCCGTCCAGCAAGTCCATTTCTTCTGAGGCCGAAGGAGCAGCTTCATTCTGCAGCTGCATTCCAGCCTGCATTTTGCAGTCAGGTCTTTCCGGAAGGACCGAGTACCTAGCAATGGATTCAATCCATAGCTTAATTCTCAGCTGCAGAGGTCTTGCAGAACCGAGCTATGGATTGAATCCACTGCTTGGTTCTTGGCTGAACAGGCCTTCCAGAAAGGCCTGTGATTGAGAAATGCAGCCTGGCCACAGAAGATGCCCGAGAAGAAGTAGGCTGGTTAGGAGAGGCCTGGCTGCCAGGTAAGCAGGTATGGGGTGCATGGGGCAGATCCACCACCACCGCCGCTTGATTTGTAGTTATGTGCCTTACCCAAAAATTAGAGCTTATTTTTGGCACAGGGCTTATATTAGGCCTATCCCCCAAAATAATAAAATTAGGCTAGGGCTTATTTTTGGGGTAGGCCTTACTTTCGGGGAAACATGATAATAGGTCATCTAATCAAAGCTGTTACTAATGCAGCAGTTCACTGAATCACCCCAGCAAGTGGCTGCTGAGCCACATTTACCATTAGGAAATTCATTGTAATTTTCAACTGAATGTTTTTTTCTTTCAATTTTACCCCATCAGCCTTGTTCTGCTCTTAGTTTCATCAGAGATTAGGGCTGGCCTTCCTCTTTGTGACAGTCTCTTAGATATTTGTATATCTCCATCATCTCTTCCATCATTAGTTAGGGATCTAGTGTAATTCTTTGTTTTCCATAAAGCTTTGTGCCAGAGCACTTACAATCCTAGTAGGTCTAAATCTATTCCACCACTGTTATGTCTTTTTTAAAGTGCAGTATCCAGAACAGGCCATAAGATTTCAAGTGTAGTCTAAACTAGACAGGAAAGATGGCACATATTTAATATCCCGTCCACCCAAACTGGTATCATCCCACATGAAAGAGAAAATAATAACTCCTAGAAACCACAATTTTATTTCTTTAAAACTGAAGTCATAGACTTGAAACTCCTTTTCTGCATTCATTCTATGCATGCATAGTTTTATGTAGTAGATGTGAGGTATGCCTATAAGTCACATTCCGATCTATAATTATTAATAAAAATTAGTACTGAGAGTTTTTCATTTTATATTTATATGGGATTTTTAAAACAACCTATAGGAAAATCCACATTTGTTTTTCTTTGAAACTTTTCCTAATTAGTAGTTGTTGTTTTTTAAAAAAATACTTAATATTTTTTGAATGTTATTTTTCACAATATACTTATTAATGTAGATTTATTCAATATATATTTTAACTACTACTAGCTTCTTTGTAAAAAACGCAAAAAAATTCTATATATCACTTATAAATAAATATGTTTTGTTTAAAAATATAACTGAAGAACATGAATATAGTTTAGTCGTTCATTGCAATGAATTCAGCCATGTCAATACAGAGTCATGGAGTGGGGAGAATTCCACTTTTCTCCCATTGCTGTAACTTGGACTTCCATTAAAATCTCAATAAACCAAATACAGAAGAAATCAGAAGTTATGATCATTTGGAATTCTCTTAAACATCTTGAAATGATAATCACATTTCATTTCCAGCTGTCTTGTGAGCAAATGCTCTTATTACTCTCTTCCTCTCCCCACAAATGTTTGCCTTCAGTATGCAAACTTCTTTAAAAACACTGTAAGCCTGGAAAAATATCACTTCCCTATGCCCATCACACTTTTAACCCTTCATTTATATGATAAAGGCTTGCAGCCTGTTAACAGATGTACATTAAGACCTCTATCTTAAAAAAAATAGCACCTTCCAGAGAAGGGATGTCATTCAGTGGAACTGCAGAGGTGAATGAGTATGCTTAACCTTTTCATCATAGAGTATTAGTTTCCTACTGACAATCTTCCTTAAGGCCCCATTGCCTTCATAATTAAAATATATAAAGATTGAACAGATATCTGTATTTTGCTCTTTGATTTCAGGGGAAAATAGTTTTATTGGGAAAACTGTGACAAAAAAAGTTAACCTTCCTTTCTTACAACCCCATTTAGATTCAGGTTCTTTGCAAGGTTTGTAAAGGAAAACTTCAATAAGTAATCTAATAATGGATATCTTGTTTTTGTATTTTTCAAAGTGGTAGCCATAGTAGCTTTTTCAGAAAAAAAACAACAACTGGACAAAGTTTAAGTGTATTTCTGCATACTGTTGAAAATTGCTATTAAAACTTGGCAAAATTTCTGATTGGCAAGTTAAACTTCCTTATATCAAAAAATCAGGCATATTGCACAAAACAACTATTACTGCTAAGATGTCCTTTTTTCAGATCTTAAAGTACTATAGATAGTTAAAACTTCATTTTGACATTTCATCTTCCTTTGAACATCCAGGTAGAACTCCAAATATACTTTTTCCCCAATCATCTTTTATTTAGTGAATAGGGTTGTATAATCTTCTAAAATTACTCAGAAGAATTCTTCATTCCTCATATAAGCTCAGAACCTCTCTGGTGTTCATTAAAGCAACTCAATCTTTTTTCAGATTTCACAAGAGCCTGGTGGGAGGGTGTGAAAGTGTCAGTTTAAGAGTCATATTAACTTCAATTTATATATATATATATATATATATATATATATATATATATATATATATATATATATATATATATATATATATATATATATATATATATATATTCCTAATGCTCATCACTGATTTAGACTGATCCTTGCACTTTAAATTAATATTGGTAGAACTCTACAACTAGCTCTTAAAATTTTAGTTCTGTCTTTCTTCCTTCTCCAAATCCAGTATATTGGAATACCCTTTAAGGAAACACCTTAAGGAATTCACTGGTAGAGGGTCTACCCACTCTAAACTGTACTACTGGATCATCGGATGATTGCAATGCCCTCTACAGGGCACTGCCCTTGAAAACCCTTAGAATGGTCCAGAGAGTGGCAGCCTGTGCAAAATTGGGCATACCACTATATATCCATGTTATGTTACTGCTACATGAACTGTATTGTGTCCCAGTAAGCTTCTGAGTGCAATTCAAGGAGCTGATTGACACCTTTAAAGTGATATATTACATAATATCTACCTATGCGGTGGCTCAGTGGGTTAGGACGCTGAGCTTGTCGATCAGAAGGTCAGCAGTTTGGTGGGTCAAATCCCGAGTGCCGCGTAACAGAGTGAGCGCCTGTTACTCATCCCAGCTTCTGCCAACCTAGCAGTTTGAAAGCATGTAAAAATGCAAGTAGAAAAATAGGGACCACTACGGTGGGAAGGTAACAGCGCTCCGTGCACCTTTGGCGTCTAGTCATGGTGGCCACATGACCACGGAGACATCCTTGGACAAGCGCTGGCTCTTCGGCTTTGAAATGGAGATGAGCACCGGCCCCTAGAGTTGGAAACGACTAGCACGCATGTGCGGGGGAACATTTACCTTTACCTTTTATGTGTAGTTTACAAATGTTGTTAGCTGCGAAGTCGTGTCCGACCCATCGCGACCTATGGACAACGTTCCTCCAGGCCTTCCTGTCCTCTACAAATAGGTATCTACAACTATGGTGGTGCAGTGGGTTAGAATGTAGTATTGCAGGCTAATTCTGCTGACTGCCAGGGGTTCAATCCTTACCAGCTCAAGGTTGACTCATCCTTCCATCCCTACTAGGTCAGTAAAATGAGGATCCAGATTGCTGGGAGCATTATTATGAGTGTATAAATCACTTAGAGATGGCTGTAAAGCACTATGAAGCGGTATATAAATCTAAGTGCTATTGCTAGTGCTATTGCTATCATATGAAAGGATGACCTATGGTTTGGTTACTGTTTCTTGGATGTTTAACATATGCCCACTTTGTTCTCAAAATATAAGCACCCTTTATAAATACGGATACTACTTGGAACATTAATATACTTCATAGCCTTTTAGATACATTTCCTAAGCACAAGGTAATGATAACTGGAAAGGAAACCAGGACCATGTGATTATATCTACTCTTGTCATAGGGATGGAATGGGAAAGCAGATATGGATGGAAAGAGATAAACCAGTGAGAGTCAGAATATTGAAATATGACCAATATCATGTTCCCACTCTTCTTTTTATCAATGTCTGCCTACATACTAGTGTGAAAGGAGTTTAGAGGCTCTACAATGCTTCTTATCATATATTATATTTCACATAAGGCCAGCAGAAAGTGCTTTAAAAGAAGCAGGCAGGACAGCAGGCTTAACAAAACTAACTTTATTCTGGAACCAGGCAAGGAACAAGTAAACAGAGCCTCTATTTATACTACAGCTGTCAGATAATTAACCAATCGGGGCGATGCCGGTTTCCCGCTTGTTTAGTTTCAGCCAATCAGTGTCTGGCCGGTTTGACAGCTCGGAGCTGTCAAAACTGGTGGCGCTTGCGCGGTAGCCGGCGGCTTTGACAGCCGAGAGCTGTCAGCCGGCTCGCGCTTGCGCAGTTGTTCTCCGGCAGCTTTTGACAGCTGTCAAAAGCTGCCGCGGCTTTTACCTCAGCCCTGTTTAACTTATATTCATAACTTGTGTGTACAATAATAACATGTGAATACATAACAGAAAGGCTATCAGTAAACAATGGCCACAAATAATTAGTGACCTAAGCTTTGTTGCACTCCAATATGTGGCAGGAAAAAATTGGAATCCCATCTTTTTTTTTTTAGTAATACAGATAATTCAGAAAAAACCATAATAGAAAACCTTGGAAAGTAATTGGTATCATGCTACAAATAAAATATAAACCAACCATACACAAGTATTTTATGAGTCAATGCAGCGCAGGTCAATGCTTTAAGAAGGTTATGAGAATATAGTAAGGACATCAAATTAAAAGAAGTCTGGAGAGAAAAGATTACATTGTTCTGACAACAACATTTTCAAAACAGGCCTTTAATGGCTTTTTTTTTTTAACTTTACAGTCTGAGATTAAATATTTTATGCAAATATTAGACAACAGCTGAGAAGTCTTCAATTTAGGATTTGAAACAAATTGAAAGCATGCAAGACATATTCATTTCCTAAGCAGTTTAGTTTTTAAAATCTGCATTGTCTCTTTTAGGATTAACTGACAGTAACTCTTTGTGTTTAAATGGATTTACCTTCAGCATGGTTTGTTTTCCAGACAGCATTATGCTCCAGTACTCTGGCATAAATGGAAATGTAAAGACACACAGATCAAGCAAAAATGTATCCTTAATTCATAACCCCCAAACTTCTGTTTAAATTTCATTATGAAATAGGATTTCAGCTTCATATCCCGTGCCTAATCCTGTTCTGTAAAAGGTATAAAAAAACCTCTTGACATATTATAACAGACTTCAGTGGTAGTTGCCTATATTGATTAAAACATCAAGCAGTTACATATAAACCAATAATGAATTACTTTTCTAAGAAGATAAAACTTTGTGATATTTAAAATTACGGACTTGAAAGTAAGTAAAATTACTGTTAATTATGCAGAAGGGAACAACACCTTAGCAGTAAACAAGATAAGCACTTCAAACAGCACTAATAATTTTAATTAACATTTCATACTTTCCATTCACTTTCTTTCAAGGTCATCTGCTGTCTCCTTCTATGACAGGATTACTGAAGTGTGCTAAAAAAAACCTTTGTTAATTATTGTGACATAAACCTCTTAAATTATTACCCATTTTTAACATTATTATTTGGAAATCATCTCAACAAAAGTATTTACAGATAGATACATGAGTACTAATGCAAACAGGTGTAACTTTTCTAAATTGGGACATTAAATTCCTACCCACCAGTCCTTTGTGCCAATGTTGTCCCATTGCTATTTTGCTATTTTGTGGCAATGATGGGGCTGTAAGGATAGCTGTCCTAATGAACCTTTCAAGGCCAGATGAAGAAAAAGGACTGAAGGATCCCTGCAACTTCAGTTCACAGTTCTATTTCTAATTAGAACTTTTAAATACCGTAAAACTATAGCAGAAATATATTTTTAAAAAGAAATAAAATCATGCCTTCCACCCATTTTTTTTTCTATTGAGTAGTTGTCATCTCATTCTTCCCATCCTTTTCTTCTTCTTCTTTTTTTTTGAAAAAAATCACTTGTCCTTTCCTTTAACCCTTTTTACTACCCAAATCCATAAATCATAAATTTGGTCTTTTCTTCTTTCAACCAAAAATCTGCAAAATGATGTTAAGGCCTTCATCATATCTTGCCTGACTAAACTGGTTAGCTTTGCCATTGCAGAAGCTCCATCCATTTTATTATCCAGGCTTCTACGGTGGGTGTATTCTTCTTCTTCCAGCTTTGTGCATACATTAATCTCATGCGGTTACCATACACAAAGGCTTATTTTCCATATTTTTTTCTTGATCAATGTCCATAAACCCCAATAGAAACAATATGGTTTCGTTATAATGTTAATTCACAATATCTTTTGCACGATTGTATGCAGTGCTTTTTTTGTAAAAGAAAGAGGTGCCGGAACTCACACATGTCATACAACCCGCCTTGCCTACCCTACAAGGTTCTATCCAAAAAAGGTGCCGTATGAGAAAAAAAGCCCTGATTGTATGGATTTGCCCCCAAAATGTTTTTGTTTTTTTCACAGGTCCACAATGCATGATAAAGAAAACACTTTCTTTTCACACTTCTAACACTGGTTTGATATTTTTTATACATTTTTCACAGCTTTACCAGGGCATATAACTAATGATATTTTATATATTTTTTAAATTACGACACAGTGTAAATTAACACCAGCTTCCCATATTTTCTTCATATTTATATTATAATCAAAATTTGTGGCCCACTTTGCTATATAGTCTTTACCATGTTCACTCTCTGTTTCTAATCTTGATAAAAGTTTATACCATTTAGCTATTCACAGCCCTATTTTATTGTCTCTCTCTCTCCTTTAGTCTGACAATCTTAAGGTCCATGATTCCAGCATCTATCATTTACAACTATCATGAGGATCTATTGTGCTTTCAGTCTAATTTCAGACCCCAAACTAATACACATAGTAAAACTAGCAGCAAAATACAAGAGCCTAATACATTTGAAAGTTTTTTCCCCTCAATGTGATTAGATTTATGGATATCCAGTACTCAGCTGCCCCCTCTGGTAGGAAACAGAATGGTCAAATTAGGGCAAAATCTAATATTTGTATTTCAATCCTATGTACTCTGCTGGAAATGTTCTGTGTTAGAATTTAAAATATCTTAACATTTGAATATAGGAATGCATGAATTTAATAAGAGGGAAAATATTTTAGAGGTTGATTAATGAAACTGGTAACCTAGTGTGTCTCTCACACACTATCCTCTACAAGATACAAACTCACAAAGAACAAATCCGCAACTATAGCAAATGAAATTCAATTACAATTCACTGTCTGTAGTATTTTACCCTAACATAGTGATTAATACATGTATATGTCTGTGTGCTCGCTCTCTCTCTCTCTCTCTCTCTCTCTCTCTCTCTCTCTCTCTCTCTCTCTCTCTCTCTCTCTCTCTCTCTCTCTCTCTCTCTCTCTCTCTCCCAACTATATTAGAAGCAAAAAGATGTTATTTTTAGGTTAACACACACTTTACATTCACACGTTTTTCACTTACAATATAATATTTCTGCATCAAGGTTTTAATAGAATAATGTAATTCTCTGGTTTGACTGGAATGTATTTTCCTTGGTCTTTTTCTCCTTCTTCTTTTACCTTTTATTGTTTTAACTATCTTATGCATGTATGTATACTCTCTGAATGAAGGGGCAAGCAAAAGGTTACAAAATTAATAAACACATAAATAGATCAACAATATATCAGCAAGTTTGTTCTATGCCATGATTTTAATGCACCAGGTCACTGGGAATATAATGTGTAGTGAAAGAATCTCATTAAGCTAAAATGCATGTAAAATGTGTCAATTTGATCCAAATGAGAACTGTAGTAAAACCATGTTTGAAGTTCATGTGCAATAAATCTTTAACATTTGTCTGTAAAGTATTAGAGAATCCATAGGGAAATCTGCATTTGTGATAACTTGCACATTTTCAATGATTTTCCTCTAATCTTTTGTTGACATTTAAAGCACATGGAAAAAAAAGAATGTAGTATCTTCAAAATGTGCATTAGTATGTACTTTTCCAGGGTAAACAATATAGGTATTGATCCTATGTTTCTTGCACTTGGGAAACCTTATAGTCAAATCTTTAATATGCTTATACCTGATTATAAAGAGATAATATTTGTTTTTGGATAAAAGCTAGTTTATCAAAAATAAATCAAAAGTACAGTTTTCAAAAAGTTTGATGTCCATTATTTGCCAATTCTTATCCCAGCATATCATTTTAACTTTCTTTCTAAAATAATATTTTATTTACAATATTCATTAATTAATGAATTAAAATGACTGAAATAATTATTTAGTGAGATAATTTGCAAATTCACCCCTTATTTTTAAAACTATACACAATATGAACATCTGAAATATCTGAAACAGCCATCTCAATCCACATATGAGATGCTTATCTAATACCAAATACCATTTTTTCTAAGAATTACAGGTATAATAGTAGAAACAGGTGTGTTATGTATATTTTAATGTATATTTTCTTAGAAAACATGTTCTCCATCAATTAGAAATAGATCCGGTAGAAGCCTAAGTTCTTCATGGTGAAACAGGAGTGAGGAAGCAAGATTACAGAAGACCTGCTGTTGTTGGTGAGAAGACACTTCAATTTACCCTCCTCAATTGTAATCTGAATTAATCTGTCTTCAACCTTCTACCTTCAGAATTTTTGCCAAGCACAACTGAACTAATCCAATGCCTGTTGAGAAAAAAGTGAAGTTTTGGTTAGACTCCTAGGAAGATGAAGAAGTCTAACTCTCTTCTGATGGTCAATATATCTGTCTTAAACAACTCATAACTATCCCAAGGCTTCAGAGCTGTCCCTTTCACCTTTGTTATGTATTTTAAAACGTTTATTGTAAGAGGAGCCAAATGGCTGCCTTAAGCCTTTCAGGCACAGCATTTAAAGCAATGACTTCATCCCTTAAAGCTCCCCAAATCCCAAAGCCAGTCACGATCCCAACAGCTTTTTGGCATGCCACTCTTGATAGGCATAGCAGAACTTGATGCTGCTTTTAAAATGGCACATACTGCTTGTGGACTACTTGTCCTTGAATCATTTCAGAAATAAAAGATTCCTTTCTGTATTGGCAGAGGTGAATAAAGCGATTTCCTAGAAAAGCATAAATAAATCAATCCCTGAGGGCCGAGACTTCTAAAAGCCAAATTGTACTTTTTGATAGTGTGAAAGTTCATATCAAATTTCAGTGAAGGCTAAAACTGCCACCTCTTTTGTTTTCCTATGAGGTAAATACCTGATTGCAAGAGTTTTTTTTTATTGCACAGCATTAAAAGCCAGCTATTTTAATGCCCCACCAGTGTAGTTCAATATTATCTGTACTGCATACTTTTTCACATTTCAATCTTTTTGAGGAAAGTAACAGTATAGAGTTTTAGAATTTAAAATACATAGAATTCATCTATTCATCCATCCATCTCTTTCTGTCATCTATCAGTGGCATTTGGGTAGGTTGATATCTAACTGCATGAAAATATTTTATGTAGAAACTCCAGGCATTTCCAGAAACTAGTCAGTGTGGAATATTTCAATAGCTATTAAATCAATATTTTATTTATAGCTTGGATTAAATTGGTGGGAATACCAAAGGTTTATTGCCAACATACTTAAAAATAGGCTGTAAATACAGATGTTCAACAGTTGTTTAAGTAAGAGGAAGTCCCTCATCAAACCTAATAACCATAACAGAGAAAAGATCTATAATGTTGAAACATATAAAACAAATGGATATGAATAACCAGTTGTTATAATAGAGGTTTGCAAGTCCTTCAGGAATCAGTACTAATATCTTGAGTTAGATATTTGGTAGACCCAAAATTGATCAGAGCAAAGAGAAATGTTGATACCAGAAGAACAGAATATTAATGGATTTTTCTCATGGAAATGCCAGTGGTTTTTACCAACTGCTTTCTTCACAAATACTGCACTCTCATTTCTTCCCACACCAGTCTGCAGAACACACTGCAGAGATCCAGAAAAGTTTCTCTCACAAATGGCAACCTTCTAAATGGAAGTCAGGCAATAATCAGCTCCACTCTGCACCTGCTTTTGGAATGATTGCTTTTGAACTGAAGCCAACCGCTATGCCCACTGTTGACATAAGGTCAGATAGGGATTTAGGACAATGTAGATGACAAGTAGAACCAGGCAGGCAGAACAAAATCAAGCAACACTCCAGAAGACAGGCTTAAGATATAGAAGGATTTTGACAGACTTGAACATTGGGCGCTATCTAACAAAATGAAATTCAATGGTGAAAAAAATAAGGTTCTACATTTAGTCAAGAAAAACAAAATACACAGGTATTGTATAGGTGGTACCTTGCTCAATATTGTAGTACTAACTCTGAGAGAGATCTCAGAGTCCTAGTGGACAATCACTTAAATATGAGCCAGCAGTGTGCTACAGCTGCCAAAAAAGGCAACACTGTGCAAGGCTGTGCACAGTAACAGAGGGATAGAATCAAAATCACATAAAGTGTTAATACCACTTTACAATGCCTTGGTAAGGCCACACTTGGAATACTGCATCCAGTTTTGGTCACCACAACGTAAAAAAGATGTTAAGACTCTGGAAAGAGTGCAGAGAAGAACAACAAAGATGATTAGGGGACTGCAGGCTAAAACATATAAGGAACAGCTGCTGGAATTGGGTATGTCTAGTTTAATGAAGAGAAGGATGAGGGGTGACATGATAGCAGTGTTTCAATATCTCAGGGGTTGCCACAAAGAAGAGGAGTCAAGCTATTCTCCAAAGCATCTGAAGGTAAGACAAGAAGCAATGGATGGAAACTAACCAAAGAGAGAAGCAACCTAGAACTAAGGAGAAATTTCCTGACAGAACAATTAATCAGAGGAACAACCTGCCTCTAGAAGCTGTGAATGCTCCAACACTGGAAATTTTTAAGAAGAGACTGGACAGCCATATGTCTGAAATGGTATAGGATTTCCTGCCTGAGCAGAGGGTTGGACTAGATGACCTCCAATGTCCCTTCCAACTTTATTATTGTTATTGTTGTTGTTGTTACTACTACTACTACTAAGTAGTATGTACTCAAAAGGAGATGTAGATTGCAAGTAGATTGCATGGGTGTTTGAGACTTGTAGGATCCCAGGAATTGCCCAATTATGTTGTCTTCTGACACATTCCTAAAGTGAATTGAATCCCCTTTTAAGAAAGGTTACATTTGTGTCTTTTATACCGTTGGAAAGGAAAATGGGGTTATTGAAATACAGTATATTAAATTATATATGAAATAAAGGAAATTAAGAGACTATTCAATATTTAGTTCCTTTAGTTTAATTTAGGTCAAAGCCAAAATGCCAAGCAAAATACGGCTAGAATTGGAGAAGAAAAAGTCCAAGAAATATATCAAATACATTTAAATGTTTTTCTTCCTCTTTCAAAATAATATGACTAGGGGACTTCTGGTTTTGCATGGTAGCAACCAGTCATGGGCTTGTGGATTCTCCACACCCCCGTGGCTAATTTCACCCTGCTTGGAGACCCTAAATGGGTCTAAGTTGCTCCGGAGATGCGATGAAGAAAGAAGGGGGCTCCAGCAATTCTGGAATGCTAGCGGCCATTCTGTTTGACTTAAGGAAAGCCTTCTAACCTGACATGAGAAAGGCTGGCCATATTACATCGACCAGCCCAAGCTACTAGCAACCAAAGTCCAAAAGCACTAACCAGCACAACTGTGAACAGCGTGTTTGAAACTGGGTGAGGAATTCAGTCTTCTCTTTTCTATTCTACATTTAATTTCCTGGAAAAGATCCTCAAGGAGCAAAATACCTCTGACAGGGAAGGAGGGGAATTTCCATCCCACCCTTATACTAACGGAAGCAGCAAATTAATCTTTTTATGGAGGATCAAAATATATGGAAGTGAGATAAATTTAAAACCTGAAATTTAAAACTTAAATCTGGATAAATCTGAAATTGTTTGAATGGTTAAGACTCTCATTTTAAAGATAAAAGTTCATTTTGGAAATTGAAAAACAAATAGATGCTGACACCTAGTGGTGGATGAAGACTATGACAGCTATGACTTTAATATAAGACTTTGCAAAACCTGGGAAAAGCTAATCTGTGTTTGTGACCTTCAAAGTTTTAACAACAAAGAACAGCTGTGACCAAAAAAAAGACAATAATCTGGGCTGTAGACAAAGAGAGTTATAAATTTCAGGAAAAAAATCTTTTTTGAACTATTTGGATTACAAATATCTATTTAACTGGGACTCTAAAGCTATTTGCAGAGAAAAGAAAGGAAGAGAAAAACTCAAATTCTTGGCCATCATGAATCAGAGAAATGTAGAAAGAACATATCAAGAAAACAAAAATACTTCACAGGAGGAGATATATAGTATACTGCAACTAATTCAAACAACAATGACTTTAAACCACAAAGAAATCCAAAATAACTTTGAAAATATAAATCAATCTATTTCTAAGTTAACTCTACAACAAAAAAATCCCCAGAAAACAACAACAGAGAAGGAGCAGATAAAACAGATAAATGGATATAGAATTGAGAATAGAGATTTAAAGATGGAACTTAACAAAACAAGAAAACATGATTCAATCCTAGTGGGGAAAAAATCACAAGAATTGGAAAAAACAACTTAGCCCTTAAGACTACAAAATAAATCTGAGGTCAAGAAAACAGATTGGATAAAATGGACTGTAGAGATGTCAGGAACATCGGAGAGAAAGGAAATGATAAGAGAAGCAGAGAGAAAGAAAAAGAAAAAGATTTTCAACAAACATGGAAAGGCAGAAGCCCCATACAAAGACACTTCATCTGATCTACAGCAACATTTACGAACATACGGAAAAACTTTTTGATTCAGCAAAATACATTGATTAAGAAAGATACTGGGCAAAGGAAAAAGACTAAAGTGGAAACCAAGAAAATAGATGATGGGACTTACTAGAGAGAATACTTTAAAAAGAAACATTTGTTTGAATATGGTTAAAGAAATAGAAACGTTTTGGAATATATATGTCATTCTAAGAAGGGATGACAATAAATAAATAATATAGTATGCTTTTTTCCCTTTTTTTGTTCTCTTTCTTGATATGAGTAATATAAAAAAGTTGAAATGACTTAGATAAAGGAAATGTTTTAGATACTTAAATGTGATTGAATTTAAGAAAATTATAATGGATAAAAATGTTTTGAATAAGAATTAAAGGACTAGATGACTAGATGTATTAAATGGAATGTTTAAAGATTAAACATATTTTAAATTATTGTTAAAAAGAATAACAAATTTAGGAAATAAATATATATTAGCTTTACTCTTGCTCTCCTTTCTTTCTTTCTTTTCATTCTTTTATCTATTCCCTAAGAAATGTAAAATTGTGAGATGGTTCATATGGAAAAATAGAGTTAAATTTTTAAATGTAATTAATTTTTGAGAAAATCTTAATCAGTAAGAATACCTAGAATTTGGTGGGAGAAAGAAACTAAAATAAGGACTCTGACAGCATCTATGATAAGGCAACCAGAATGATTGGATAGAAAAGAAATATCATATTGATGTGATTATTTTTAGGAATATTGGGAAAAATTATATTTTTAATTGTTATCTATCGAAACAATAAGTATTGTATTAACTCAATGTTTGCAAAAGAGAATATTTTGGGAAAAGAGGAAATCAGCTAAAACCATTGTGTGGATGATGGATTATAGAAATCAATTGTTAATGATTGTTTTAGAAATATAACCCAGACAACACACTGTTCACTAATTATTAAGTGATTTATGTTTTTTAAAAATCAATAAAATATATTACAAAAAAAACACACCAAAATAATATGACTTGAGGTTATCCAATGAAGCTGAAAAATAGGAAATTTACAACAGATAAGATGAAGTTTTTTTATATTATGCACAGATCACTTAAGAACAGTATTGACCATTAACGTGAAACACTTTATCAAATTAGTAGTTCAAATTCTTGGGAGAATATAGCTATAAATAACAACAAATCACCATGACTATATATTACCTCTAGTATCACAAATATGACTTAAAACACCACCATGGGTCAAGAGCATAAGATTGCTATTGCCCTTAAAAGTTAACTTGTAACTTTTTGAAGGTTGTATACAACAGAATCCGATTTTATCCAGAAATGTGCTCTTAATGTTGTACATGGATGTTCAAAGAATGTTGAATGATTTTAGGATTCCCAAATTCCAATTCTGCCTATTTTGATTCTTGAGATAATTTGTTTCATAAATATTGCTAAAGTATTTCATCCTGTAAACAAGTCTGAACATTTAAACTTTTGATGGACATAGAAGGTGTTCTAAATGATGATCATCACACTGTATGAGCCATGGTGGTACAGTGCTTAGAATGCTGCGACTCTGTCCCTAGCCAGGAGTTTGATCCTGACCAGCTCAATGTTGACTCAGCCATCCATCCTTCTGAGGTTGATAAAATGAAAACCCAGATTGTTGAGGGCAATATGTGGACATTTGTAAACCATGAATGAGAGTGCTGTAAAGTACTATGGAGCAGTATATAAGTCTAAGTGCTATTGCTATTTTTTAAACAGCATCAAGTTCTCAATTACTTTCAAAACTGCTGCAATAATTGCAATGAATAATTGTCCTTTGCTTTATATTGTTCCTTTCAATTGTCCTATGTTGTATTATGTATATATATATATATATATATATATATATATATATATATATATATATATATGTATATGTATATATATATATATATATATATATATATATATATATATATATATATATATATATATATATATATGTAAATTACTAACAAAAAACAGGAAATAAAGATTTGCCCCATGTTTGGGGCCTAGCAAGGTAATCTAAATAGTTAACAAGTATTTGACATATATATATATATATATATATATATATATATATATACACACACACACACACACCTATTAGAACAAGATAAACTCTTCTTATTCCCTGTGCTGAAACAACATCCTTTTGATACTTATTTTTTAGTCATTTTCATCCTCTGTTTCTTTGTTCAGCCTCTTTCTACCTCTGACTTCCCATCAGGAAGTTTCATACTTGTCCTAGGCAATATCATTTTCACCCTTTCCCTTTAAGTCTTTACTAAAAATGACTTGCCAGGTACTGCTAAACCTCTAGTCCCTTGTTACCTTTCTAAACACTTTATTACATTTTCTAATATAAAAGAAAAGTGAAAGCTCCTGGATCCAACCTGAAGCAAGCCTAACTTAAACCACCAGTATTCAGCAATTACATGCTTTTTCATTTATGTATATTAATCTTACCTGCATACTCTTCCTTGGCAAAGACTGTGAAACACATCTGATTATGAAGCTGAAATATATACAGTATATATGAAAATACAGTTGTAATTACAATAACATTTGACAGTAGCATTATTTTTAACTAAACAACAATGGGACAATTCCATATGAGATAGTATATTTCGTTCTTACCATAACTGTACACTTTTTGGGTGGTCAGAATACCACGTTTTTAATAAATAAAACTTTAGATAGTAGCTTTGTAACCTACCTTGGCTTATGCACAAAGGTAAATAGTTTGGCTTAGTTGATATTTAAAATCCAAGATTACAGGTTGGAATGGCCAATTAGAAAAAAAAATAAGACAAATACAATGGTGTTTGTTGTTAGCTGCGAAGTCGTGTCCGACCCATCGCGACCCTATGGACAACATTCCTCCAGGCCTTCCTGTCCTCTACCATCTTCTGGAGTCCATTTAAGCTCGCGCCTACTGCTTCAGTGACTCCATCCAGCCACCTCATTCTCTGTCGTCCCCTTCTTCTATTGCCCTCGATCTTTCCCAGCATTAGGCTCTTCTCCAGTGAGACCTGCCTTCTCATTAGGTGGCCAAAGTACTTGAGTTTTAGCTTCAGAATCTGGCCTTCTAAAGAGCAGTCAGGATTGATCTCCTCTAGGACTGACCGGTTTGATCGCCTTGCAGTCCAAGGGACTCGCAGGAGTCTTCTCCAGCACCACAGTTCAAAGGCCTCAATTCTTTGGCGCTCAGCCTTTCTTATGGTCCAACTTTCACTGCCATACATTGCAACTGGGAAGACCATAGCCTTGACTATACGCACTTTTGTTGACAGGGTGATGTCTCTGCTTTTTAGTGTGCTGTCTAGATTTGCCATGGCTTTCCTCCCCAGGAGCAAGCGTCTTTTAATTTCTTGGCTACAGTCCCCGTATGCAGTGATCTTGGAGCCCAGGAAAATAAAATCTGTCACTACCTCCATTTCTTCCCCATCTATTTGCCAGGAATTGAGAGGGCCAGATGCCATGATCTTGGTTTTCTTAATGTTAAGTTTCAACCCAAGTTTTGCACTCTCCTTCTTCACCTGCAACAAGAGGCTCTTTAGTTCTTCTTCACTTTCTGCCATTAGAGTGGTATCATCTGCGTATCTTAGGTTGTTGATATTTCTTCAATGGTAAACCACATCTATATCATACTAAGCAACTGCATAAATGTAAATCACAGTAACTGAGCTGGAGACGAAGTTACATCTGTCACTCATTTATTATGTACATTTACCTACTACGTTTATGACTGCAACCAAATGCCCATTTGGTGTATACTTGTAGTTTTACATATGCATCATACTCATTATTTCAAATGCAATATTAATCAGTTCATCACAAAACTGTAGTAATTTTCCAAATAATGACACCAAAATTCTAAATACCCACACTAAGAGTTCCCCCGTCTACAAATGCAATCTATCATTTGTAAAGACTGTGGACATGGCTGAATAACTTTCTTTTTAAAAAATGTATATAACATACACAACAGTGCAAAAGAATGATAAACACAATCCTGGCATTCCAAAATTTAAAACTCCTAGTTATTAACTTTAAATAAATCCTTATTGTGTGGCAAAAATAATTTCTCTTAATTTGTTTCTAACTTTCAGAGAATGCTTTTAGGACATACAACATTAACATAATTTTTTCGACTGGGGTTCTCTTAGGAGAACTGATGAAGTCTCTACCCTTAATTTTAATTGCATAGACTGCATCCTTAATTAAAAACTATACAAATGAATTTTATGCTATGCCAAAAGAAATCTGAGTTCATTTATTATAAAACCTTTTAAAAATTCATGTAAATATGTGAATTCTTTAAAAGTTTGAATTGTGACTCATTTTATGTTGAAAACTTTACCTAGAGAATAATGAAACCAATTTGAATTGACAGCTTTTGATTTCCCTCTGAAATGATAACTAGAAGGCTGAAATATCCAAAAGTATCTCTTTAAGGAAAAGATAATCATAATATATTTTCTTGCATAATCTGCTTAATTTAAAAGTTAACCTTGCATTCTTTCCTAGGATATATAATAGAATTGTATACTTTTTATTAGCTTTTCATATAAAATTAGTGATATAATATTAAGAAAATAAATATAAAAGGTAAAGGTAAAGGTTCCCCTGCACATGCGTGCTAGTCGTTTCCGACTCTAGGGGCCGGTGCTCATCTCCGTTTCAAAGCCGAAGAGCCAGCGCTTGTCCGAGGACATCTCCGTGGTCATGTGGCCGGCATGACTAGACGCCAAAGGCGCACGGAACGCTGTTACCTTCCCACCAGAGTGGTCCCTATTTTTCTACTTGCATTTTTACGTGCTTTCGAACTGCTAGGTTGGCAGAAGAAAATAAATATATAAATATATAAATATTTATTTATAAATATATAAATAAATAAATATAACTTTTATAAGGAGATAAATAAAAAACATGTTGATATTTTTCTGTTCATTAGTAATTTAAAATAAAAGTCTATAATTCAACAAACTTTCAAGGAACAAAAAAAGTAAGACTTTTTTTTAAAAAAAAAACAAAGTAAGCTTGGCATCTATCTTGGTCCATTTTTAAACTGGGTTAATCCTAGGAGAGCCTTCACAAAGACCACACGTTTAAACAACAATGGTACACAATAAAGTTTGGCGAATGAGCAATATGATTTTTATAAGCCTTCCAGAAGGCCATTTGAAGAAACTGGACCATTTAATCAAATGAATGTAGGAATATAAATTCTGAGAAAACAAAGAAATAAATAACTGGTCTTAACAGCAGTGTGGCTACATTGATCATGTGTATATCCAAATAAACTTTTTGGATCCTAAATTATTTTGTGTTTATCTCTGTTTCTGAATTATATTAGATTCAGCAGCTAAGGTGTTGACATATCACAACAAATACAGTCCTAATAGTTTTGCAACCTGATCTGAAACCAGTGGTAATTATAATCACAGAAGAAAATGTGTTTTACAGGTTTCCCACACTCTCAGTTTAGATTGGCAGATTCAAGATGTTGAAATCTAAACCAGAAAGTTTGAATCAGTGCCAGAAATGTTACTCATATTTCTATCTTACAAAACCTTCAGGTTTTTTGTAGTTTATCTATTATGATATATTTCAATTATTACAATAATATCATTGTAAGTTTAATAATGTAGCCAGCCATGAATGGAAAACTGTCTGCTTATCTTTCCTTTAAAAATAAGCAAACCTGTTTTAGATTTGTGTGGTAAAAAGAAAAAGAAAGATTCATACATAAAAATTTCAGAAAGTTTTCACGAATAACTCATATAAACTGTTGCCTCTGAGAATAAATCTTCCTTTCAATTTGCATCCAATATTTATTTGAAACTAAAATAACCTATTTCCCACAATGCTGTAATGACAGAAATTCGTACTTCATGATGTCAGCCCTTCAAGGTAGATAAGGTTAGGAAACAGGAGTTACTATGAATCTTAAAAGTATTTTAATACTGCAGTAGTATCTGAAAAGTCTGTCAAAGGCATCAGCTTATTCCTAACCAAGTCAAGATAGAGTTGTTTTTAATTTCTTTCTCATGCTTTCAACAGGTAGTCCTTGATTTACGACCATAATTGAGCCCAAAATTTATGTTGATAAGCGAGACATTTGTTAGGTGAATTTTAGCCCATTTTACTACTTTTCTTGCCACAGTTGTTAAACGAATCACTGCTGTTATTAAGTTAGTAACACGGCTGTTAAGTGAATTTGGCTTCCCCATTGTCTGTGCTTGTCAGAAGGTCGCAAAAGTGGATCACATGACCTGGGACACGGCAAAGTTCATAAATATGAATCAGTTGCCAAGCATCTGAATTTTGATTATATGATCATGGGGATGCTGCAATGGTCCTAAGAATGAAACATGGTCATTGGTCACTTTTCCAGTGCTGTTGTAACTTTGAGAGGTCATTAAATGAATTGTTGTAAGTTGAGGACTACCTGTACTTTCTCAGGATTGAGAAATATTTTGTGTAGCATTGTCTGGACATTGTATGACAGTACCAACACGTTTACATTTGGTATCAATTTATATAGTGATTTTTTAGGAAAATATTGTATGGCTTACAAATATATCATGATCAGGTCTTTGTGACTTGGTGAAAGAGACGCAAGAACAATTTCTCCACTGGCTCACTATAGAAAAGGCTATTCAGTGCGGGAAAGAAAGTTAATGTGCTGCTTCTTAATTCATGGAATATAGAATAAGGCATGAAGCTCACCAAAATGATCCTGCATTCCCTGTTGTTGTTTTTTCTCAGTGCAGGAAGAGATTGGATAGAATAGCTTTATGTTTTCTTATATGATTAAAATACAACCTCAGAGGCAGTGAGACCTCCATCACAAGTTTGGGTTAAGCAACCATGGACTCCAGCACTATATGTGCCTCCAACTGCAGAATTTCAGATTTTTAAGATTATGCTGCTTTGGGGGAATTTTTAATGGTGAAAATGCTAACATTTTGCCTCTAAAAGGTCTCCTAGCCAATTCACTCTCTTTAAAATCTTCCCAGGAGTCAAAAATGGGCTGAAACATTTTAGCTGTGCTTATTTAATGACATCACCACATCACCAGATGGCTTGTTATATTCCTTCAATGATAAGGAGTTTGAGTTCCTCTGCCCATCCCTCTGGTCTCAGCCTCTAGCCCGTCTGGATCAGATCCAATTTCTCATTCTTGTTTTATTTCCATGATATTGAATGCAAATACTGCAGCAGCCAATCTTCATTGACCCACAGCAATGTCCATTTACTCTTGAAGCTGATAGAGAAAATCTATTTTGACTTATTAGCCTTTGCTTTGTCATAATTATAATATGTATGTGCACAAGCTTCTTGATTCCTTGTCTTGTGTTAGTCTCTTTCTTCTGGTGGCCGATGCAAAGAGCTTGTCTGATGGATCCATGAAAGTTCTAGGATTTTACTCATCTTTAATTTGTCCATTGTATCGCATTTTTATTTTTGACAAAGTTGTTGGATTATTATTATTGTTGTTGTTGTTGTTGCTAATACTGTTATTGCAGTAAAATCCATTGGCAGTTTAAACCTAATCTTTTTGCTCTCTACATAGAATTTTGAAAATTGGGGCAGATGAATGTTTAACTATTTGGCATGCCATAATTCATAATTGGCAAAATATGTTTAGTAAGTCACAAATTGAAAAGTTATGCTAAGAGAGCTGGGCATCTGAAATATTGAGTATCATGTTTTGTGTCTGAAATCTGCAATGGAAGGAGTCCATACCTGTAAACCATCAGGAAAAAAAAAACAGATGAAAATTGGGACAATACCATATATTCTGTCTTAATTACACATATGCTAAGCAGGCTGCTGAGATGACAGTCCATTTTATAAAATTGTAATGCTTTGTACCTCCAGAGATTTGCATAATATGAATATTCTCATTCTCTCTCTTTCTCTCTTTCTCTGTGAGTATGTGTGTAAAACAACAAAGAAAAGCAGTAGGTTCTATCTGCAAGGAGGGCAGATGTCTTGATAAATATGCTTGATCTATGCTCCTATTGTGAACTCATTCCCTTATGATAAAATTGCTTTGTGAAGGAAATCACACTATGTTTACTAAGCAGATCTTTAACCTCTTGCTACTACTTATTAGCATAGCAGTCTTTATTCTAATTCTGTAGCTGGTATAAAAGATTTATTCTTTTGAAAGTTCACAGGTAAATGTACAAACAGTTCTATAAGAAAGAAATTTATTTTTATGTTTCTGCTTTATTTCTATTATTTTGATTTGGTTCTAATATGATTTTATTTAACCCATCCCTACAGATTTAAATACTTAAAACACCCTCTGCATCAAATTAATATGAGTTAATATTCAAAAGTCCTCTTTCTTCAGTTTTCCTTTGCAACTAGTCATGGTAGTTATTACACTTTGTTCACTCTGAGGTCCTTATGATGAATTTGGACTCATTGTTAATGTATTCCAGATTAGGATTTTTATGAGAAAAAATATGAAGAAAAAGGATTTCTTTCCTTACCTTGAGTGATGTGCAACAGAAGAAGGAAGCTAAAGCCACCAGCCTGAGGATGACGGATGGGATTCCGTCGAAACGTTGCTCCTATACCTTCAATTCTACGCGGGGAAAAACCCGAATGACCAAAGATCCACATACAAACACCCGCGAAAACCTCAGAAAACACACACACACACACACACACACACACACACACACACACATATATATATATATATGAATTTTTGAGATTTTGCACAGTATCTTAGTTGTTCCTAACATTGCTGTCTTCTCTATTGAAAAAAACATGAAAGTAAGATAAAGACTAATACAAACTAAAGGAAAGGAAAGAAATAAAAGAGAAAGGAGAAAAAAGAAAAGTAGAAAAGAAAGTTAAAAGGTTCAAAAAAGTGTCTTCCAATCTTTTTTACAGCAGTTACCAGTACAGTTATAAATTTACTTCTTACTCCATGGTTATAACATCACTTTCTATAATATATCCAATGTAATCATCAAAGCCATAAATCATAAATCCATTTTTCTGTTTTACACAAAAAAGTCCATAAGGGGTTTCCAATCATCAATAAACAAAGATATTGGCTTTTCTCTGATCAAATAAGTCAATTTAGCCATCTCGGCAAGTTCCATCATCTTTGCAAGCCATTCTTCCATTGTGGGTAAAGCAGAATCTTTCCATCTTTGTTCATACAATAATCTTGCTGCAGTTACTATATACAAAAGCAAAATTCCAATTTTTTTTCAACTTTTTGGAACTTTTTGGCCATCAATCCCAAAGGAAAAGTGTCTGGTCTCAATTGTATATTAATCTTTTAAATCCTCAGTATGTGTATTGGAATCCAGAATTTACTAGCTTTTTTTACACATCCATCAAACATGATAAAAAAAGTCCCTTTTTTCACCTTTTCAACATGAATTTGAAATGCCTTTAAACCTTTATACATTTTAGACAATTTCTCTGGTGACATACAGTTTATAAATGGTACATAATATTATAAAAATTCTCTTTTAAGATTATAACATAATGTAAATTTTAACCTGTCAATGACATATTTTCCATTGTTCCATCTATATATTATATTCTTTCACTTGCCCTTTTTCTATTTCAATTTTCAATAAAAATTATATATTTTAGCAATCACATATTTATTATCTGTACACAATTCTATTCAGTCTTACAATGTAAAACAACAACAACAGCCCATAAACTGTTTTGCCTACTTTAAATCTTTCTAATAAGGAGCCATTGACAACTATACCCGTGTGATTGATTTCATAGTTTCCATGTTATATTTCATTTCAAAGACTGTCAGAGTGCCTTCTCTATGAGATTAGTCCAAAGACTATCTAATACCTCTCACTGGCCATCTCTGGAATAATCAGAGGTAAATTGCCTCCAGTGCAGTTATTAGATCTTTTTGGGGTAACTTCATAATACATTGCTTTTCGGAATAAGCTGAACAACTTTAGCAATCAGATTTCCCCAATTCTTGTCAGGCAGATGTGTTGGGAATACAACTTTCACTCTGGCTGTGTATTCTGGCATTTTTAATCCCAACACATCTGGAAGATACCAGGTTGGAGAAATCTGCTTTGAACCCAGCATATAATTCACAGAACAAACAAATAAATATATTTCTTGGCTCTATCATGTAGCTGGACAACCTTCTTGTAATACTCTAATTAGGTCTGCACCCAGGGTGATGCTTATTTTTAATTTTATATCTGTATGTTCATTTGTGTGATTGCCTTTGTACTTGCAGCATATCGAATGTATGTATTAGCTACACAACTCTATGTGTTAGGCCTACCAGATCTGTGCTGCAAAAAGCTAAATGACCACAGGGCAGAAGCAACAAAATACTAAACGTGCTAACTCAGAGCTGCCCTTATTGTTGCACAACATTGACATGAAACCATTAAGAGAGATCATCCATTGATTTAGGATGAGGTGCTGCTATGACTCAGTTAAAGTATAATTGCTTTCCTGGGCCAAGTCAGTGATCCTGTGCAGTGTTGAACCAATGTCTGTAGGTACTGATATTAAATATTACAATGTGCTTTGAAATTAAATATTACAATGTGCTTTGAAATTAAATATTACAATATGCTTTGAAATTAAATATTACAATGTGCTTTGAAATTAAATATTACATTGTGCTTTGCATGGGATTGCCATTTGCACCCAAATACTGTACCTGGTGCAAAACACAATGTCTAGATTGTTGCCAGGACAATCCCATGAGTGGAGAATAACACCTATATTAAACTAGCTCCATCAGCTACTTGCAAGGCTCCAGAGCCCATTCAAAGTAGTTTATTACTTTTAAAGTCCTACAAAGTGTAGCACTGGGATGCGTCAGGCAATTCAATTCATCTGCTTGTCCAGCTTGGTCATCTAGAAGCCAACATTGGACAAGGAACATCATGTGTGGTAATAAGTTAATAAGCCTTCTCCATTTTAAATCCCATATTATGGAACTCTTTCCTACCAGAGATATATGCAGCCTCTACCTTGTTAACTTCCCATAAGTAAGTTAACTTTGTATTGTTTCAGTGGCCAATCATTTACTGATTTAAGGGAAGCTACTGTATATGTCTTGGGTATTTATTTTTTTGGTTTTATTGTTATTACTTCTTTTTTTGTTACTATTTACAATCTTTTCACCTTTTGTAAATAATAAAGCTGGGCCACAAACAGATGGCATTTAGGGTTTCTGTGAGCCACATAATCTTCGGTGATTACTGAAGACATTGCTTAGATGATTCACAAGTTGTGTTTCAGGAAGAGCACCTGGCCTTTGTAGCCTCACCACTCATCTTGTCCAAAATCACAGGGTCTGAACAACCTGCCTCCAGAAGTGGTGAATGCTCCAACACTGGAAGTTTTTAAGAAGAGACTGGACAGCCATTTGCCTGAAATGGTATAGGGTTTCCTGCCTGAGCAGGGGGTTGAACTAGATGACCTCCAATGTCCCTTCCAACATTATTGTTGTTGTTGTTGTTGTTGTTACTACTACTACTACTACTACTAAGTAGTATGTACTCAAAAGGAGATGTAGATTGCAAGTAGATTGCTTTAAGAGCTCCACTTTGAAAAAAAATAGAATAAATTTAAAGGCATACTCTTTATTTTCTTCATTATTGATACACTAAAGTTTTTTTGCATTAGTCTGTGAGTCTTTGGGGGCAGCACTCATGATGATTTGCATTTAAGGCAAAGATTCTAGGGACTTTTTTTTTTAAAAAAAATCACTTTTGTGTTTCTACAGCCAAAAGATCCCCAAAATGCTTTTTCACGAGGCAACTGGATTCTCTTGTTTTTCTTTGATGACATTTTGCTTCTCATTCAAGAAGCTTCTTCAGAGCTAAAAAAACTTCTTGGATGAGAAGCAAAATATCTTCAAAGAAAAACAAGAAACTTCAGTTGCCTCATGAAAAAGCATCTTTGGGACAACTATGACCTGGATAACTGAGATTCTCTATAGACACTACAGCCAAAAGACTGGACCAAAGTCATTCAGCTGGCAAGACAGGACTAGAACTCATAGCCTTCTGGTTTTTAGCCTGATAGTTTCATCATCACACCAAGTTGTTCTATGTGCAAAATTTGAACCCAGGTGCAAAAGCAAAAAACAAGTCTAATCTCAATTGTCAAACTATTTTATTGCCTAAATGTTTGTCAGGACATCAAATGGATGATACGCAAGCTCTAGGACAAATAGGCTGAACTTAATGAGCTACAGGAAAAGAGATCACTTTTCTTTAAATAGATATCTCAGAAAATGTTAGATTATCATTCTGCATGCATATTTAATTATCTTTAGCAAGGTAGATTATTTTTCAGAAAGTTCCTGCCTTCCTTCTGTTTTCCCCAATTTATTGGTCTATGCCATGAATCATCTAGCATGCCAGTGTTGAAAGGTACAGCTAGATAACGTTTACTGAGTGCTTTGAGATATGAGGCTGAAGGAAGGCATAAAGTCAGGTAGCAGCTGTACTGTTCCTTGCTGTGGACCGCAGGGAACCTTGTTAAAGATTCAATAGGTGGCCCTTGTCCCTTTGATTCAGTACTGCATCTGTGTGCCAAAAGGAGCTAGGGGGTACTCTTTTGCTGGAGGTGCTGTCTTTTAAGTGAAAAAGCAAAACAGAGGGCCTAACTATAGCTAGTCATGGGATTGTGTATGTGTATGTAACAATACGGATGTTAGGAGGGATGTTCAAAGGACCAAAAGAAACAGTTCAGGGTTAAATGAAATAATTTCTGTATTCACTAGCCTCCCCTTTGGGGGATGCTAGAGCTGAAAGCTTAATTAGCTAAATACTTTGACTGCCTTCACTTGAAATAATGATAGCCATTCTCCACATAGTTAAGTGCACATTCTCAAGTTCTAAGTTTTGTCCACTCCCTTTTCTTACAAAGCAACCCTTGACATGACCCATGTTGACAGAACAAGACACTAAACAAGACACATTAATAAATTTCAGAAGTAATGAATTGGTTGTCTAACCAAAGCATCATACACATTTGCTAAAAATATATATTGGTCTAAAACTGCTTAATATAAACTGGGTACATTTCATATTAAATGATATTTTCTAATGTCTTATCCAAAAATACGCACATTTTTACTTGTATCAAATTACAGTTTTGCCTCAATTAATTTCTACTTGTTATAATGAGAATGTTAAGAGAACAGAATGGATTTTCCAATATTAAGCATCTCTCGAGAAAGTATTTTTTTTATGGATGTTACAAGCTAGATAAGTTGGGTTGTTCCTTTGGGTTTTGAAAATGTCTTTTGCCTGAAGGGCTACACAATTCCAGATGTTGTACAGATTCCAGTTGTATGTCAGGGTGGCTTGTCCTTGATCCCCTGGGCCTATCTTGCTTTGGGTTATACAGTTTACTCACCTGCTTATAATTGCTGTATCAGTCTTTTGCAGACTGGATTTCTTCAGTACTGTCCAATGGATCATAAAACGTCCTTACTTACAAGTTTACATAAGTAATCTCTCATGAGATAGTCAATTTAGGTTGGGACCAACAACTCTCTTTTAAAGCCTTAGATAATTTTCTTGTTCAAAAGATAATATAAAATAGATGTGGTATATTATTGCATGGTCTAGTAAACCACAACCTGTAACAAAGTCTATAAGCAATATTTTCCATTTTGTTTGTATATAATATATACAATATATACATTCTATGATTTTCTGACTTTCACATTTTGTTTTGTTTATACTTGCATCATTACCTATCCCTAAGAAAAGTTTTAAATGTTCCCACAAGATGAATCAGTCCTATTAACCAAGTTTTTTTTAAAAAAAAAGAATAGACAGAAATACAAACCCTTGGTTCACTTCAACAAAGAGAGGATTTAAAAAAAATATTTAGCAAGTTCCATATTGTAGAGAAATATTTTATTTCAGTTTTGTGTGGCATTGTTTCCAGAGGGAAAGCAGTAAGTGCAACCTACAAGTCTTGATAGAATGTAGTCTTAGCTATAGTAAATCAGACAATTTGCCCATCATAACCCTGTAGAGTCTAGTGCGCTCTGCTGGAAGGATCTCAGGTAGAATTCTTTCATACAATCACTCACATGGTCATTTTAAGTACAAATGCTGGATAATGTACCTTTATGTGAAAAAGCAAATGATCTACCATGATCAGTATGAATTAGGGACCCATTCATTAGAGTAGCACATCATTAGGATTTTTTTTTTTTGCATGTAATTTTTCCTTCCTGTACAAAATAGCTTCACTTTTTCTGGTCAGTATTAAAGTGTATGGCCCAACTTGAACCTCTGTCTTTTCTTCTATTCTGGCTAAGTGTCTCCTTTGTTATCTTCCACTGCAGTTAAGGGAAGGCACAGTGCTGACGTATGCATTTGTAATTATGGTTTCATACATAATTCACACATGTCTGTCTGTCTGTCTGTCTGTCTATCTATCTATCTATCTATCTATCTATCTATCTATCTATCTAGCATTATCTATCTATGATCTACAGTATCTATCTATCTTCTATCTATCTAGCATTATCTATCTATCATCTACAGTATCTATCTATCATCTATCTAGCATCATCTATGATCTATCTATCTATCTATCTATCTATCTATCTATCTATCTATCTATCTATCTATCTATCATCTCTCTATCTATCTATCTATCTATCTATCTATCTATCTATCTATCTATCTATCTATCTATCTATCTATCCATCTATCCATGAACACATTCATGGTAAAATGACTCAGGAAAGAAATAAGTGGGTATTTCTACTTTCTTGAGCAAAATTATCAACTACCACAATATCACTAAATTTTGATATGAGTGATTCTTATGATCACTGCTTCTCACAGTGCATTTTGGATTGGACATTAGTTAAAGAAAGCTGATAAATTTTCACTTCGAAAAACTTAATTGGTAATAAGTGGGGGGGAAAGGACACATATTGCCAAACTATTATATTGGGGTTTTTTTAAAAAAAAAAATCACTACGCGCTCATCTATCTTATTAGAAAAATTTATAATCCCCAAATATTTTGAGATTTACAGAGAAGGAAAATGTTGGCTCTTAAAAATTCAGGCAGTGATTCCAAGCAGAAGAAAGTTCCATTTTCTTATTTTGTGCCTGTTTCCTAGCAAGAATTGGCACAAAAACCAAGCAGCTCAACCGAACTAAGAAAGTGTGGTCACAAGAGAGTTTTAATTTATTGATGGTTCTTGCCCTACTGTACATTCACTGCTGCTATTTGAGTGTAATGGATGAAGCAGATGTTTGACACTGCAGCACCTCTTCATAACTTCACCCTTCAAAAACAGTTTTACAAGTGCTTACTAGTATTGGTTCCCATTCAGCACAGGAAACTGAGGTCATTGTGAAACATGAGGCCCAGGCAGAAGTCTGAACTCATGTGCTCTGCAGCTGGGCCTACGTTGTCTAAGCACGTTAACAATTTATGAAGCAGCCATAATTTTCAGCTTATGGACAAAGAAATAAAAGTGTTGACACCATTATTGTAACATCTGTGAAGGGAAAAATGCAAGTTCATGTCTAAGTGAACAAATGGTGCAAGAATTATAAAGATTCTTTTATGTTTAATTGTATTTATTACCAATAATAACTAATATTAATGTGTATTTTCTCCAGTTTTTACCTCAATGTGAAACATTATAATTTTACAGTACAAGAGGTGGTTTTCATTTACAATTGATTTTGTTAACTGTAATTTAGTATATCAACTTGGCAAAGCAAGTTAAATGACTGGTTATTTGCTTTTAGCAAATTCTCCTCAGTTAGATTTCATTGTCTTTCCTTATGATTCTTTTAATACACACTTTTCTTGGCAACATTTAGATTTTTTCCCCCAAGTCACTTAATAAGTCATTTTCTATTTTACTGTAAGATTAAATTAAGGTTCCTCATTTTCTCAGATAACCCTTTATTCTGAGAAGCAAATTAATGCTCTTTTCTTTATACTCAATGGTTGGTTTTGTAAAGTACTTTTGTACTCAAAAGTAATATCATTTATAGCAAGCTTTGTGTTCTGATGTTATTTTTTTAAGCATTATAACAATAAAATCAGAGCATAAACCAGAAAATCCCATGAAATTATATATAAATGTTCACAGAAATATGGAGAATAGTTAATATGGCAGGAGGAATTAATGGAAACCTTCAACATAATCAAGATTTGTAAATGTATCAGTGAAAATCAAGATGGCCCCTGTGAATTAAGACATCAAAAGTCTTGTTATTGCTAACTGGAAAGGAATCTTCTACAGTATATAAAATGAAATGTATTTTTCATGAAGAAATCACTATATGGATTTTTGAAGAATTACTTCATCAATTCATTTTAAACATTGCATTACAAATTAATTTACTAAGGTGATACTTTCTCAAGGTAAATAAGTGTGTTACAATACAGTGGGTTATGGGGTGACTCCCATCTCAGATCCTTGCATACTGAAGTGTGACTTCTACTCTAGAGAAATTTCTCAGTTCATGAACATTCTCCAAACATAGTTCTGAATGCTAATTTCCATTTACCCACATTGTATTTAATGGATGGGCATCACACATTATTCATTATTCAGAACAAACTCAATACAAAAACTAAATATTACATACATGAACCCTTATCTTTTTGACCAAGAATTCTGGAAAAGCAGATTGCTCATTCACTTGGGAAGACTGACATGTATTTTCAGTTGTATGGCAATCGGCATATATTGGGCATATGCAGTCAAACTAAGTCCTCTTCAAACATCCTTTTCGATACTGTTCAGGTATAGTGAATTAAGCTTTTCTGGCAGTAACACAGTTCACATAAAAGAGTCTTAGTGGTGTAATTCAACAGAAAACAGAGGTTAAATATTTGCCTATGGTGATGAAATTTGATGATAGACAAATAGACAAATAGAGATGGATAGATAGATAGATAGATAGATAGATAGATAGATAGATAGATAGATATAGATATAGATATAGATATAGATATAGATATAGATATAGATATAGATATAGATATAGATATAGATATAGATATAGATATAGATATAGATATAGATATAGATATAGATAGAATACAGAAAGAGGTAAGCACATAGATTTACACACACACTTTAAATAGTTAAAGAGTTTGGGATATATGGCTGCATTTCAGCTCAATAATATATTTTATTCAGCACTATTTGAGGAAGTAGAATAGTTAATATTTAATATATATCTGAGTTGACAGCCATTTGAAACAGTAATTATGCTGGAAAACTGTAGCTATAAAGTAAATCTTGTTATAATTTGTAAAAATGCATGTCATTATAATATGCAGGAGAAGAGTAGACCCATTCAGGGTTTTTTTTTCCATAAAGGGACATGATGTGCCTCCTATTAGAGTCACTTTGAGAATAGCTGAGTATTTTCACAAAGCAATATCTATGCTTCATCCCAATTTATTATGAATCTGCCAATAAATGAGCAACATTTTTATAATAATTGTACCTTTATAATATTTTCATTCTTACATCTTACTCAGTTAAAGTTGCAATACCCAACAGCTAGTTTAATAAATTGAATATAGGGACTGAAATGTCTTATTCTGCCCACTACAGCAAATTTCATCAGATTATTAATACTAATAATTTAGGCTTTTAGAATTTATCTGAACTCTAAGAGTGGGAAGTGTAAGTGGGAGGTATAAGTTTAGATATGATGCTGTTGCTATGGCAATCATTTTCTTGATATTCTTATCCTTGCACCCTATCATAAACAGCTAAATAATATGCTTAGAAAAAAGTAAAAAGTAAAAAAGTGTATACATCAGATAATAACATAAATGTAAAGATATGACTGTAAGCATGGCAGAAATAATGTTACTACAATCAATCCCAAAAAGATTTTAAATTAAGGTAGAACTTAGATTATTTTCTTAAATTAACATTTAAAAAGAACAATTAAATGCCTTTACCAAAAGTATCTTACTGATAATAATAGAATTTGGTGTTCGGTGAATTAATTCATTTCTAATCACCCTTTTAGTGTTTATGCCTGCCATTTTTTTAAAAAGTTCTTAAACTTGTAGTTAAAACTTTCTGGCACTAAGGATTGAAGGATACTCACTGACACTGTTAAACTTGTTGGCTCAAAGATCTCTAATAGCTGAAAACCAGTTACCAAGCAATTTCCAAAGTGATTAAAAGAAATTAATGACCTTTCCAAGGCACTGAATGTGCTTTGAGCAAGATGGTTATTCCCTTGTCTGCCAGAACTCTATACCTGTCAGAGACCACCATCTTGGGGTCTCCTCTCAAGGAACAGCTGTCTGGAACACATGTTGATGATCTCAAGTCCTCTCCTTGTCTGGAGAAATTTCAAAGAACCAATCTAATCACCGGCTCTTTATTCTGCCACAATCATTGGTTCTTCAGTTTGTCATTTCTTCCTTTGGAAATTATATATGAGCAACTCTTATTGGCAGTTTCAAAGTTAGCTGAGAATGTTGACAAATATAGTTAAAGAATAACTGAGAGTCTATCGGCTTCCTATGTCTGGTTTACTTTTTAAAAAAATAAAAGTCCAAATACAAATAATGCAAGAAATGCCCCTTTACAAAGACCCTCTGGGTGAGGCTGGGGTTGAATCTGCATTGCAAAAAACAAAACAAAAAATAAATAAAAAGGCATATTTAATAGTTTATATAGTATAGCCCTAGGATATTTTATAATCTTTTGTTTTATTTTCTTAACATAAAAACATTATCCCAACATTCTCATATGTATGAAATTAGAAACTTTTTAGAAAGAAGAATATTAGTAGCTGAGTCCTAAACACAATTGATCTGCAGTTGGATAGAAATCATATTTTCATGTTTAAGATTGTATCAAAAACCAACAACCTTCAAGAAGTTGCTAAATCTTAAAAGCTGTTTCAAGCATTTCATATTTCAACTAACCCCCAACAAAAAAGTTACGCTAAAATTAATTAGTTTGCTATGTTTTCATAATATATTTTAATTTGGTTTCATATTGAAAAATATTTCACAAACTTCCCTAGAAACACAGAGTGTATTTTTAGTTTTAAACATTTGTTGTTGTTTTCCTAAGGAAAAATAAAGCTGTTTCGTGGAGGAAGAAAAACTCAACTGACAGCCAAATAACAAATTCTATGTCTATATTAAGAGATGCCAACTTGTTGAAATGTGTTGGTTTGGCTCAAATCAATTTAGTGGTTTGTATGCTGAAGTAAAAAGTCCTGTTGCTTTTCGTCCACAGGTTTACATTGGAAAGCCTCAGGATTCTCATTTGGAGGATAAACAGGGTAAATATAATCTTGCAATAGGAATATGGCTCCTCTTGCAATTATTAGATGAGATCTTGACATATTGTTCTGGCTATGTAATGGAATGTGTGCATGACCTTGGGGAATGAGAGGAAGAAATGCTACCTAGGAAATTGTCAAAAAAGAGAGAGAGGAGCCCCCAGTGTCTTAACAGTCAAAGAAAGAAATTTAGGGAAGACCCCCCCCTAATGGATCAAGCAGTTAAAAGCAGAGGTGGGAAATTTGTACTTTCAAGACTCACAAGATTCTGTTAATGTAGCCTCACAATAAAGTAGTATTAGTTCAACTTGCTACGTTTCCTGTCTGGCTTACCTGGGAGAGTTGACAAGCTAAAATCCCAGAGACACAAATATCCATGTATGGTAATGGGAAAATCCACAATTCTTGAACAAATCAATACCTTGTCCTTTGATAGAAGAGATTAAGTGCGCTCCCACAGGGAGGGTCTGCTCAGGGTGCCGCCGGTGAGAGATTGCCGGCGGGTGACACCCAGGGATAGGGCCTTCTCTGTGGGAGCGCCTGCCCTCTGGAACCAGCTGCCGGTGGAGCTGAGGACTGCCCCCGACCTCCGATCATTCCGCCGGGGCCTGAAGACCTGGCTCTTTGAGCTCTCAGGCCCAGGCTGAGGAGAAATTTTTAATCCGGGTTTTAATGTATACAGGGTAATTTAATATTTTTTAATTGGTTTTTTAACTTTTGTATGGTGGATTTTTAATTCCCTGTAAACCGCCCTGAGTCCTCAGGGAATAGGGCGGTATATAAATGCAACTAAATAAATAAATAAATAAATAAAATGTTCTTCTGAAAATGAAAAAGATGTAGACTCTCTGTCCACAGTACTGTTATGTATCGAGATTTATATCTAGATTTTATATCATTCTCCATAGCTCTATCTAATAAGAGTGTTTAAGAAAATCCAAGATTTTCCAATAAATTATAGAATCAATGTGTTTTAATAAAAAGAGATGAATGATTGTCTCACTTTAAATACCACAAGCATTTGCTGAAAAGGTTCTGAGAAGCTTCCAGTAGGTTGAGGCTATAATAGAATGCTTAATGTTTTCAAAATAAATTTCTTCATCTGACATTGTTTTCTTATTTTTCTTATTTAATTTGTTTGTCCAGTTAGTGGTTGCTCTAATTCAGTTATTCTTTGCTGCCGGGCATTTTTCAGTGGATTAGTTGTGGTAGCAAGCACAAAATGGGGCTGCTTTCTGTGGTCATCTCACAACTTCAAATTCCATCACAAATAAGCAAATACCGGTATATTATCTGCTATAGAGTTAAATTGCTTGAGGCATATTTGTAAGAAACCACCTACAGTCTCTTAACCTGATATTTATAACAACTCATAGCAAAACGGGAGGCAAAAAATGCTGAAAAAGTCTATTAAAATTATTCAGTTTGTTGTTTGTAAGAAATGAGGTAGGCCTGAGCAGACAAAGGATGATGTTCCTTATTTTATTGGATTTATAAAATGTTAATGACTGGAAAATATAACCAGACCAGCTGGGAAAATCAGACATTTATGGAATAAGATTAAATTTTTTAATGCCTCAAATTCTTATAGAAAAATGGTAATAATATGTCTGGAGAAATTACAGTTTGCATTTTTTTTCTTCAGCAGGCTTCCATATTATAAATTTATATTAATGTTGGTGTATGTCAGTGCCCAGACTAGAGAAGGTTTGGTTCTGTTCTCATGTCAAACATGAGTTTACAATGCACTATTGGTTTTATATGGTTATACTGTATATTCATTCAAATGTTTACATCATTTTCTAAGAGCTGCTAGCTACCTTTTTGAGGTGTAAGACTGGAAATTGCCAAAATATGACATTATTCACAGTAGAGAGACTTCTTCCTGGCAGAAATTCTATCACCATCATCAGTTTTCCAGATGGCATTCCAGGGTTGGAAAACCCACCCAATTCCCAGATAAGCAAAGATGCCCCTTGAAGTTCTGAGATGGCCTGCCCAAGCTATTTGATCCTCAGTGAACAAGGGAAAAAAAGGAGATGGAAATTATGGAGTTTGTAGAACTGAGATGCTTGCAAACTTCTAAAACCAAGGTTCTGTTTGGGTAGACTGAAAGACATATACTGTATTAGTAATGCATTGGATATTTTGCATTAAAGTTTAATTAGGAATTTTCTTTCATAAAAGAATCATATAAGCTGAATCAATCCAATGGATTCCTTTGAACTTGCAATCAATTGGAAATATATATGGTTTCAGTACCATGTATTATAATGTGTAGTAGTAAAGAGCCAAGAGTATACAATTGGTCCTAGAGAACAAAGTAATAGCCAACAGTTTATATGCAATCATTACTGCAAGCTAAGGATGTCCATCCATGAACATTCACCATTCATGGCCAGATAACTGTGCTTTTCTATCTATCTATCTATCTATCTATCTATCTATCTATCTATCTATCTATCTATCTATCTATCTATCTATCCATCTATCTATCTATCTATCTATTATCTCTCTCTCCATCCATCCATCCATCCATTCATCCATCCATTCATCTTGCTTATAATAGTTAAAAAATCAAAATTCAAATTATGCAAAATCAAAGTACATAACTACCATTGACACCCATGGGGAAAAAAAACCCAGGATTTTTAGCCCTAGGGCCTTGATGTCTGTCAGCTTTCCTAGGGATATTACTTAATGCACAAGTCATTCCCACATTCTTCAATATTCTTTGTAATGAATTTTAATACAGCCTTCTCCAACTTGTCTACGTGATTAGGAGCAATGGGCGTCAAAGTACAACACATCTGAAATGCATAATCCTTTGGGCAGCTGCTGCAATGTTTTAGAGGAAAGATGAAGAAACCTTCTTAGATTGATTAACCTAAGCAGTATAATTGGAAAATGGTCAGGTACAAAAAATTATAGACATTTTTCTGAATTGAGAACCATTGTACTTTGTGATATTTCTTATTATATAATTAGTGATATAAACCTACATGTGTCTTCTCTTATGCCTCTGTGTTACCTTTTGCAAGTGTATGCCACATGCAAGCAGTTATCTATGCAGGTAATCTATGAAAAACTTATAGAGAGGAAAATTAAAAGAACTTCCCCCTTCCTGATAACAATTATACCTCCAACTGAGATACCATCAAAGAAAAGCATATTTCATGAATTTTTGAGCCCCTGTTTCAATGCAGGTTGCTACAAGTAGATGAGCACCCAATCTACTACTACTAATGGTTATTATTCATAGCACCAAGCCAGCCTTTACAAATAGAGCAACAATATTGGTACTCTTTCAGATTAATAGGGCAATAATTTAGGACAATTAAACTTCATGCCAATGGATCACTTAGGTAGCAGCTAGGTCTACTTTTAAGGGAAATTGAAAAATGCTTTCTGAAACATTTCAAATAAATCCTAAAACAATCCAGTAGCATTCTTATTGATGATTTAACAAAGTGAAACAGAAATGAATAGGTTCTGTGTGCTTTTCTTTACAAAGTATGAAATAGAATCATTGGTCTTTTATCTCAATCCTTGGGAACTACAGTATAAAATGTGGCTAGGATTTTTTAAAATCAGCTTCCATATAAGCACAGATATAGATATACATACACAAATAATTATTTTTTATCATTGGCAAGATCCAAGTTTGAGTTTGCATAGATATAATTGTACTACACAATAGCAGCTAGTCAACCTTTCAACTTATTCCTATTAGTCTTTACCTAGAGATCAATATAATAATTCTTTGAATCTAAATCTGCACACCCAATACTATATTTTTTTATTTTTTTATTACATTTATATCCCGCCCTTCTCCGAAGACTCAGGGCGGCTTACAAGCTTAGCAGTAGTGAGGTTTGATTCAGCAAAGTTATTAGTTCAGATACATCATTATAGTTCCATTACTTATCATGGAGGCATACCATTTTACATCAAATCATACACTAATTTTAATGTGCATTCCATAGAATTTCTAAGAAAACAGTTGGTTTTTTTCTAATAACCTCACACATGCATTATAGATTTATTGGGATGCTATATGTGTACTTAATAATGGTGGAAAATCTGCAATTTTTCTTGTACAATAATACGGTACAGTTTGCAAACAGTATTTTCATAAACATGTGACTATATTGAATGCATATGAATCTGAGGGACTCGTGCACTATCACTAGCTATATCACTGAATTATTGGTAACCACTTTAGTTTGAGGAAAAAATGGAAGAATCAGTGGAAAGTTTTGAAAAGGCTAAAGCAAGGCTGAGGCAAACTGGAAATCCACAGGAAGTATATTAAGCAACAGATGGGATTAGCAAAAACAAGTATGTCAATACACAGAGCCAAGAAAAGTACAAAGGCCAGCAAAATATCAATAAAACTGTGAGACTTGACTGGAATGTCATGAAGACAAGATACTATTTTAGAGTTTTCAAGGAAAAGTGACAAAGCAGTAACAAAATGTTACATCAAAAATAGGCTTTTCATAACACCAGACAATAAAACTATGATTATCAAGGCCACAAGATATTATGCAAAGATATTTGCTAAAACAAAAGCTAGATTCCTATGAATAGATTGATCAGTTCAATAGCAAAGAGAGCCAATTAGAAGAAAGAAGGCTTGTATGGGCAAAGATTCATAGTATGACACTGAAGTACCCAACAGGAAGATTTATTCAATGCAATTGTTAACCTTATAGAACAGAGGTGTGGAACTAAGGCCCCTTTATGACTTGTGGACTTCAACTTCCAGAATTCCTGAGCCAGCATGGTCTCCCATCTGTTACAGAACATAGAACAATATAGAAGAGTACCCACCAACCACCCTTGAACAATCCCTAAGCAAATTTTCTATTGTACTGTTACCTGCCAAAATAGTGATATGATTATGTGTAAATTAATGAATAATGAATGAGCAAGAATGATAATTTACTATTATTTGATTTATAAGAATTTTTCTGGTGTATTTTTTTTACCTGACCCAATGAATTATAACCCACAATTTTTTTACCTGACCAAATTATGACCTGTAGAACTGATCCATCATTTCATCTGAAGCAATCTTGTTTGATTGCTCAAAATTCCCTTACATCCATGGGGGAGACTTGATTAAGCTGCTATGATTAGGAAAAAAACATACTTTCAGTTTTAAAAATGCATAGAGCAATATGTAATCAAGTATTCATGGGAGGAAAAGTAAATACAGTAAATAGAGAAGTTCTATTTATCTACCACAAAGAGGTACCATTTATAGGAAGAAAAGCAATATGCAACTAGGCCAACTAGGGGTAGGTTGCTTAGGTTTATAGTATTAATTGGCATTCTATAAATGAATTAATCAGTCAAGTCATTTACTCTGAACCAAATAATTTAATCTGTGAATCTGTGTACTTTCCTATGAATCAGGAAAGTAAAGTCACAGAACATGTGTTTTTGTACTGATTAAGTCATTCCTCCTACTATACGTTTCTCTAGAGTAGTCTGCTGCAACAAACAGCAGACTACTCTATGGAGCAGGCATGTCAAACTCGTGACATCATGTGACACTGGCTGACGTATCGAGACTTCCTCATTGCCGGGAATGGAGTGGGCGTGGTTTCAGCGTGATGCATCTGGCCGACGGGCCAGCAGTTTGACATGCCTGCTATAAAATATTCCTGTAGGGCACTATAGTGCAATAAGTAGTAGTTAAAAACAAAAGGGTGTGAAAGACAATTGAATGTTTCTAGGAAAAGATGCATTTGCCATGAAGCTATTGTCTAATATAGCAACAACAATGAACTGAAGATACCTGATCTTCTCAATATTAAAGTAATGCAAGATAAACACCAATTTCCTAGGACTAATAGTTGAAGCATTTAGCACTCTGATGGAGGGAAGGCTCATTTCTGTTTTCCTTTCTGCCAAGCACTAACAAAAACATACACTAGAATTATATATGTCACATTAGAAAGCTGAAGGCAACTGTGAGATTGCATCTGACTTTGGCTGTAGGTGTTTTCCAGAAGAAGTGACTCCTGCAGTATTAATTTGTGATAGCAAAGCCCTTTAAAAAAGTGCCACCTGTTTTGGCAGGACCTTAATACTCTGTGACAAAACGTGGGAACAAGAAAGGGTTTTTGGGGGGGGAGGGGAAGTACCTTTAGAACAGTATCTCTTAAAAGAGTGACATTCCAGATAGTGAACACTTTTTCCACCATCTGCTGGTGCTTCAGTAATGGCCTGGATAATATTGCTATCCCAGTAATTGGCTGAATTGTTCATGCTGCTGAGTCAGGACCAGTTTCTTTAGTCTAGTGAAGACTTACCCATATCTACAATTCTATCCATTTTATTACTGCTACGCATTTAAGACCATCATAGAATACTTTAAGTAGACCCTACTTGATGTGGAGTTCAACAGTTTGTTTTCTTAAATTATTTAACCTTGGTAATTTTAGGGAAGAGAATCTTTATTATTATTTTAGAGAGTTTGCTATTTAAAAAGTCCTTTTAGCTCAGGTCTGCAAGAGAGTCTTATTAATTTGACACTCATAAAAATGTAATGTTCCTTTACCTGAGGCTAACTTTTGGCAGGTCAGACACAACCCTTCATGGTGAGCAGAGAGAAAAACAAAGAGCGAGCGAGGAAGCGAAAGAGGGGAAAATGGAGGGCCCAAGCTGAGACAGACACAAAGAACTCATTTGTTCAGTGTTCATTTCAAGAGCCAGAAGGCATTTCTTTCACCTTTGACTTTTCCTGGGCACCAATATGTAGTGATGATGCCGAGGGGAATGGCATTTGCAGAGCAGGAAGCAAAGACAAATCTAGAGCCTTGTAAAACTGTGACAAGTTGCAGGCAGCTCCTTCCAGATTCTTTTTTAAAGATAGAGCTCAATGATTGAAACATTTGGGAGAAGAATCCTTCTAACCACAATAATCTCAGCCATGTTCATAGCCATCAACCTTTTTAAAGCTAACAGTCTTTACAAAGTCTTCAGCATATATATATATATATATATTTAGCATTTCTAATGGGCTGCCTACTTTCACATGAAATCTTTAGGCTTTTCACAGACAATGCTTTCATATTCCTGGGGAGAAAAGGAGTAATGGATAAATCAGTGCAGGTAAGACGAATGAACCTTTATTGTCAAAGTACAACCATGTATGCATTGAGATTGGCTGAGCCTCCCTTCGTGCCCCCCCACAACTCACAGTGACAGCAAACCCACCATCTTGTTACACCATGTGAGCTAATTGCACACAATACACCGGCCTCACAAGTCAATCATACATAAAGTTATTTCCTGTTCAAGAGCCTGACAGCCCATGGACAGAAGCTGTTCTTCAGCCTGTTGGTATGGCTGGCTATACTCCTGTATCTCCTACCCGATGGTAGGAGAGTAAAAAGGTACTGACCAGGGTGTGAGTCGTCCCTTTGAATTTTCCTCACTCTTCCAAGGCAGCGAGCTCTGGCGATGTCATCCAGTGGTGTCAGGGGACAGCCCACGATGTTTTGTGCTGTGCTCACCACCCTCTGTAATATCTTCCTATCCGCGGCTGTCAGGCCAGCATATCAAACCACAATACAGTGTGAGAAGACACTCTCTGATTCTCACTAAAACTAGTTAAAGGAGCTGCTGGCGGGTCCTGAGAAAAGTTGCAACTATTTTGAGTCTTATTTCACAGGAAGAGTCTGCTTTAGTCAGGAATGGCAGGGACTGATCTTGCTAATCAGAGTCATCTCAGAATCTCACACTATAGTCACAATCTCTAAAATGTCCTCATTTCCATTCAGTTCTTCTCTGCTTGTTTCCAACGAAAGCACAACTTTTCAGTCTTCCAAGAAGCCATGAGGTCACTTATCTCCCAGAAAGACATACTCTCCCAGTTTTGTCTTCTTAAATTTTATCCGTCCTACAATATTGTAATGTGGCAAATTTTAAATAAAAATCAACTGAACAAAGTTCACATTTTAATAGACTTATTAAAAGTACCAAACTAGAAATATCCAGGTTTCCATCTAATTTAACTTGTTTGTATAAACAAAAGAGAAAACAAAGTGCATATTATTTTTAAAAAAATGTGTTACTTTTTAGTAGAGACTGTGCAGAAACAAAAACTCTGATAGGTTGGTTAAATATGTGTGTTAACACATTTACCTTAGACTAATAATCTAGAAAAGGGGTGTCAGCCTGAACATGTGGCATTACTCAAGCACTTACCAAAATAACAGCTGATAACAAATGATTTTACATGTAAGTGTGTTTGTGTTTTCCCATTTCATCTGCTTTATAAAATGTTGGTGTCATTCCTTCAAACAAATTTGAAAATCAATCCATATTTGATACAGTTCAAATGTGAACTTTATCTGGCACATGGTGGAGCCAATCACTAGTTTGCAACAATGATCTTCCTGAAATTGCACTAATATAATACACCAAAGGATGATGATATTTTATCAGCATATACATTTTCAAAAAATAATAAACATCCAAAGATAGTTATAGATACAGCAAACTTTCAGTTTTATGATGGATGAAACATATTTCGTGCATCCGCATTTTAACTAATGTTACAAATATTGTCTAAGGAGCAGCTTTAATCATTAGTCTTTTCCCCCACTTTCTCTGTTACACACACAATTTTTAAGTAGTACTATATGCTAATTTCCCTAAGCATCTGAAATCTTGCTTTCTATTTGGGTTTCAGTGGTGTCACACACAAAACAATTGCCTTTAAGCTGAAGTAATCTTAAATAAATCTATATCATTTTTCATATACATTTGTTTGGGGAAATTTGGAACTGCAGCAAGAAAGTCTGTTGATTTCACTATTTGTATTATGTTTTAAATATCCTACAGCTGTTTGCTGTCACGGTTTAAACCCGCTGTCTACTGAGTGGTTAATATGCATTTCACTTAGTGTCTCACTAATATTGTTTCTGTGTGTTGTGTGTGTAATCATGCAACATATGTTCCTATGAAGCATCAGTGCAGCAGAAGGACCAACAATTAACCATTTTGTTTGCTGGAATAATTGAGGATACAAATTTAAAGTTTTTCCTGGGCTGATTCCAAGAAGCTTTGTTCCTGGTTCCTCAACCTTTTTCGAGTTTGGAATCTACGAACCATATTGCCTTCCCTAAGTGTCAAGCGTAGAATAAAAAAAATGCATCACATCATTTTTCATTATAGCCAGATGAGGCCTGAGTGAAGGAATGAGGAACAGCAAAGCAAGAAAATCTGAAAAATTGACTATGCAGGCTGGAACGCGATTCTGCTGTAAGGGGCAGCTTTACTGTTTGCCAAGGAAAAAAAGGCAGCTTGTAGACAGATCTGGGCCTTAGCCTGCCACCCCAAGGGCCCCAATGTCAAGAAATAGTGAAAGAACACTGCTCATTTATGCAACATCTGTAACACATATAGCAAATTATTAATAGCTCAATATGCCAATCTGCCACTGTGCATTCTGACATGGTGGGGACTGAGAGAATGGAAGTTCTGTAGCACAGATGTGCCAGTAGAACTGGTTGTATGGAAATTAAACTCAGGCCTTCCAAATTTCTCTGTCAGCATATTTGTAGACAGTAGCACTTCTCTAAATAAGTTCAATTAACCATCAAGTGGTTAATTGAACTTTCTTTCATCTGCATTATTTATGTCACCTGCCAGAATGTAGTATGAAGTATCTTTATTTATCTTACAGATTATATTTGCCTACTGAAGGTCTCAGAACAAGGTTGAAAAGTAACTTTTGATGTTGTTTTGCTATGAAAAGGAAACCATGCATAATGTCAGTTTCTTTACACAACTACAGAACAACATTCCTCGTCTGTTTCTTACTGATTTTCTGTGGGAATAATAATTAAAAACAAATAATGACCTTTGTTGTCCATTTTTTTCCTTTTTTGAAGCTGAGAGCAGGATTTTAGCTGAACTGCAGTAAATACGAGAAAATTATTCATACATCTGGAAAATTCCTTAAATAAAGAAGGTGGTTTGGATGCCTAAGGTGCATATGGGCTCAGATATAGGAATAACTCAGTTAAAAACTCAGTTGTAACAGAAAAAACTGTTTCATGAAAACTTGCATTATGGTGCTCAGAAATTTAATATATTGGAATATATTGGAAATTTAACCATTGGAAAACCACTTTCTTTACTGTTTTAGGGTTCTTATTGGTTGGGTGATAGAAAATAGTTCAGCTCACCCCTAGCCTAGGTAAATATATTACACCTTAAATCTACACATCAATGATTGCAGTCTATGCTAGTTAACTAGCACTGTATTTCCTTGATGACATTTCTCTGTGGGCTTCTTTGCAGATTTCTTCTGGAGCATGAAATCCCTCTGCATATATGCAAAACAGCACCTTATATTGCATTCACTAACTGATGTACATGCATTGGCAAATAGTATAGAAATAACTACATACCGTATATACTTGAGTATAAGCCGACTCGAGTATAAGCCGAGACCCCCAATTTCACCCCCAAAAACTGGGAAAAGTTGTTGACTCGAGTATAAGCCGATCCGCCGTTCTGCATGCCTCGGAGGCTGGATCCGCGCTCTGCAAGCCTCTGCCGCCAGCAGAGGCTCGATCCGCCATTTTGCAAGCCTGAATACACAGGAATACCCTGTGTGGCCGCGGCTCTCGGGGAAGCCCTGGCTGTCCGCTTCCTCACTCCACGCTGCCATTCGGGGCCCGCGCGTTCCCCGGGCAAATCGCGGCGCCCAGCAGGCGAGGAAACACGCCCGTTCCAGTCGCCCCCCCTTCCCTCAGGAGACGCGAAGCAAGTGACCGCCCGGAGCTTACCGAGGACTTGCGCGCGGCCGAGGCTTCGGTACTTCCAGGATCGCGCGCACCTCTCCCAAGCCGCCGCCGTCCGGAGACCTGCCGAAGTTTGGGGAGGTTTGGGGAGGTACGCGCGCACCTCCCCAAACCTCCCCAAACGTCAGCAGGTCTCCGTTCCTCCGCGCAGACCTGCCGACGTTTGGGGAGGTTTGGGCGCCTCCCCAAACCTCCCCAGGTCTCCGTTCCTCCTGCCGAAGTTTGGGGAGGTTTGGGCGCCTCCCCAAACCTCCCCAGGTCTCCGTTCCTCCGCGCAGACCTGCCGACGTTTGGGGAGGTTTGGGCGCCTCCCCAAACCTCCCCAGGTCTCCGTTCCTCCTGCCGAAGTTTGGGGAGGTTTGGGCGCCTCCCCAAACCTCCCCAGGTCTCACTATACACATTCACCCAGAAGTGACTCCCTCTGTCCTGACAGGGGATTATTCCCCTCCAAGTACATCTAGAATGGTAGTCAAAAGAATTGTTAAGTAGTTTTTACCTTTCACAAATCTCTTTCAACTTCTTTAGTTGATTGCTTTGGCATTCTTCTGCTACATCTGTTAGCTTTTGTATAAGCTTAGGAGGGGGAAAAACAGATATGTCATAGACTGTACCAGCCACACATTCTGTTGATAAGTATTGCACAGATAGTCTTCAGGTTGTGACCCTAATGGAGACTGCCATTAAATAATGTTAAATGAACTGCCTCAAGTAATGACCAGCCATACGTATTCTCCTCAGTGCATTCATTAAAGAGTGCACTGGTCATTAATTGAGGGTGGGGGAGATCCTGGGAGGCCTAATGCAAGCACCAGCCCGCCTGCCTCAGGTCTCCCCCACCCCCAGATACTGGGCTTCAGCACAGCTGGCTGTCTTGCCAAAGAGAAACATCTGGGAAGGAAAACCCTGTCTTACCTCTTTCCCAATTCTGCCTCTGCCCTTCCTCCTACCAAGGTGTTCTGGGACTAGTTCCCTAGCCTTTTGGAGCTTTTGGTGTTCGCCCATCAGCTGTCTACGGGGAGGCAACAAAGCTGCCTCTCTAGGCTTTGAGAAAAGGCCCCTTGCACAAAAGGCAGCTTCAGGACGAGCTTCCAAAAACCCTTTCCTTCCTTAACGCCCTCCCCACCTTCCCCCAGAAAGCCATATTTCTTTTTTTTTATTGAAAATTTTTATTGAAGTTACAATATTATCCCCTCCCCAACCCACCCCAGAACCCCTCCCCCTCCCCCATATTTCTTCAATAACAAAAACATAAAAAGCTGGTTGGGATGTACTCGCTGATTTCCCCCCCCCCTTTTTTTAGATGCTAAAACTAAACTCTCCCTCTGCCTTCCAACCAATATCCCTTTTTAAAATCTTACCTTGGCTCCAGATGGAAGAGTAGAGGAACTAAGCTAGTAAGGAGAGAATTTTTTTCTGCAACTTTTTACTCCTGAAGTAGTAGTAGTAGTAATAGTAGTAGTAGGAATAATAATAATAAATCCCTAAAAGTTGTGCCAGAAAATGGAGGACGCTGGGTCTTTGCAAGTTTTAGCTGTCTGTCAGACTGCCTGAAAAGGGCGGCCTTCAGGCAGCCAGGCGGACAGCTAAAGCTTGCAAAGACCCAGCGTCCTCCATTTTCTGGCATAACCTTCGGAGATTACTTTAAAAAAAAACAAAAAAAAAACTTCAGAGGAAAAACAGCTGCAGAAACATTTTGTCTCCTTGCTGGCTTGGTTCATCTACTCTTCAGCCAGGAGGGAGTCCAAGGCCTAGAGAAGGAGAGCTTTGCAGCATCCCTATGGACAGCTGATGGGCAGACAGCTGAAAGAAGCAGGCAGGCAGGGCGCGGAGGAAGGGAGACCTGCAGGTCTCGGACGGCGGTGGCTTGGGAGAGGTGCGCGCGATCCCGGAAGCACCAAAGCCTCGGCAGCGCACAAGTCCTTGGTAAGTTTTTTTGTTGACTGGAGTATAAGCCGAAGTGGAATTTTTCAGCCCAAAAAGTGGGCTGAAAAATTCGGCTTATACTCAAGTATATACGGTATGCCTAACATAAGTTCCAATGAACAATGTACTCTCAAAACAGAGAAGTCTCACACAATTACAATTATTATTGTCATTGCCTTCCTTCCTTTCTTTTCATGCGAAGATGATAAATTGTTCACGCTAAGGAATAGTGGCATTAGGAATTAATAAAGAAGTAATGGTACTTTTTCTCTGGTACAATGTGTATGTATACTAAACCAGAGCCAGAATTTTTTTTAAAAAAGCATTAATTAAACCACATCCAACAATGGCAGTTTTTAAAAATTATTTTAAGGGTATAGCTGGGATTTCAAGCATAACCAAAACCAGTGTCAAGTGAGGATCTGTATGGCAAATAATTAAATGATAGAAAAAGAACTGTCTTATAGTTTTTTCTCAAATAACATCTTCTTTGGCCCAATAAGGAGGAACTCTGGAAGAACCTCCAAGAAAGATTTCAGCAGTACACCAACTTCATATCACGGCAAGTTCCCACTCATGTGCAGATTATTTATTTCTATGACTCTGGATAATTCTGCCTAGGTCTGGAGAACCAAACTATTCTGAGATACTGAGTGCAGCAGTCACTAGATTGAACCTTAAAATGTCTCCATGCTGCCATCAAGTATAGAGGTCATTGATGGCCACAAAAAGGTAATACATTGTACAAATGTATTGATTCGACGGGCAACTTTTCCCTTTATTTAGTTTCATAAATACCTATATACAGGGATGTCTGTAAGTAATAATCCCAAAGTCACGATGGTAGCCATGAAAATGCAATCAACTCTCCATTTGTTTTTTTATTGTGTGTCATGTGTGAAACATACTTAACAGATACAGCTTCAATCATACCATTTTGACCTTTTCTTTTTCTTTTTTTCACTATACCCTGAAAATAACCACAGACTCAGTTTCCTCAAGTACCCTGAGACAGTTCAGGTGGCATGTAGGCACAATGAACGACACAATGTTCTTTGTAACTTTAAGTAGTCATGGTTTAGTAAATATAAAATATGATAAAATATATCGTAAAGCCCTAGCAATGCAGTGCTTCATTTCCAAGTCAACTATGAAACCAGAGCTCCTATTTTGGAGCAAAATGATTTACAATATAGCTGGGAAGATAGCAGAGTGGTTGCAAAGGCTCTTCCACTCACATGGAAATCTCAGAAGGACAAGAAGAAAAAGGAGGCAACACAAAGGAAGATTTACTCTGGGACAAGAAGTATCTCGATGGTACAGCACTCTCTTTAAAAAAAAGTTGAGAAAAAGCAGTGAAGTGCTCAACCCCCCCCCCTTTTCAAACAAATGTACTGTTTCCATTCGTGATTTAGTAGCAGTGTCTGCAGAATCAGGGCCCTATAGATACAAATCGGTATAAAGCTTGCTGTAGCTGTTCTTTTATGAGTGGAAATAAATAATATGCTCTTGCCCATATTTCATTTATCATTTATATTTTTGGCTCTAAATCCTATACATGTGTCCTTAAATGCCTGCAGATAACTTATACCCCTCACCACACCTTCTTCTCTTCATATACAATTATACATATGTTTTCTATTAAGGGAAAACGTATGAGACGTAAAGAAAAATGTGCCTCTGTTTCCAACCTTAAGTCTTTCTGGCAAGGCAGAAAATTGTTACAGCAGGATATAGCCAAACAATCTTAACCCTAGCCAGTTTTTCAAATTGTGCAGGGTTTTTGTGTGGGGGAGACGAGTCAGTAAGTGGGCAAATCCGGTATATTATAATCTGCAAGTATGAATAATGAAAAGATATATACCAATCCTTCTTACTTGGTTGTATAGTTGTTAATTATTGCATAATAATCCAATTTAAATACTGATTTATTTTAATAGTGGCATATTTCAAATTGATATAAAATATTCCAACATGCATATTAATGTACATCTCTTACAGTAATGGCCTTTTGAATTTTTAAGTTAATTTGAAAGATATGTCCATATTTTTATATAGTTTCTGTTCTATCTATCTATATCTATTTATTTATTTATTTATTTATTTATTTATTTATTTATTTATTTATTTATTTATTTATTTATTTTTCTTTGATTGTATTTGCATATTTGAATATCATGTGGAGAATCCAAAGTAGCAAACAGCCATGGGGCTGGCTTGTACCCTGAGAAACCACCCTTTGCCTTTTTAATTAATTTTTAACAGGGCTTAATTATTCTTACCTCCTTCTAAAAAAATTAATTTTGAAATTTTAATTCTAACATTATTATATGCTATTTTTTTTATTTACACTGCCCAGAGTTCCTCTTTGAGGGAGATAGGCAGTTCAGAAATGTGACAAATATATAAATATTTAATGGCTAAATTCATTTTGGAAAAGAAAGAAAAAGAAACAAGGTCAGATAAAATGAGTTTAAAAATCATTCAATCAATAAATGCCAGAAAGAGGGAAAGAAAGGGAAGAGGAAAGGGAAAGGACCTATAAACCAGTTTTTCCCAAACTGTGAAATGTATTTCCCTTGAAAAGGTGCAATTGAGTCCAGGGGTGGTGTGAAGAACTTTTGAGTTGCAGTGAGTTCCATCTTTCCCAAAATTTAATTGTATTGTTTTCATTATTCTTTGGTGTTCATTTTGTTGTTTGGATTTTTAGGGAAGATGTGTATATTAAGATTACATCAAAGGGACATGTGATGACAAAACGTTTAGGAACCCCTAATATCCACAGATTATTTCAGTTGTAACCACCTTTAATATTATTGTTTAAAGTGTCCCTAGCCTCCTGCAACATTGAACCACCTTCAAACATTGAAGCAGAAGGGATTCTCCAACACGTTTGGCCTAGTGAACATATTTTGAAATATTGAGACAATGTTCTGAAAATTCTTTCAAGTGTCGGGTACAGGGCTTCATTCATTCATAAAATAGCTGCTTTGGGGGATGTAATCATCCAAAGAACTGTTGGGTAAAAGGAAACTGTATAAACTGCAGCATGCCAATTTCATTCTCTATTTTTATTTTTTGTAAAAAGCTGAGGTCAAGTGAGACAGGAAACCTGGCAGGAATCAAGGCAGATCTCCTTGGATACATTGGCACTCTAAGATTCTACATTGGAGGCCTCAGAGATAGACCTTTAATTTAATTCAGAAAAGGATTTGCTATGCGCTCATAAAGTTGTTACTTATTATGGAGTTAAATTTCTGATGTTATCATCGGACATCTGTTCCTGCTAAGGTTAATACGCTCATTGAATAAAACTCAGGATATACATAATAGTTTAAACAGAGTAAGAAGTTTTGTAGATTAATCTGTTAATTTCCCCTTCTCTTCATGTCAACCTTTTCCTTGTTCCTTTTCCTGACTTTCAGTTTTCCCCTTGTTGGTCAAAGAAAGGAAAGGAAAGGAAAGGAAAGGAAAGGAAAGGAAAGGAAAGGAAAGGAAAGGAAAGGAAGGAAGGAAGGAAAGAAGGATAGAAAAGGAAAGGAAAGAAAAGGAAAGAAAAGGAAAGGAAAGAAAAGAAAAGAAAAGAAAAGAAAAGAAAAGAAAAGAAAAGAAAAGAAAAGAAAAGAAAAGAAAAGAAAAGAAAAGAAAAGAAAGAACCTTGAAGTAAACAATTTGGGGATATGAATGACCCTTCAATTCTTTGTTTAATGTAAAATGCTTTAAATTACCAAATGGAAGTTACGGTAAGTGAGAATTGCAACACTCTACTTAAGAGGGTTTGATTTGTATACCTATTCTCAATAGAAAATTTATAGTGTTTATTTTGGCATATTCATTCATTACAGTACTATTACTATTCAATTTATTCTGCATTGTTTCCTTCTGTCAATAATCATTTTGCTTAATGAATGAGTAATTTTAGTTATTATTTCTTCGGTTGTTCCCTTGTTGCATTTGCATCAATTGCCTTCATATTATATTATCTTGAATTCATTTTATGTTACGTCTGGTACCATATGCCATTGTGGAAGCAATCCTATTGAGTTCCACGGAAATATTCCAGGAGAACTAACAGTATCATGGACTAAGCCTGTGACATTAAAATTTAGTTCTGTATAATATTAACGGAGGCTAGCGAATCACTATTACCCATACTTATTTTGTTTAACTTGGAAGATTAGATATTCAAATCTGGATTCCTATCAACAATACTAATACTCAAATTTGAATGAAGACCTACAACAATAGATATTAGCATTAAGACATAATCAAATGAACACAAGTATTCTTATTGTGACAGCTTGTTCCACTCCTTACAACATAGGGGTGTACCGATCATCACAAAGAAGCATCTCATACAAAGCATATTCATCCCCACTGTATGTTACCAGTGCCAAACATGGACACTTACAACAAACATAAATGAAAGTTAGACACCACAAAAATGAGATACTTGAAGAAAGCTGCTGGAGTGACCAGAAGAGATAAAATCAGAAATAAGACCATAAGAGAAAGAATTGGCATAGAATCAATCTTAAACTACGTACAAAAACAGCAAATAAAATGGTTTGCTCACCTGGAGAGGATGTTGTGGGACTCCATACTGTACAAGGCATATGCAAAAAGAGAAGGACAAAGAACATAAGGCAGATCCAGAAGAAGGTGGAGAGACATCAAAGAAACATTACAATATCAATTAATGGTTGAAGCTTCCAGAAGAGCAAGAACTAGAACTTTGTATCTCCCTTGGGAGGAGGAGGAGGAGGAGGGGAGGAGGTGGAGGAGGTGGAGGAGGAGGAGGGAGGAGGAGGAGCTTTACTAACTCCATTGGCTGCTCCTATAACCAAATAATTTCTCTTCTTTTATTAGAGGGCTCCAAAACAACTTGTAATGGATAGCTTTTTATATAACTACAGCCCTGCTTTAGCATTTTTGCAGTATTGGACCAAAGGCCATATGGGAGCCTTCATCCTTCACTGTATGCAAATCCTCCTTAATGCACCTGAAGGCTAATGTTGTTTTTTTCCCACTTTGTTCTCTCCAGTCCTTCATCTGAAAAGCAGGTCTCACAGAGCACTTTATCAGATCCTGCAAGTTGTTGCCATCATCACCATCCAGTACATTTTGACTAAAGTGCACATAATTGTAGTGCCTAAAGCATTGGCGCAACAAGTATACAATATATAGCAGATAGAAATTTGGTGCAAAAAGGCATAAGGGCAGTTTGTAAGAATGAGGCTACATCTTGCTGACCTCTTGCCTGTCATTGTCCAATTTTGGGATTCGGTACTTCTGGTTTTTAGTCCTGTATCTGTTGTCGCTATACAGAGTAGTTCTTCCTCAATCTGCACTTTCACCACATCACGCTCACTGTCTCTTTACCAACACAATCTGCAAGTTCCATCTATGGCTGAAATTGAGGAGGCAAAATCCCTATTATCAGAGAAATGATAGGGAATTGCAGTTTTGTAATTTAACAATGTGCCACTACCCGACTGCAGGTGTTATTGTACCATGGACAAAATCTTGACCAGCTGCTGATCTATAAAAAAAAATACTAGTGGTAGGATTCATTACTTACATTTTTAAAAAGATTTTATTATGTAAAATCTACTTGCTGCTCAGGCACCATATAATGACCCTCTGCAAAGGGCCAACGATGCGGTTTCAAGCTCCATTCCACTTTTGAACAAATGGCACATGTAACTCCACAAAATTGACTGGTATATACATTGGATTGTGTAGGCTGACCATATTAAGTCTCCTCTCTTTAAGACTGAAGAGCACATTGTTTTAATGACATATGGTTATGTCATATTTTCATACCGGAATACAACTTTATGACTGCAGTAGAACTGATTGAGAGAGACATGTGAGGAATTTGGTTGTCTCTCTCAATTACCACCGATGTTACTAGTCTGTAAGGCACTTGGAATATTCTAACAGGCAGTTCTTCTCTAATAGCCGGTTTCTGGCTGTTGTATACAGGTCCCTAACAAAATAAGGAAGCCTCTAGTAATATAGTGATACATCACATTGTTTCTGCAAGTGGCATGTAGCTTGCAGAACAAACTTAAAGGAGTAATTATCAAGTGTAGATTTTAGAATAACTCTGGAATAAGCAAAGACCTTGTGCTGCTGAACATGATTAGGCATTCCGCTACATATACAAATGTACACGGTTCAAGCATTCATTTATTCACCTCGCACAACCATTAATACATATCTCTGAGTTTTAAATTAAAGAGTGTCCTTTTCACTTGTAAAGATTTCTGCAAGCATTGTTTGAGACGCATATAATCTCAGGGCAAATATGTTTTTTTTTCTTCCTATAAGCTAATAACATATTAAACTGGACAAAACTTGCAGAAGCATTGGGAAATACGTTCTATCATAACCTGGTAAACGAAAGGCACCCTTAGAACTGGAAGTCTATATTCAACTTTAGATGGAAGACTATGCTAGAGACTAAGATAAAGAATTTAAACTGGTTCCTTTCCTTATTGATATGAAACATTTGAGACAGGTTGAATTCTTTTCTCCCCCACCCCTTTCCTTTTATTTCCCCCCTCTTTTTTGTTCCTATCTTTCTCATAAAAGATTCAGGTAAATGTAGCATGACAAACCAATTTAAGCCAATTTCAAAGTTATTTGAGTAATTGGTTGTTGAGATAACACTCTCAAATTTCAATTCAGCAATTATCCTCTTAAAGATACAGACTATAAGAAGAAAGGATTATGAATTAAAGCAGCAAGGTTCTGTTCTTCTTCCCATCTCACAAAAGGATGGGCATTTAAAAGCTGTTCGGCTTTTAATCATATTGAATGGAGACTTATATTGTAATATATGCAATCTATTTAAAATGAAAGCAAATGTTTCTAAGTTTTGAAATACAATAGTCTATTAGGGAAGAAGTTCCTAAACATTCTCGTTCTAATATATTTCTTAGACATAACTTAAGAAATGCAATTTCTTAGACATACAGTAACTTAAGAAAACTTTTTTCACAGAAGCATGCAGTGCCAGCTGACGCAAAGGCTGGTGACAGAAATAACAACTTTGGCAGAAGGACTTGGTTTAATGCTAGTTTTTCCATCCTAACGAATGGTGGAATTACCAGAAAAAGTCTTTCCTATAAAGAGAGGAAGGAATTTTGCAGCTTATTCTCATTTAATCATTTTTTTAAAAATGAATGGCTGTGACCAAATATTAGTCCAAGTTATTACTGATTAACTACACTGCTTTCACAGGTAAAAAAAGAAATATACGTTATTAGCAATTTGGCTGTTGAAAGAAATTGTTGATGGTCTGAACATGTTCACCAAAAGATTAAGTTTTTCTGAGTTTTCAATTACTTGGAATTTGACATTTGGAAAGATTAGATGTTATTTCCTCTCATTATTGCATTAAGCAGATTCCATGAACAATCTTACATGAAATGACCAATTCTTACCTATTGCATTTCACTAATTCATAATGAACCTAAACACCTAGTACTAATTTTTTAAAAATCATAGGCATTATACATTACAAAGCACGATGTGTACTAACAGGTACATAGCCACATATATTTGTGGAAAATAGTTCAGTAGATATCTGCCTGCCCAAGTGTGATATATTAATTATATGTTTTCCTGGTGTAAAAATAGAGGTAGAGCTACAAGATCAGAGCTGCACAAATTCAGACTTAGTTGGCAAGAAAGAATGACTGAAAACTCTAATTCTTTGAATCCATTTATCATCCATCCAGATATTTGTATATTTGTAATCTGGATTTGTTAATCCTATGTAAGGATTTTTATATATATATTTTTCTGAGGTTTTCGCGGGTGTTTGTATGTGGATCTTTGGTTATTCGGGTTTTTCCCCGCGTAGAACTAAAGGTGTAGGTGCAACGTTTCGACAGAATCCCATCCGTCATCATCAGGCTGGTGGCTTTAGCTTCCTTCTTCTGGGAGAAGCATGTGGCTGTTTGTTCCTCTTTTTTAAACTGCCAGAGGGGGTGTGTTCTGTGGGTGGAGGTGTGCTCTGATTGGGTGGGGGACCAAGTGTGTTCTGATTGGGTGGGAGTGTGTTTTGAATGGTGGGTGTGTTCTGATTGGGTGGGGGTGTGTTCTGAGTGGATGGGCTGGTCTCAGCTGCCAGCTCCAGACCTGAGCTGGTGAGTTGTGCTGCTTTTCTTCGGCTTCGTGTTTGTGGTGTTGCCATGTTTTTATAGTGGGTGTCAGTTTGCTTATTGTGTGGTTTGTCATTCGGGTTTTTCCCCACGTAAAATTGGAGGAATCAGGGCAACACCCTGATTCCTCCATACAAACACCCACGAAAACCTCAGAAAACACACACACACACACACACACACACACACATGGGACATGGTGGCTCAGTGGGTTAGGACGCTGAGCTTGTTGATCAGAAGGTCGGCAGTTTGGCGGGTCGAATCCCGAGTGCCGCATAGCAGAGTGAGTGCCTGTTACTCGTCCCAGCTTCTGCCCACCTAACAGTTCGAAAGCACGTAAAAATGCAAGTAGAAAAATAGGGACCACTACGGTGGGAAGGTAACAGCGTTCTGTTCGCCTTTGTCATCTAGTCATGCTGGCCACATGACCACAGAGACGTCCTCAGACAAACGCTGGCTCTTCGGCTTTGAAACGGAGATGAGCACCAGCCCCTAGAGTCGGAAATGACTAGCACGCATGTGCGGGGGAACCTTTAACTTTACCTTTTATATATACCTCACGGTTTACCCCAGTCAGGTGCCTTCTCCCCATGTCTTTGGGTCCGGTCTGCCTTCTCATCATCGTTCGCTGTGATAACACGTTAATTGATGAGAACTTGTCATCCTCTTTTTTCTCGTTCATGCAGGAAGGCAGTGCTTGTTGTATATATTCTTCTCAATAGAAGTTTTGTTCCATGAACCCTGCATTTGCATTGTACACAAAGGGAATACAGTGGGGTAGTAAACCTGTTGCTAATGAACTATGTCATCCAGTATATTGGACCATAATATTTTATGCATTTTAAGAGTCCTCTGGATCCTTTGTATTCAATAACAAAACATAAAAATAAAATAAATATTTGATGTATGCACATACATCTTTAAACCTAAGATTGGATCAGAACTCATAATCTCCTGGTTTCTAACCTGATGCCTTAACCACTATACCAAACTGGCATTTGTATATGGCATACAGTAAAAACATACATAAACCTGTACACACACATACACACACACACACACACACACACACACACACACACAAACACACTTAAATTCAAAAACTATAGAAGTAAACAGACATAAATTCATTTATACATTATATAATATTATATACAGCATTATTGATCCAATATTTTATAAAATACACTATAAGCAAAATACACCAACGAATGCAATGGTAATTGCAAATTTAGATGAAAACAGTATTCCATCTGTGGAACAGAAAACGAAAGCTTTTAGCCGTTCCAAAATGCTCTCCCTTCCATGTCAAGCTTAAAGAGAAAGAAAATACTACCAAATCTTGAAAAGCTTAGAGGTGGAACACCACCTTCAGAAAAAAAAGATTAATTAGTTAATTAGCTGGTTAAGCAGGTTCATAGAAGTCCAAAACCAGAGAACAAAGCCACAACCTCTAGGATATTATAAATAGCAAAAACTGCATTCTAGTCCTGATACGCAGGTAATGATGTACCTTATAGTGAATAGTAACATGGGAAAACTGGAGAAAACATAGCACTGGATCATTCTAGGCTAGAATCGAAGGAAAGAGGAAAAACAATGAAGCTACTATAAGTAATCCAAATACAAAACTATCAGGGCATAAACAAGTAGCTTAACTACCTTGGGAGTCAGGAATAAGATTTAGCAGTGTTGTGTATATAGTTGGGTTGTTCAATGACGGCATGGATTGGCTAGCCAGTGTACGGTGGGAAAATCCGATGTTGAAATTGTTTTTTAAGCAAATCTGGCAAGGTATTTAAGGGGCTCCTGGGAGCTCCATACTTGTCTTCATCTTGAACTCAATAAAGGTTGTTTGTAGGAACCCTTTGTTTGCTGTCTCCACGTGGTCCTGAACCCACAACTTTACAGTGGCGACGAAGGTGGGATGCTGCTTACTGAGCTGAACTATTAGCAGAATCAGCAGGGAAAGTGGAAAGAGAAACTCTTCTGGAAAATTCCTGCTGAGGCAGCATCAAGGACCGAAACAGCATGTCAAAACTCGGGCACATCCGCAAGTTCAACGTGCGGTACCCAGAGCACTGGGAATCGCACTTGGGTCAAATCGAAGGCTACCTGCTGGTCAACCAAATAACGGAAAACTGCATTAAGGCAGTGGCTTTGATGTGCCTCAGCAGCCCGGCTGTCTATAATGTAGCCGTCGGCTTGTGCAGCCCAGCAGCCGTCACAACCATGTCGTACGCCGACCTCACCCACAAACTGAACACCCATTTCATGCCAAAGAGGTCTGAGCTGTTTTGGCGGCTGCAGTTTGTCCAGCGAAACCAGGTTCCAGGTGAATCTATGACCGAATTCATTGCAGCGGTGCAACAAGCCACCTGCATGTGCAAGTTCCCCAACCTGGAAGACCGGGTTCGCGACCAAATTGTATTCGGGTTGAGAGATGAGCGGCTGCAGCAAAAGGTGGTCGCCAAACCAACTATGAACCTGCAAGAGGTCATAGATGAAATAATGGCCCACGAGGCGACCAGCCGCAAGAACTCTCTCAAACCTAGCAGCAGCTCGAGTGGATCAGTCCACCAAGAGAGCGTTGCAGACGGCAGAAGCAAGGAGCCCGAAGAAGAAGCGGAGATCGATGCGATCTTACAAAAACTTGAGAAGATCCAAATTCAGTGCGACATCGGAGGAAGCCAGAAGAAACCGCGGACAGCCAACAAATATTTAAAGTACCCGAGCTACAGCCCTGAACAAAAATGTGCAGCTGCGGGGGTAGCCATTCGAGGGCGACCTTCAAGTTCCGCAGCGCGAAATGCCGTTCTTGCGGTAAAACCAGGCACATACAAGCCGTCTGCCGCAACCGCAACCGGGACAGTCTGAATGAGCTTGATGCATCACCATCAGGTACAGAAACCCTGCCATTCTCAGTTGCTGAGCCCCCTTGGCCCCTGAAACAAACAATTGTGGGGAGTGGGGAAGTGGTGTCCCACTCAGCAATCAACCAGCTGCTCAAGCCAAAAATTAAAATAGAGGTCCGCTTGCAGGGAATTCCTTGCAAGATGGAAATTGATTCGGGATTTTCTGTCTCAATAATATCTTATGAGACATTTCAATCGATCTTTGGCCAGAGCAGGCAGCGGATTCCCTTAAAACCCACCAAAATTCAATTAGCAGATTTTCAACGGGCCCCAATTAAATTAAGGGGAAAGGCCACCTTATTAGTCAGTTATAAGGGGTTCCAGGGTCCATTGGATGTGATGGTAACTGAGGGCAAGAGGGCTAACTTGGTGGGGCTGGACTGGTTCGATGCCCTGGGCATTTGGCTGGGGGGGTTAATACCATCCAGGCCAGGAGTCTCGAATCTGTCTGCAAAAAATTTGCAGACGTTTTCGATGGCAAATTGGGCAAATACACGCCCCCCCATTAAGTTTAATTTAAAACCTGATGTCCTGCCAGTGCGAATTAAAGCTAGGAGAGTTCCATTTGCTCTCAAACACAAGATTGAGAGCGAACTGGAAAAGTTAGTAAGCCAGGGAGTTTTGGAGCCCGTGGAAGGGGGAGACTGGGAAACCCCCATTGAAACTCCTTTAAAATCTAACAGTGAAATTAGAATATGCGCGGATTACAAGGCCATGGTAAACCGGGCCTTAAATCTGCATGCTTACCCGGTTCCAACGGTGAAGCACGTCCTCTCGGCAATACAGTCCAGCGCCATCTTTGCTAAACTCGATTTGGCGCAAGTGTACCAGCAGCTCCCCGTTACCCAGGAAACGGCAGACGCCCAGACAATAGTGACTCACAGAGGAGCTTTCAGAGTGAACCGCTTACAGTTTGGCATCTCTGCAGCTCCTGGGATCTTTCAAGAAGTGATGGAAAAGACACTGAAAGGTATTCCTGGGATGTGCCCATATTTTGATGATGTTTTAATTGCAGGAGAGTCAGAAGAAGTTTTAGCAGATAGGCTGCAGGCTGTGTTAGGCAGATTTCGTTCTGCTGGGCTCAAACTTAAGAGGGAAAAATGCAGTATAGAGTAGCATTCATGGAGTTCCTGGGATTCAGGATTGATGCACAGGGCATTCACCCCACTGACTCCAAGATAAGGGCAATTAAGATGGCTCCTACTCCAAAGAACAAGGCAGAACTGCAAGCTTTCCTGGGGCTACTTAACTTTTATCATGCATTTTTGCCCCACAAGGCAGCTATTGCAGAGCCATTACACAGATTGCTGGATAAGAAAGCCCCTTGGAATTGGTCCACGATCCATGATAACAGTTTCAGGAACCTTAAAAAACTGTTGTCCAGCAATTCGACAGTCACACATTTCATTGAGAACAAGCCAATCTGCATAGCGTGTGATGCATCCCCTTATGGGGTGGGCACAGTACTAAGTCATTTGGATGAAAATGGAGAGCAAAAGCCAATTGCTTACTATTCCAGAACACTCTCAAAGGCAGAGAGGAATTATGCCCAGATTGATAAAGAGGCCTTGGCCATAGTTTCTGGCATAAAAAAATTCCATGACTACCTATATGGAAGAGAGTTCACCATTTTCATTGATCACAAACCCTTGTTGGGGTTGTTCACAACGGATAAGCAAACGCCACAAATCCTGTCCCCAAGAATGTTAAGATGGTCTATATTCCTCTCTGCCTACACATGTAAATTGGTCTACAAACTGGGGAAGGAGAAATGCCATGCAGATGGGTTAAGTAGGTTGCCCTTAGCGGTTGGTGAACCAGACCTGGCACCGGCAGGTCAAATTTTAGCCATCCAGGAACTCCCTGAATGCCCACTTCACGCTAAGGACATTGCTGCTGGCACAGCGGCTGATAAGGTCCTGAGCAGGGTGTTAGCTTGGGTAGAATCGGGATTGCAAGAAAAGAGCCCAGGCCCTGAGTTTCAGGCATACTTTACAAGAAGGCACGAGTTGTCTTCACATAAAGGATGCCTTTTGCGGGGAAGCAGGGTTGTGATTCCAGAAAAGCTAAAAGATAGGGTCCTACAAGCCTTACATGAGGGACACCCAGGTATAGTCAGAATGAAGGCTTTAGCTCAGAGTTATTTGTGGTGGCCAGGCCTGGACAAAGCAATTGAGGAACAAGTAGCTGGTTGCTACCAGTGTCAAAGATCCAGACCAGAGCAACCACATGCTCCTGTGCATAAATGGGAGGCAACGCACGCCCCTTGGTCTAGAGTTCACATAGATTATGCGGGACCCTTCCAAGGGCAACTCTTCTTAGTGGTCATGGATAGTTATTCAAAATGGTTAGAGGTAGTTCCTGTTAAGAGCATGAGCACAGCCAAATGGTACAGGTGCTAAGGGGGCTCTTCACCACGCATGGTCTGCCTGATGTGTTAGTCTCAGATAATGGCCCGCAATTCACATCTACTGATTTCCAGGCTTTCACCAGGGCCAACTTGATTAGGCACGCCATGTCCACGCCCTTCCACCCATCGACCAACAGACTTGCAGAACGAATGGTAAGATCGACCAAGGACGCCTTGAGATGCATCATCATAGGTGATTGGCACCAAAGGCTGGCCCAATACTTACTGGCGCAACACACCACACCTTGCATAGCCACTGGCAAAAGTCCGGCAGAGCTGCATTGGGGCAGGCGTCTCATCACAAAGTTGGACAGACTTCACCCTGATAGAGTGGCTGCAGAGGCAGAGTAACCCAGACCCGTCAGGGAGATCGGCATAGGCGAGCAGGTGTGGGTCAAGAACTATGGGTCTGGGGACATGTGGGCTCAAGGGGTGGTGGTTGACAAAACCGGGCCCTTGTCATAGATTGTAGAGGGGGAAGGGGGCCGTCAGGTCAGAAGACACATTGACCAACTGAGGAAGCGGGTTCCTGAAAAACAGCAACTTGAGCAAGCTAATCAGTCACCACCATTAAACCCTGCCCTTCAATCACCACCAAGGGGTAATCTGTCACCGCCATTAAACCCTGCCCTTCAAGCATCACCAAGGGCCCCGGTCGATCATCCTCATCATCCACTGGCAGATGGCCAGGGAAGGCTGGAGGTCAACACTGACACAGAACACTGCTCAGAGACTTTTGACCGGGCCGGGCAACAACCGAGCCAAGCCTACGATGGCAGCATGGGGGTGGAGAACCAGTGCCTGTTGTCTGCCAAGGAATCAGGGGATAAGGACAGGGATCAGCCTCTGAGATGTTCGTGCCGGGCTCTTAAGTCACCGGCGTACCTGGAGGACTTTGTGAGGTTTTGAGGTCAAAGGTGGAGGTGGACTGGACACATACATAATAACACTATAACATGTTAGCATGCTTGTTTATTGTTCATATTATGGGGGAAGGGGTGTTGTGTATATAGTTGGGTTGTTCAATGACGGCATTGTTAGATGATTAGTGCCAGCCATTGGCAGTTCCCCAAAAGGGTCATCAGATGGAGGCAAAGAGGTTTCTTTGCTTCCACTGATGAGCCAAGGGTCCCAGACCCACAGCCCCATTGGCGAGAGAGTTTTATGGTCAAGGAGGGGCCAAGACCCCCCATAAATACCTCTGCACGAGGGGCTGCTCTTTGTTCTCCATTTTCCAGCTTCCAGTTCTATCTCTACTCCTAACCTCTATTTTAGTCATGTAATCCTAGCTTGTTTTGTTTTATTTTATTTCTCTCTCACATGCAGGCATGAATGCTTTCATGCCAAGTATTTCTTTCTCTTTGATCTATCTTGAATAAAACTAATATGATTGCATCTCTGCGTGATGCCTTTGCTTGGGAGCTCCTTTAACGATTCATTGTGAGAACACCTCACAAGTTGGTAGTCAGAGCATGGTTTAAAGGAAAGCTTCCAAGCCAGCCAGGAACTAACCAATAAGATGTCTGGAGGACCCGGCTCCAATCCATTTATAACAGATGGCAGGACTTCTACTATCGTGACCAGGAGTCATCGATCGAAGACAGCCTCCCTGCCTACATCCAAGACTTCAGTCCCTGAAGCAACCTCAGCTGCAGATGAAAGCACAAATGGCCTTCATCCCGTCAGAGGATCCAGCAGAGCGTCTAGGACCCCTTCACATGCCTCTCTACAACTGAACGCCACAGAGGAGAGCATAGAAGGATTACAGACTGTCCAAGGCTGCTCAGATGCTGCAGAGACGGACCTGGCTGAGACCAAACGCCGCGTGAGTAAACTGACTGCACAGGAACGTGAAGAGCTGCTTAAAGAGATCCTTGCAATGCAGGAGGAGGGAGGGGCAGCCCAGGGAACAGCTCAGAAAGCCTCAGAACCCCTGGTGAGCCTCTCCCTAGAGACCACGAGGCCCCCAAATATGGCGCCCGCCTCCCTTAGTGACCCCGGGACCCCAAGGCTTTTGGCGCGAACCCGCCCCCCCAGCTGTGAGCTACAGCTTCCTGGGGCAAGCGGAAACAAGATGGCTCCGCCCACGTGGTCTGGCACAGGAAACAAGATGGCGGCCCCCACTATATCTAACAAAGACTTGATTTCTTTAAGTCTGGAGAGCCAGCAATCCCTGGCTTCCAACCAAAATAGCCAGCACTCCCTGGCGTACAGTAGAAATGACATGCAATCCCTGGCTTCCAGCCAAGACAGCATGCATATTCCTGATTTCTCCCCCCCACAAAGCCTAAAATGCTATGATAGCAATGAGATCTGCCCAGCCAAAACTGTTACAACGGCTCTCCAGACAGCAATGCAAGCTCTGGCCACTGCCTTAGAGGCTAGCAAGACAGCGGCCAAGCAGACGTCGGGGGTGCCCACCCCCCCTCCAAGGCCTCCCATCCTCTCCCCAGGGCCCAACTGCCGGGGGGAATCCAGCCTGCAGCCTCCCAACAATCAACCCCCGCGGCCTCCCACCTTCTCTTCAGGTCTTCATGACCAGCGAGGGCAAAGAGAAACAGACAATGATGAAAATCCATGTGCTTGCAGCAACAAGAAAGAGATGCCGGCCGGCAAATCTGGGCTCCGCCCCCCCAATGCCTCATGGGAAGAAGGGAGAAACCCTGAACAACGCCCTCCCCCGGGTCACGTGGTTCCCGGGCACGCCCACCTGGAGTCAATAAGTAATCAAGAAAGGATTCCCTCCTCGACCACTAGAGGGAACCCTTTCACTGAAGGACTCACTTCAGACTTAAGCATTTTTCCGCTTCCTTTTACATCAATGGACATATCAAAAAATTTTGAAAGTGGGTCTGATAAGGACTATATTCCTGCAACAAATTTGCCAAATGATTTTAAAAAACTACAGCTGGATGGGGAGAATTATAGCAGTTGGAGTAAAGATATACAGCTACATCTCTTAAAGAATGGGATTCTACAAATGGTTCGGAACCCCCCCCCTCCCCCATGGGGACGTCAAGAAGAGCTGCGACACTTGCAGGCTTATTCTGCTCTACTCAGTTCTCTGGACAATAACTTGTTCCCAAGCATTCCAGCTGGTCTCAGAGCTGCTGAGGTCTGGAAACTGTTATACAATTTATTCAACAGCAATACCATTGGTTCCATCACCAGATATACAACTGAGCTTTATACAACCAAACTGAAGTTTGGTGCCAGCATGCCTGAACATCTTGCAAAATTAAAGGCACTCAGGGCAGAATTGATTTCCAGAGATTTTCCTGTGTCTGATGTGAGCATGCTCTCCATAATTTTTACTTCTCTAGACAGGAGTTGGAGCAATTTCATTGTTTCACTCGAAGCGGTCAAGAGGGAAGACATAAATCTGTCCTACCTCACAGGGAGACTGATCGAAGAAGATCGGAGAAGGAGAAATGCTGGAGAATACGCTAGAGTCACCACTCAGCAAGCCAGAAGGGGGCGCCACAACTCAGAGCAAATTAATGCTCTGCTTAAATGTTTCATCTGTGGCTCTGAGGAGCACCTCAAGAAAGACTTCCCCCATCAACATCAAGCCCCTAAACGTGGTCCCAATCAAGTAAGAAGCAAAGGGGGAGGAAGGGGGCGTGGCAGGGGCAAGGGAAATTCACTGCATACTTGTTCCCTCACCCCCACAACAAAGGCTGATAGCTCCACTGACTTATGGTTACTGGACTCTGGAGCTTCTTCTCACATTACTAATATGAGTCAAGGTTTTAAAAGGTTAAAGAAAATTAACTCATCTGTCAAGGTTGCAAACGGTGACACTGCTCCAGTTGTTGGGGAGGGTTTTGTTTCTCTACCTGGACTTGGCAAAGTTGAGGGTGTCTTGCACGCCCCTTCTATAGCCAACAACCTTTTGAGCATCACCAAATTGTGTGACGATGACAAAGTGGAAGTCCTATTTCGCAAGGGGGGAGGTCATGTCACCCGAGACCAGAAGGTCATTGGAAATATTACAATAATAAATGGCTTGCCATATTTTTCTCCCAAGGCACCACAACCTGCCCCAAGGCTTTCCAAGGGCAGTGTGGGCAAGAAGCCTGAATCTCAGCAGGCACCTGCAGCACCACTCAAAGCAACCAGAGCCAAGAGAGTGTCAATAGGGAAGCCAATTCACGATAAGTGCGCCCACTTATTGCACAGAAGGCTGGGTCATGCAAGCTTCCCTGTAGTTAAAAAGATGGGAGAATTTGCTGAGGGAGTCCAGCTCAAGGACTGTGACGTGTTTCTGGACTGTGCCATTTGCAAGAAAACAAAGAGGAAGGCTGCTCCTATATCAAAGGTGTCATCCCGTAAGACTCAACACCCTTACCAACTAGTACATGTTGATTTGGTTGGGCCTTTTACACCATCCCTAGGAAAGAAAAGGTATTTTCTCACTGCCGTTGATGATTTTTCACGTTACGGTCACGTGTATACTCTCACAGAGAAATCTGAAGCCTTTGACGCCATAAAGTCGCTGTACAACTTCGTAGAGACTCAGTACAAGACCAAGATCGCACAGTTGCAGAGCGATCGCGGGGCTGAGTTCATGTCTCAGAAGTTCCAGGACTGGGTAAGGCGTAAGGGCATCCGCCATTTTCTAACTGCACCGTTCACCCCGTCGCAAAATGGTGTAGCTGAGAAAAGGAATGGAATCCTGCAAACCATGATGCATAGTCTGATTGCAGACGCGGGTGTCGCAGAGTCATACTGGGGGGAGGCAATTCATTATGCCAATTACACTTTAAACCGCACCTGGAGCAGTGTCGTGAACCAGACCCCATATTTCCTGGTTCACGGTAGGAAACCAAATCTGGCACATTTGCGTGTGTTTGGCTCCTATGCATGGGTACACATCCCCAAGCAGCTGCGGAAGAAGGGGAGACCTGTTTCCCAGAGACTAAGGTTCTTGGGCTATGCTCCTGGCTCCAAGGCCTATCGTTTCCTGGGAGAAGGGGGCAGGCCTGTGACTTCCCAATCTGCCTCTTTCGAAGAGGACTCCAATTGGACTCAGATCCACTCAAATGATCTGAGCCCATATGCCAACCGACCCAGCAAGGACACCCCGACCGCGACATCACCAGAGGCGACCTCGTACCCTGCCACCGACGAAAGTGAGGAACAAGACGAAGATGCGTCCAGTCCCATGGAGGAAGACACGCCGTCTTCACCCCCAGCGACACCTCAGAGACCCGCGGAAGAAAAGAGCGGTGAGTGGCAGAAGGTAAGGAGGTCAAAGCGGTCCAACAAGGGGGTCCCGCCAAAGAGAATTGACATTGGCCACATCGCGTCTGTCAACAGCGTTGTGGTCACCCCAAAATCCTTCTCTGACATCCAGGAGCTGCCCATCGAGGAGCAGGAGAGATGGCAGCTCGCGATGGAGAAGGAAATGCAGAGCTTAAAACAACTCAAGGTCTTCACCCCCCAGCAACCTCCAAAGGAGAGGAAAGTCATTGGCACAAGGTGGGTTTACAAGGCCAAACCACTTGCCAATGGCCTCTACCTATACAAGGCCCGTTTGGTAGCCCAGGGCTTCGCTCAACGTTATATGGAGGACTACTCGGAGACTTACTCTCCAACCGTCCGGGCAGAGAGCGTCAAGGCCGCCCTCGTGACTGCAGCCGCTCTGGGAGAAGAAGTCTTCCAATTTGACATCCAGACGGCTTACCTCCACGCCAACTTGGACCGGCAGATCTACGTGAAGGCTCCTCCTGGCTACCAGCAAGAAGGGGGAAATACATGGTTGCTTCACAAAGGGTTATATGGTCTTAAGCAGTCAGGGAAATTATGGTATGACTGTCTTAGAAAGAGTTTAGAACGAGTTGGTTTCTCAGAATCTCATGCAGATCAATGTGTTTTCACACGTAATTCCAAGGGAACCACAGAACGGGTGTTAGTTTATGTGGACGACCTATTATATGTAGGGCCTAACAAGGAAAGGTGTGATGAATTTGCCAAGGCCCTGGAAGAAAAGTTTACTCTGAAGTCTTTGGGGCGGGTTGACAAGTACTTGGGTGTGCATATTTTGGCCACTAAAGGGGGGTTCGCTCTATCTCAAAAAGAAAAGATAGAGGAATTACTGGCCAAATGCAAAATGACAGAATCTAATCCTACGCATAGCCCAATGCAAACTGACTTTTACAACCTCACCCATAAGGACGGTCCTGAGTTCACAGATAACACGCTCTACAGATCTGTGATTGGCTCCTTGCTATACATCAGCAATTGGAGCAGACCTGACATAGCTTTAGCTGTGAATCTATTGTCCAGGCACGTGGAACACCCAAAGGAATTCCACTGGACTGCTGTCAAAAGGGTGCTCAGATACCTAAAGGGCACAGCTGATGCTCTTCTCATGCTAGAACCAGAGAAGGGGAAGACGGCCCAGCTCTCCGCTTACTCAGACGCAGACTGGGCTGGCGACTCCAAAAGTAGACGGAGCACTTCTGGTTTCCTCATATTGCTAAATGGCTGCCCAATACATTGGCATGTTAGGCAGCAAAAATTTATTTCTTGCTCCACGGCCGAGGCTGAATTTGCTAGTCTGTCAGACACGGCCAATGATTTGACTTGGTTCAATGAGCTGATAACAAACATCTGGGCATCTCCCCCTCTGCCCATCCAAATTCTAGAGGACAACACTGCCGCAATTGCAATCTCGGAGGCTTATGCAGTAGGCTCCAGATCTCGCCATATAGACATACGCTATAAAAATGTCAGGCACCTTGCGAAAGAGGGTTTTATACATGTTGAGCACTGTAATACAGCTGACCAGATAGCTGATCTGTTTACCAAGCCTGTTCCCGTTGACCGGCACAACCTTCTGTGTAAGCGTTTGTGTTTGGCCTTCTGAATGTTTTTCATGCATGTCCATGACACCTGCTCACCCCTTACATGCATTCACTGGTCCCTGTCATTGGCTGGCAAGAAGGGGAATTGTTAGATGATTAGTGCCAGCCATTGGCAGTTCCCCAAAAGGGTCATCAGATGGAGGCAAAGAGGTTTCTTTGCTTCCACTGATGAGCCAAGGGTCCCAGACCCACAGCCCCATTGGCGAGAGAGTTTTATGGTCAAGGAGGGGCCAAGACCCCCCATAAATACCTCTGCACGAGGGGCTGCTCTTTGTTCTCCATTTTCCAGCTTCCAGTTCTATCTCTACTCCTAACCTCTATTTTAGTCATGTAATCCTAGCTTGTTTTGTTTTATTTTATTTCTCTCTCACATGCAGGCATGAATGCTTTCATGCCAAGTATTTCTTTCTCTTTGATCTATCTTGAATAAAACTAATATGATTGCATCTCTGCGTGATGCCTTTGCTTGGGAGCTCCTTTAACGATTCATTGTGAGAACACCTCACAGGCATGGCCACTGACAACACCAGGTGGCACCAGTCAAGCGTCCGGATTGGCTAGCCAGTGTACGGCGGGAAAGTCCGATGTTGAGATTGGTTTTTAAGCAAATCTGGCAAGGTATTTAAGGGGCTCCGGGGAGCTCCATACTTGTCTTTGTCTTGAACTCAATAAAGGCTGTTTGTAGGAACCCTTTGTTTGCTGTCTCCATGTGGTCCTGAACCCACAACTTTACAAGCAGATCCCAAACAGTTGATAATAATAAGTCCTGGCCATAGTTATAAGAAAGGCTACAATATTGGAGTAGGTATTAAGCAGAACCGCAGATCACAAACCTTAAGATCTCAGAACCACTGAGATTGGAGCTAACATGGATATCAAGATATAAATCAGTCTTATATAAAACAGTAAACTGCCTGGAACTGTATTCATCTTCAAGTGATGACAGGATATAGATGAGCAGAAGCTTTAAACAGAGACCCCAAATTTCCTCAACCACACGAATAGAAAGTTTATCAATGTTTTCTCTTTAGGAGCAGAGGAATTCACATTTTTGTTGCATAAGATAATATTGTATACCATCCCAACCCTTGTGTTAAAGCAGAGGTGGGGCATGATTGGCCCCTTTATGACTTGTGGACTTCAACTCCATGACTGGCTCAGAAATTCTGGGAATTGAAGTCCACAAGTCAAAAAAGGGCCATCCTTCCCCACCCTTGCGTTAAAAGGACTTTTTAAACTATATATTTTTTAAAAAATACAAGTATTTATTTACTCCTTGAATTATGTACTACATGCCACAATGAACAGAATCATTAGGCAAAAATGTTCCTAGATAGAAATACTGTATCTAAATACTACCGGTAAGACACTATGGGTGATCTTAACCCAGGGAAATCCCATTTTTAGATATTTATATTTTTTTCTTCCTATTTGACTTTGTATTTTTAAATTACTTATGTAAAATTATAATTCTATTTAGCACAACACATGTGGACTCACTGTTGAAAATGGCATTCAAGGTCTATTCACTAAAGCCAGTTTCCTGAAGGTAATATTTATGTTTCCATGTTTTGTTTGCTAGGGTGTTCTGTGTGTGTTTGTGTGTCTGTGTGTGTATGCATTTCTCTCTCTCTCTCTCTTAATTAGGGCTTGCTTCCCTACAGCGTTCCTTGGTTAATGATTTAAAATGATAGAAAAACATACCACTGATTTTCAATACTCATGTAACATGTGGCATAGTTGGAGGGAAACTAGAAATGACAAAAAGTGGTTTGGGAACTAAATATAAGTTGTTTAGCTCTCTTTTAGACATTTTTTTTCAAAAAGCCTTGCAGCTAATTTAACTAGAAATCAAAATCCACAATTGCAAACATAAGAGAGGCACAAATTCAAACATGTCAGGAAGTTGTTTGAATAAGCATAGTGAATATGATCAATAAAACCTGTGTGTTTCTAATTGAATTAGCTTTTAATCATAGAAATATTGATATAATGATGGGGGAAAGTGACAGATATACCTTTAGTGATGGTAGAAGTGAGGAGAAAGGATAGCAATCAATGGGAGAATGCAAGAAGTGAATCTCAGGATAAGTCTTTGTTTCTAGGTATAGCTAAAAACAGGCATTGCCGAGAAGGCTGGTAAAGTGTCAATCAATGTAGAAAATACTGAGCTCACTTAAAAAGTAAAGCAACATTCTACTTTCTTAATACTTTCACAATATAAATTATGGGTGTGCATTATATCTGGGGGAATCTCAAATCTTTGAATAGGCAAATGGTATAAGGTTTCCTGCCTGAGCAGGGGGTTGGACTAGATGACCTCCAAGGTCCCTTCCAACTATTATTATTATTATTATTATTATTATTATTATTATTATTATTATTATTATTATTATTATTATTATTATTATTATTATTATTATTATTCTCCAAAGCACTTGAAAGCAGGACAAGAAGCAATGGATGGAAACTAATCAAAGAGAGAAGCAACCTAGAACTAAGGAGAAACTTCCTGACAGTTAGAACAACTAACCAGTGGAACAACCTGCCTCCAGAGGTGGTGAATGCTCCAACACTGGAGGTTTTTAAGAAGAGACTGGACAGCCATTTGCCTGAAATGGTATAGGGTTTCCTGCCTGAGCAGGGGGTTGGACTAGATGACCTCCAAGGTCCCTTCCAACATTATTATTATTGTTATTGTTTCTGATATACTACAGATTTATGTGAGGCTATAATCCACAAAATTGTTTGACATTTGATAAATAAAGTTATACATAAAAAGGGGGAAATGGCTTTGAATGTATGATTGGGGATGCCATCTTGACTTTTTTTTTAAAAAAGAATCCCTCTTCCCCACCCCTGTATTGAAGGGTGAAAATAACTTTATTGAAAATACTTTTGCACAAAAGAAACAAATCAACTAATAAAAAAAATCCTATACCTGTGAGCAGTGCTTTTTTTGTAAAAAAAAAAAAGGTGTCGGAACTCCATTTTAGACATTCTATGACAAAAAAAGCCCTGCCTGTGAACAAAAATGGTCAGATATCCTCATTGCCAATGCATAGCCTCAATGTCTATATATAATTATGCAATTTTTTAAAAATGGCATTTTTAATGAAAAAAGATACAAAACAAAATCCAAACTAAGGGCAAACATACTAGTGATTTTCCCCTCTGATAAATTACATTGTTTACTGAATTAAAACCAGATGAAACTTTGTGTTTTGTCCATTTCCTTATTACGAATTGCATGCACAGTTTTGAAGTGGCTTCTCTGTTTTGGGGGATTTTTCAGATAAATATATATATTTTTTACCGGTGAATGGGAAGACTCTTTCTTCATAGTTGCCCTACAGCAGAGAGGAGTGGTTATAGTTCAGTTTGACCAAAGACAAATTCCTAGTCAGTCACTAGGTGGCTATGGAACTTTTACTCTTTCTTAGCCTTCCTTAGATATTTCCAGGATGGTTATGAAGAGAAAATAGATAACCCTTTTAAGATCTTGCACTCTGCCCCTTAAAGGAAGCAGATGCAATGGAAGTAATCAATCAGAAGTGATGACAAGGAGACATGTTAGAATAGCTATCATGAATCCCTACTAAAAGGATTCCAAATCAAACAGAGCTATCTAATGTCTTCAAGGAAAGTAAAGAGTAGAACAGGTCCAGCTTTGCCCTGACACTAAATATTTATTCTGTTTCGCATCTACATTGCCAAGTAGATGACTAGATTGTATCTTCTGCTACCTGTAAAATTTTATCCAGAAAGAGTAAAAGATCTATAGCCACCTAGTGACTGACTAGGAATTTGTCTTTGGTAAAATTGTTTTGTTTTGTTTTTCTGCTTAATATTTCATTATTTTTTCACATTTCTGTACTGCCCATCAACTTCAAAGAGGAAGAAGATATATTTGTACTTTCTAATTTTTATTACACATCTATCTACCACTATGCCCATGTATCAACTATCTTCACTTCCTCATCTGGTTTTGGGAGGTTTAAAACTTGATGCTACTTCTAGTGTTTAACTGAAGCAGAAAGCCAGGCTGCTGGAGAAGTGGCAGCCAGACAGGAAGAAGGAGACTGATGCATCTCCATTTCATAACTAAGATAAATGTAAGAATTTCCCCTTCCACTCAAATATAGCTAGCCAGGTGGTCTTCTGGAACCATGTTGATAACAACCTTCATTTCTGCCACACTGGATAGACATGATTAAAACTAACTAAAACAAATGTTGTTATGGCATTATTTTAGGTCCTTCTGATCAGTGTTTGCCTAAACCGGCCTTTTTGAAAATTAAATTGGTCCTGCAATGACTTTCTGAAAAGTTGTATGTAGTCTTGAAGTTGGTTAGAATGGTTCAGCATGACTATTTGATTCTAACACCAATTAAAGGAAAGCTGCTAAATCAAGAGTTTATTTTGGCCAGCCCTGAAGATGCAGCATGGATACCTTTGCTGCTATGCACATGTCTTCAATTTTCCAAAGTTCTTGGCTCAGAGAGTACAAATCATTTAGCTGCTCAGCACTGTATGTAATAAAACACTCAAGACATCTGGAGTTTTTTGGATCCGTTTCTTGGCATGAAGCAGAATTGGAAGTGTTGGATTATCTTTGTGCAGTTTGGAAATCAGCATGTTTTCCAATGCAATTGGAAACCTGTAACTGTTCACATATCCTCGGTTGGGTCCTTTGTTATACTTCAGTGCCATTGATTGGTTTGTGGCTTGAAAGAAGAGTAAAAGGAAGGAAATAAGGGACAGACATGAAGGAAGAGGGAAAAGACTCTATATGATAGATATACAGCAGTGGAGCCAAGAATAATTAAGAACACTTTCAATATGTTTTCCAACCAATGGATAAAACCTGACTTTCACAGGAAAATCAAATAACCTCTTATTCTTCAACAGCAATATAACACAGTTATGTTTATGGAATCAGGATTCTTTCTCACCATTTGTACTCTTGCAAATAGGTTGAAACAATCAGAGAATCATTCATAACAATCATCATTTTTTGCAGACAAAGTCAATTGGATTACTCTTGATTTAGATTCAAATGTTGGGGTAGGGAACCTTGACAATCTTGTCTGGTTGTCATGGATCCTTCCAGCTTTTAGATCTCAAAACTGTGAGACAGAAAGGATGTGTTGATTGATAAGAAACTTATTTGCTGACCCTTGTCCTTCCTGGTTGCTTGAAATCACCCAGGTTATGCTAACCAAATATTTAATGTGTCCACTTATGATCAGTGCCTCTTTAGCATTATATGTAAGATTCAAGATGTTAGCTGTAAACCTATACTGAAAAACTTGTTTTTTCAACTGGAAGATTAATGGACAATCTAACAATAGGACTATGATAATTCCATATAAAGCTTGATGAAAGTGATTTTTTTATATAAATATTCTTGTAAATAGGACAATGTATATAATCTATAAGTGTCACTGCTCTATCCAGCAAAGGAATTCTGAGTACTTGACGAACCATTCTATGCATCCAGCCAACAAAGATATCCATGTGTAAAAATATGCCAACCACATTGTGATGCCATTCAGGCCCCATGGAATGAGTTTGGATGAGCATGGGGATGTGTGCTTCTATCCAAAACCAGCTTAAAGTTGGATCAGAGCCAATACCTTTTTTACAGTGGTCATGTCACACTCATTAAATAGACATTCAATATTCCAGAATTTGTTCTAGATGAATACCTTTTATATTCTTTTAAGATTGAAACTCTTGATTACACAGAGGAGAGTTGGAATGGATAATAGCACTAGCAATAGCACTTAGACTTATATACCGCTTCACAGTGCTTTACAGCCTTCTCTAAGCAGTTTACAGAGTCAGCATATTGCCCCCAACAATCTGGGTCCTCATTTTACTGATCTCAGAAGGATGGAAAGCTGTGTCAACCTTGAGCCGGTGAGAGTCAAACCCCTGGCAGTTGGCAGAATTAGCCTGCAATACTGCATTCTAACCACTGTGACACCATGGCTCTACATTGTATCAGGGCCATTTTACTGGACATTCTTTCCAATATACTTTTCTTTCTGTTTTTTTTTTTGTTGGCTTCTTTATGCTCAACTCACATATTTCATTTGAACTATGAGCTGATAATTATGGCAACATTTTATTAGCGCATCATTATTCTGCCAAAGTTTCAGTATTGAACTTTGGCCAGTAAAAACTGCAGTGTGAGAAAGAAAGTGTGTGTGTGTGTGTGTGTGTGTGTGTAAACACACATGCAGATATTTTTCTCCTTGTCTTTTGAAATGTTGGTTCAGAATAATAGAAATTGAAACATAATGATAAGAAAATGTGGTTTTAAGTGAAAGCTTTCCATAAATTTATGTTATTCTAGGATATAATTCCAAAAATTCTTAAGAACTCAACTCAAGCAAACTTAAGTACTTGTATATATCAATGATTCAATGGGAAAATATCAGCAGGTTTTAAATCTTCTATCAAACATTGCTTAAATAATGTATCTTACGATATTTAAATATGAGGGCTAATCTTATCCCCTGCTCACTTTACAGCTTCCTGCCTGGCTCTGTTAAATCAATCCTTCTAAGGAAAAAAAAAGAAAAATAGAATATTGACTCAAATGTAATCATATTTTTTGACAAATCAGGCTTTGGTTAAAATAATAATAAAAATACTGTATACATCCAGAATAGTGAGTTATGCAAACGGTAAGAAATGAAAGTTTGTTAGCCACTTCTTCACAGAGGTTTTTTGCAATGAAAATCAATATGGGAACTATAATGCATTTGAGAATGACTTTGGCAGACTGGAGGGAGTGCCTCAGGTGGAACAACTGGCATGTAAAAAATGTCTCAGGTGGGGAACGGCATTGGATTTTCCCTGGTTTTCTGGAAACTAAAAGGAAAGGAGAGAAGAAACCATTTCAGGCTTGCAAGGGAGATTGTCCAGACAAAAAGGAACATTAGCACTTTCTTTATTGTAAAGTTATATTAACGGAATCTTTCAGGAATGAAAGACCTGTTTCCTAAGGTCATTCCTATATATCTATAAGAAACCGGGTTTTATTTTTTTATTTTTTCCATAGTTCCACTTACTTGTTGATTTCACCAACATCTCAAGTCAATCCTCAAAGCACTTTAAGATAATTGCAAAAGCAGTACTTAGCTCAATAAGAAATTTTTTTTGCAGGTGTTTGCATTGTTCCTACCTTATAGGAAACAGTACCACATTTGCTTATTCCATTAAAAAGCAAATGTCCTATGAATCAAACCAAAATGAACTCCTGCTGATTTTGTAAGCATGTTCATACAGTTTTCTTGCCTAAAGTACAGGAGTGTTTGCAACTGTCTTCTTCAGAAATGTTTTTCAATTTCCCAAACTAGTCCGTAGATTTACTATATCCTTAAAGTTTCCCAGCTAATTACTATCTGAAGTGCCAACCAAGATAAGGACAACTATAGTAGATAGTTCCAGTTGCTAAAACATGTACTATATGCACATATCTACTTTTGTCTAGGACTTGAAGCTGGTGAAGCAGGCATATACTGAATACATTAAACATACTTTTTCCAATTAAAAAAGGTATAATGAGCTAGATCAGGCATGTCAAACTCACAACGTCACATGACATCAGCAATGGGGAGGACACAGAAGATTGAAACTCTTGATTACACAGAGGAGAGTTGGAATGGATAATAGCACTAGCAATAGCACTTAGACTTATATACCGCTTCACAGTGCTTTACAGCCTTCTCTAAGCAGTTTACAGAGTCAGCATATTGCCCCCAACAATCTGGGTCCTCATTTTACTGATCTCAGAAGGATGGAAAGCTGTGTCAACCTTGAGCCGGTGAGAGTCAAACCCCTGGCAGTTGGCAGAATTAGCCTGCAATACTGCATTCTAACCACTGTGACACCATGGCTCTACATTGTATCAGGGCCATTTTACTGGACATTCTTTCCAATATACTTTTCTTTCTGTTTTTTTTTTTTGTTGGCTTCTTTATGCTCAACTCACATATTTCATTTGAACTATGAGCTGATAATTATGGCAACATTTTATTAGCGCATCATTATTCTGCCAAAGTTTCAGTATTGAACTTTGGCCAGTAAAAACTGCAGTGTGAGAAAGAAAGTGTGTGTGTGTGTGTGTGTGTGTGTGTAAACACACATGCAGATATTTTTCTCCTTGTCTTTTGAAATGTTGGTTCAGAATAATAGAAATTGAAACATAATGATAAGAAAATGTGGTTTTAAGTGAAAGCTTTCCATAAATTTATGTTATTCTAGGATATAATTCCAAAAATTCTTAAGAACTCAACTCAAGCAAACTTAAGTACTTGTATATATCAATGATTCAATGGGAAAATATCAGCAGGTTTTAAATCTTCTATCAAACATTGCTTAAATAATGTATCTTACGATATTTAAATATGAGGGCTAATCTTATCCCCTGCTCACTTTACAGCTTCCTGCCTGGCTCTGTTAAATCAATCCTTCTAAGGAAAAAAAAAGAAAAATAGAATATTGACTCAAATGTAATCATATTTTTTGACAAATCAGGCTTTGGTTAAAATAATAATAAAAATACTGTATACATCCAGAATAGTGAGTTATGCAAACGGTAAGAAATGAAAGTTTGTTAGCCACTTCTTCACAGAGGTTTTTTGCAATGAAAATCAATATGGGAACTATAATGCATTTGAGAATGACTTTGGCAGACTGGAGGGAGTGCCTCAGGTGGAACAACTGGCATGTAAAAAATGTCTCAGGTGGGGAACGGCATTGGATTTTCCCTGGTTTTCTGGAAACTAAAAGGAAAGGAGAGAAGAAACCATTTCAGGCTTGCAAGGGAGATTGTCCAGACAAAAAGGAACATTAGCACTTTCTTTATTGTAAAGTTATATTAACGGAATCTTTCAGGAATGAAAGACCTGTTTCCTAAGGTCATTCCTATATATCTATAAGAAACCGGGTTTTATTTTTTTATTTTTTCCATAGTTCCACTTACTTGTTGATTTCACCAACATCTCAAGTCAATCCTCAAAGCACTTTAAGATAATTGCAAAAGCAGTACTTAGCTCAATAAGAAATTTTTTTTGCAGGTGTTTGCATTGTTCCTACCTTATAGGAAACAGTACCACATTTGCTTATTCCATTAAAAAGCAAATGTCCTATGAATCAAACCAAAATGAACTCCTGCTGATTTTGTAAGCATGTTCATACAGTTTTCTTGCCTAAAGTACAGGAGTGTTTGCAACTGTCTTCTTCAGAAATGTTTTTCAATTTCCCAAACTAGTCCGTAGATTTACTATATCCTTAAAGTTTCCCAGCTAATTACTATCTGAAGTGCCAACCAAGATAAGGACAACTATAGTAGATAGTTCCAGTTGCTAAAACATGTACTATATGCACATATCTACTTTTGTCTAGGACTTGAAGCTGGTGAAGCAGGCATATACTGAATACATTAAACATACTTTTTCCAATTAAAAAAGGTATAATGAGCTAGATCAGGCATGTCAAACTCACAACGTCACATGACATCAGCAATGGGGAGGACACAGTTTCGTCGTGATGCATCCAGCCCATGGGCCGACAGTTTGACATGCCTGGGCTAGATAGTTACTGTATCTTGAAACAGAATTATATTATACAAACTATGCCATTAATCTATAAGGCACTTGAGATGAAGATGGCAACTTCAACAAGTATTACTAAAGCTCTACCTGTTATTAGGCAGAGTTTAAATAAAGCTATCATTGCTGCCATCTTGGCTTTTTTAATCACATCCTGCTTGCAATATCAAACCTTCTGTATATATTTTATTAGCAATGTGTTTTTAAGGTGAACTGGTTCTGGGTACTTCATCACTCAGTCTTGAATGTAGTTGGCCAGTTTCTTTCATAGGCATAGACTTCACTGTGTCCACAGTTGCTTTGCGCCTTAGATAGCAAATGGTATCAGTTTTCAAATTAGGCAGGGAGTGTATTTGGCCCAGGAGCTTCAGTATCTGACTTCTAAGTATGTAGCGCAAGGGAAATAGCTGAGATGTTGCTGGATGTTTAGATATGCAATTAGAACATCCCGTGTCTTCTCGGCACTCCCTCTAAGCTTTCACATTGGGTTCACTGTAGCAAGTTCTAAATGATGCATGAAATGAAGAATTTCTAGCTGTCTATAGAAGAAATAATAGTGGCTTGTAGCACTCACAGCTGTGCAGCATTTTTTTACCTGTATAGCATGATGCTATTCAGATGAAAAGAATTACCTACAAGCCTCCAAGTAATATTTTAAAAGTTTAAATTATTAGCATAGCTTTACATAAACTAAAAAATACCCTACTTTTCTTTTATTGTTTGTCTGTCAAAATTTCCCCCATACCTTATGAAATCACACCAGGAGAAGCTTCCTCATCTCAGCTTAAATGTTGTGATATATGACAACCTTCTGCAAAAGGAACATTTCTGGTTTTAAAATGGTTATCAAGTTGGATTTTGAAACATACTTAGGTCACGAACACATTCTTTTCTCAGCAAACAGGAAAACATCAATTCATGTAAAGCTTTGGCTACTTTTTAATTAAAATATTACTTTTAAAATAAATCAAGTGCAGATAAAAAGGAATCGGTGCCAGCTGATTATTTATTTGATTCACTGTAGATGATCTGAGTAGTTTCTTTCAAGACTACGAGTGGAGTGGTATTCTAAAATTGTATCAACAAGTAGAAATGACTTGATGATGCCTTTATATAATTACCATTTACAACGTAGGGAGTTGTTTTGAAGACTGTGTGATTTCTTGGTTTTTTTGTAACTGATTTGAACTAACATTTTGTCCTAGAAGATAAAAGCAGCAAGGAAAAATAATATTTTCCAATTTTCATACAGCAGGTAAATATAAAAATGTTTTCTACTGCATCAACACCCAAATCAAACAAATTTATTTCACAGATAGTACTGTTGTGTACAATATACATGCAAATTCACTCTACGTGCATGTGTACTTACACAGAGAAACATCTCAGCTACCTTCATTGAGGATACCTGAAAGAAAAGTATTTTACTGTGTAGCAGAAATCCTGAGCCTCCTTTCCACTATGATAAAGTGTATGAGCAAAGAAAACTTCAATATTAATTATAGGAAACATAAGATTTGCCTCAATGTGAATGCACATAAGGCTCCATTCCAAAAGTGAATGACGTATTTCATGTAAGTATAGCAATGATCATTTAGGTGGAAAATCTTCAACAAATGCAGGTAGCAGAGGCAAAAAGGATTAGGAACACATTAACAGCAGTGCATGTCCTCTTAATTAAAAGAATGAATGCAATGGAGCAATTTTGGCAACATTAATTACATCCCAATTTGATTTAACCTATGTAGGCCAATCAAATACAGTCCGGACCAACTTATCACCTACTTGTCAGGAGAAGTAAATTGAACTCTTTATGGGGCACTGAGATAGGTCATAAGGCACTTTTGTTTTTTATTTTTTTGCCTTCACCCACTTTTCACAAGTATTAGAAGAAAAGAGGGCAACTGTCAATCCAGCACTGTGGCAATCATTACAGGTTTGCAGTGAAGCAGAAAAATGGTGTAATAAACAGGTCTTGCTGCCTTCTATCACTCCATTCATCCTACAGTTGAAGCACTCGGGCCTTCTGGCCTTACTGAGCGTTAAATCCCTATCCAGCTGTTTGACCCCATTACGAGAACATGATAGGCACCCCGTCACATGAAATGGCTGCAACAGTCTGATGCACTGAATCTATCTTTCCGACAGGTAAACCTATGGATAATTTATTTTGATGTGGTTTCAAAGTATGTTGACAGCAGTCAGGGAGGGCCTGCACCACATGAACTCTCTGTGCAGGTGAGTGTGTGTTTTAAGGTTGAGCCGTTTTCATTGCTCAGGAGCGATTGTTAATGAACATGTGGTTTAAAAGAGCGTGCTAATGCTGATTGACCACTTTTAACAGGCTGCCTTTTGATATGACCTGCCGACCATAAAGCCGTAATGCAGCCTCAGCATATGTGCTAATAAAATCAATATCCAATACTGTAAATCCACAGTATCCCTACTCAGACCAACCTTTCTGCACTTCAATCTTACTAATGATCAAGACTATATATGATGTTTAATAATGTTAAGGAATTATACAGTAGGGATGAGTATCAACACTGTACATTAAATTAATAGATACTGTTTATGTTGGGTTTTGTGGGATAATTTGGGGTCATATGGGAACATTGAAGTAATTATTCAGAGGCAAAAATGTTTAAATCTCTAAATGTGGTCTCTTTTCAGGAACTAAATTGTATAAAATACAATAAAGTGGTCATTTCTTGTAAGGTCTTTGATGCAATATTTAAAGTGTTGCCACGTGGCCCACCCACTCTGATATATGCTTTGCTTCATCATATTTTAAACAGAGCCTTTTTGAGACAAATATAGTGGTAGGTCTGAAAACCGAATGACTTCCAAGTCACCCTCTTGATTGCTGTTTGACCGTACCTTTACATGTGCCATTTAAGCCTACAGAATCCAATCAGTGTGTCAGTTAAATTGCTCCTCATCTGTCGAGATTAAGCGTTCAACTATTACCTCAGATTTAGTAGAAGTCTTAGATACTGGCACATTTCACTGGAGCCATTAGTAACACCTGGAATCATTCACATTAGTTTAAGATCTGGCACCATAAATTTCCAGCCATTAATGATTATTCTGACTTCTCAGGATAAATGGCTTAACGTTTTTGATAATGAAAATATACATTCTGCAGTAGTTCTTTCTTAAACCCACATTACCTTTGTAATGTACTTCATGGCTGATAGTAACAGACTGTGTCAGAACTCTTGCAGAGATTTTTAGATTGCTGTAAAGAATTTAAGGTATGTTGTGCTATTAATTTCCTCAAATTTGATGAGAGAACTTCTTGTCCTGTTTTTAATTCCAAAATGGAATGAAGTCTATTGATTGTATTACATGTAACTGGAACTTAACCGTATCAGAAAAGATGCTCCTACAAAAATACAAAAACAAACCAAAAACTTTAGCTGCTTTGGTTATTCCTTGTGATGAAGAGAATGTATTTTCATACCCTGACAGTTTCAGCAACAAATTTCTTTGAATATTATCAAAATAACAGGAGAAAAAGCATCGCAAGAGCGGTGTGTGTCAGATTAGTTATAGCTGAGAGAGATTATTTAAATATCTCAAATAAATCTTTTCATTCTCAGCACATTCATCTCTTTTAAGTGCTCATTAAGGTAGGGTGTGACAGTTCTGGAAAATGAAACATTAATTCTTTTTCTCTGAAGCTTGAGTCAAACATTCCCAAGGGCAGCTACAGTATAGGTGTACAGTGTAGGATGAGAGTAGCTCATAGGCCCTTTCCTGCATCTCATTCCAAAAAACAGAGAGACAATATTTCCTGTTGCCACTATTCTTCTTGGTCACACTCCCATGATATATTTGAGGCTGAAGAAAACAGATGTCAGTTTGTAGGGCATGATAAGCCCTCGATGAAACTTAGCTGTCCTTTAATTCATTTCAGTCAGTTTTAGTTTGCAATAGTTCTTCTTGCTATGCTCTAGATCCAATCTCACCAAAACAACTACCAACCCAAAAGTAAGACCTGATTTTCTGCTTCACCTTTTTTTCCCCCAAAAGCAGAGAAAGAGCTGTGACATCAAGCACATCAAAAAGAATATAGTATTGAGGCATTGTTAAAATGTCTTGGGATTTCTTTTGAAAGATGTTAGTTGCCTGGACAAACAATAACTGATCATCTCTTCCACAATTAATTGTTTATTGCTGCTCGTTAATGGTCATTTCTTGCTTAGTTTGGGGTTTAGTCATTTCGGGTTATCTCATGTTTCCATTTGAAAAGCTTAATAAATTATAGGCTTCTCTTTGTTACTTGAATTATGAATGAAACTAAGGTATATAATAATATAAGGAGTTCAAGGTTTATACTGTATGGCCACATGACAAATTGTGTGTCCGATTGCCCAAATAACTCCTTTGCACAAACTGTTGCTTTTCCCAGGTTTGGGGGCAAAATTCTTACCAACACTTGGATTTTTGTTGGTGATATATACAACAGTACATTCCTCCCTCCCTAATGTTTAAAAACTCTTGTATTTCTTTTTTTGTCGTTTATATTCATAGTGATGAAAAACTTTGATCTTTTATTTGCTTTCCTTGATAACCCTACTGAGGTCAATAAGGCTAAATAACAAAATCTTTGGGATTCCTTTCATTAGTGGTCCTCAGATTCTGACAGATCTTATTTGAAAGACGTATAGCTGCATCAGTGGTGGGATTCAAATATGTGAACAACCAGTTCTCAGTGTGGATGCTGCTTCCAGATGTCCGTTCTGGGCCTGGGCAACAAAAAATTAGCTACCGGTTCTGCCGAACTGGTGCAAACTGGTTGAATCCTACCACTGAGCTGCATGCTATTGGTGTATGCTGAAATGTATAAAATATAACTTTGATGAACCATCATTAGTTGAAATAACATGAAAATGGTTATATAAATAAATTACAAGCTAAAAATGCTTAATAATAGTGTGGTTAACACCTTTCCTTTAACTCATAGAGGGCAATTCTCCTTATGACAGAGACAAGAGTTTGTATAGAAAAAAACCCCACACATATTTAAACATATTTCTATGAAGCATACCAGAAACAGATGGTATGTCACTGTCATTTTGTTACTATGGTAAGTGGAAATGTTTGGTTGTCATGGGCTGCCTTCACCTTTGCTAGTGCTTCTCAGCCTGAATATTAAACAATATAATTACTGAATAATACAAGATCTAAACATTCACACCTGACATTTTTTTAACCTACATTTTGAAAAAGTTGTTTATGGAAGCTTCTAAAAATTCTGTGGAGTTGGCTTTTTCTAGAAGAGTGATGTAAAATCCAGTTGTATTTCTATCTTTTTTTATAAAGTATGGTAGTTACAACATTAATGCACATTGCAACAAAAATATACAAGGCCATTATCTATATATCATAAGTATATTAATAGTCTTGAAGAATTTTCTCATATATTTGATTTTGCTTTCTTCTGCTGCCAATTAATTATTATTTCCTACCATCCACCACAATTTAGATGTAGACAAAAGATTGTTTGGGGGCACACCATGTTAATAAGGGAATTGAAGAAGACTATAAGGTCATTTCAATCTAGATTTGATTAGAGCCTGATTTTCTTTATATTGCAGTTCATTTCTGCTACAGTGCAAATCCATTTTAATGCTAATCAAACAAGAAGTAATAATAATATCTCCTCTTTGGGATATATTGCATCATTTGACCTAAATGCTTATATAAAAAGGGAAGCAACATAAAGCACACATCAGAATTAGAAAGAAAATAATCATTCACTCATAAGGACATAGTTTCAGTAACAAAAATTTAAAAAACAAAATATCCAAGAAGTTGTGATACATTAATATGAATTATCTACAATCTTAATTCCAATTTTTGATTCATCTAGCCCTGCCTTTCTCATGATGTGCTCTACATATACATTAAATAGGCAGGGTGACACTATACAGCCTTGTCAGACTCCTTTCCCAATTTCAACCAATCAGTGGTTCCGTGTCCAGTTCTCACTGTTGCTTCTTGATCCCAATATAGGTTTCTCAAGAGACAAATAAGATGGTCTGGTACTCCCATCTCTTTAAGAACTTGCCACAGTTTGTTGTGATCCACACAATCAAAGGCTTTAGCATAGTCAATGAAGCAGAAGTAGATGTTTTTCTGGAACTCCCTAGCTTTCTCCATGATCCAGCGTATGTTGGCAATTTGATCTCTAGTTCCTCTGCCTCTTCGAAATCCTACCTGTACTTCTGGTAGTTCTCGATCCACATACTGCTGGAGTCTAGCTTGTAGGATTTTAAGCATAACTTTACTAGCATGTGAAATGAGTGCAATGGTGCGATAGTTTGAACAATCTTTGGCACTGCCTTTCTTTGGAATTGGAATGTAAACTGATCTTTTCCACTTTTCAGTTTTCCAAATTTGCTGGCAAATTGAGTGTAGCACTTTTACTGCATCATCTTTTAAGATTTTGAATAGCTCAGCTGGAATACTGTCACCTCCACTATCTTTGTTGTTGCTCAGCTTTCCTAAGGCCCACTTCACTTCACATTCTAGGATGTCTGGCTCAAGGTCAGTGACCACCTCATCGTGGTTATCAGGGACGTTAAGCTCGTACTTGTATAGTTCTTCTGTGTAATTTTGCTACCTCTTCTTAATCTCTTCTGCCTCTCTTATGTCCCTGCCATTTGGGTCCTTTATCATGCCCATTTTTGCATGAAACGTTCCCTTCATCTCTCCAATTTTCTTGAAGAGATCTCTAGTCCTCCCTATTCTATTGTTTTCTTCTATTTCTTTGCATTGTTTATTTAAGAAGGCATTCTTATGTCTTCTAGCTATTCTCTGGAATTCTGCATTCAATTGGGTGTATCTTTCTTTTTCTCCCTTGCCTTTCGCTTCCCTCCTGTCCTCAGCTATTTGCAAAGCTTCCTCAGACAGCCATTTTGCTTTCTTGCATTTCTTTTTCTTTGGGATGGTTTTAGTTGCTACTTCTTGTATAATGTTGTGAACCTCCGTACATAGTTCTTAAGGCTCTCTGTCTATCAGATCTAATTCCTTAAATCGATTTGTCACCTCTACTGTATATTCATCAGGGATATGATTTAATTCATACCTGAGTGGCCTAGTACTTTTCCCTACTTTCTTCAGTTTAAGCTGAAATTTTGCAATGAGAAGCTCATGGTCTGAGCCACAGTCAGCTCCTGGTCTTGTTTTTACTGACTGTATAGATCTTCACCATCTTTGGCTGCAGAGCACATAGTCAATCTGATTTCTGTGTTGACCATCTGGTGATGTCCATGTGTAGAGCCATCTCTTGGGTTGTTGGAAAAGAGTGTTTGCTATGACCGTCGTATTCTCTTGACAAAATTCTATCAGCCTGTGCCCTGCTTCATTTTGTCCTCCAAGGCCAAACTTGCCTGTTATTCCAGTTATCTTTTGGCTTCCTACTTTAGCATTCCAATCCCCCATGATGATAAGGACATTATTTTTGGTGTTAGTTCTATAAGGTGCTGTAGGGCTTCATAGAACTGGTCAATTTCTCCTCTTGAGCACTGGTGGTTGGGGCATAGACTTGGACTACTGTGATATTGTATGGTTTGCCTTGGATTCAAACTGAGATCGTTCAAGTCGCCTTCCAACCTGAGAGGCTCATCTTTCAGCATCATATCTTTTTGCCTTTTGGTACTGTCCATGGGATTTTCATGGCAAAGATACTGGAGTGGGTTGCCATTTCCTTCTCCAGTGGATCATGTTTTGTCAGAACTCACTGCTATGACCAGTCCATCTTGGGTGGCCCTACACGGCATAGCTCATAGCTGCATTGAATTACACAAGCCCCTTTGCCACAACAAGGCAGTAATCCATGAAAGGGAATATTCTTCTAGAGTACATTAAATTTGGTATTTGTGGAAATGGTATTACTTTAGTAATACTGTAACAAAGAAAATGCTGGAGAGAATACTGTACCAGGCCTGCATGAGTTGTATTCACATTCTCTTGAATACCAAGCTCTCGGCAACAGAGATGGTAAATTTCTCTTCATTGAAGTAAAGAGGCAACAGGATATTGCCTGCCTTGACTGACATTTGAAAAATCTGGGAAGTACAGTTTCTGAAGGGTATCCAGGTGTTCTAATGGTTCATTGTAGGTCCTGGCAGGAGTCTCTGCACCTGTATGATGTGCAGTGCCATTTAAGGCAGCTAAACCAAACCACTTTTGGCAGTGAAGGGGAAGCATTGTTTCCTGAAACCACTTCAATAAGTTCCTTGGTTGAGCTTTGATCAATGTAATATCACGCCCTCCAGGATCAGAACAGGTCCTATGCTACTCTCAAATGGGGTAAACAAAGCAGGGTGAGTAAGGAAAACCTTCATAGAAATTGGAACCAAATCCCAATCTTCCCAGGAGAAATGATAATGCAAAACAATTGTTCGAATGTATTCCATAGTTAAATAGAATTCTTATTGTTTCAAAAATTAATAAATCAGGATGATTTTTATTTAATTTCAAGGTAGAATGAAAAATAATTACGGTACCTTCTCTGACATACAGTAAATGTGTTCTAATGAGAAACACAGATTCTAGAATCATCAAGAATTTCTTCTGAGCATAAAGTGTAATATTATGAATTCTTAGCTGGAATATTGATGCAAAAATGGCTTTTCATGAGTTAATCTCTAAAATAAAACTTTATGATTTCTCAATCAGCCAGAGTTGCATTTTGGTATACCAGCAGCATAATATTAACAACCCAGATCAATTCATCCTATTTTGTTACTTCACCATGATCAAAAAATTTCATTGACACTTAACTCATTAGTTTCCACGAAACCATTGATGCAATACATGGTTCAAATATTCATTTTATCCATACTCTCTAAAGGGAGAATTAGGACATACAGATGGGAAATTACAGTATACTGTGTAGTCTGGAAACAAGTCCTGTTGAACTCACTGGATTTACCTATGAGTTAGCAAGTGTGTCATTGCACAGGTGCAGGTTGTTTTTCTTCCAATAAGCTTGATTTCACTGAATATGTTCTAGTTCCTGTATTATCCCACTTATTCCTGTGGCGTCCAGCAGGTAATCATATTCCAACTGATCGCTAATATTTGTTGGCAAGGAATAAGTAATTATTTATCTCACAGAGTGCTTGGTGAAGCACAGAAATAACACAAAAAGCACTCATAATGCTAAATTTATATAGTCAAGAAACACCAATGGTATAGGTTTAAACCAATTGTATATACCTCATTATTGCAAAAAAAGACAAAACATTAAAGTTGATTTCCTCTTTCATACACATTATGTAGGATGTTCATATTGATTTTGCTTTGTTTTTGTGATTTCTAAGTGTGCTTTGAGTATGCTATATTGTAAAATCCTGGTCACTGCCTGCAAAGTTTAGAAAAGTATGCCTTTCACTGTCTTGGTATATTATCTTTTTGTATGTATATTTAGGTAAATTTAGGAAGTTCATATTGAATAACTTTCTATTAAAACATAAAATTAGTTAATTACCATATCTTATTGCACAAGTTTCTATAAATTAATGCAATATTATTATGTTATTACTTATTTTGTTAATTGGTTTCATACATTGGTTGTGAATTCCTATAGCATGGAAATGCAAAAAAAAGTATGTTTCCTTATCAAAAAATTTCAGAGCACTGGTGTTTTAAATCCTCTTTTTATATGTTGAAAGTCAAAAACACAAAAGATTTCCCTTACATAGAAACTGTGCACATTACTAAATATTTTGTTGTCTTTTCCAGTTCTGTGTTATTATAACTGTCATCATGCGATCAGTGAACCAGATCTTTATTCCAGATGAAATTATACTATAAATTTATGTAGGTTCATGAAAGTACTAGCTATTTTAGCTCATTTTTGTACTAGTGACTTATAGAGTCTCATAGTATCACCCAGCTGACTGTTGTTGTTAGCTGCGAAGTCATGTCCGACGCATCGTGACCCTATGGACAATGTTCCTCCAGGCCTTCCTGTCCTCTACCATCTTCTGGAGTCCATTTAAGCTCACGCCTACTGCTTCAGTGACTCCATCCAGCCACCTCATTCTCTGTTGTCCCCTTCTTCTATTGCCCTCAACCTTTCTCAGCATTAGCCTCTTCTCCAGTGAGTCCTTCCTTCTCATTAGGTGGCCAAAGTATTTGAGTTTCAGCTTCAGGATCTGGCCATCTAAAGAGCAGTCAGGGTTGATCTACTCTAGTACTGACCGGTTCGATTGCCTTGCAGTCCAAGGGACTCGCAGGAGTCTTCTCCAGCACCACAGTTCAAAGGCCTCAATTCTTTGGCGCTCAGCCTTTTGTATGGTCCAACTTTCACTGCCATACATTGCAACTGGGAAGACCATAGCCTTGACTATACGCACTTTCGTTGACAGGGTGATGTCTCTGCTTTTTACTGTACTGTCTAGATTTGCCATGGCTTTCCTCCCAAGGAGCAAGCGTCTTTTAATTTCTTGGCTACAGTCCCCATCTGCAGTGATCTTGGAGCCCAGGAAAATAAAATCTGTCACTACCTCCATTTCTTCCCCATCTATTTGCCAGGAATTGAGAGGGCCGGATGCCATGATCTTGGTTTTCTTAATGTTAAGTTTTAACCCAACTTTTGCACTCTCCTTCTTCACCCACAACAAGAGGCTCTTTAATTCTTCTTCACTTTCTGCCATTAGAGTGGTATCATCTGTATATCTTAGGTTGTTGATATTTCTTCTGGAAATCTTAATTCCAACTTCTGATTCATCTAGCCCTGCCTTTCTCATGATGTGCTCTGCATATAAGTTAAATAGGCAGGGCGACAGTATACAGCCTTGCCGAACAATTTTGAACCAATCAGTGGTTTCGTGTCCAGTTCTCACTGTTGCTTCTTGGCCCACATATAGGTTTCTCAAGAGACAAATAAGATGGTCTGGTACTCCCATCTCTTTAAGAACTTGCCACAGTTTGTTATGATCCACACAATCAAAGGCTTTAGCATAGTCAATGAAGCAGAAGTACATGTTTTTCTGGAACTCTCTAGCTTTCTCCATCATCCAGCGTATGTTGGCAATTTGATCTCTAGTTGCTCTGCCTCTTCGAAATCCTACCTGTACTTCTGATAGTTCTCGATCCACATACTGCTGGAGTCTAGCTTGTAGGATTTTAAGCATAACTTTACTAGCATGAGAAATGAGTGCAATGGTGCGATAGTTTGAACGTTCTTTGGCACTGCCTTTCTTTGGAATTGGAATGTAAACTGATCTTTTCCAATCCTGTGGCCACTGTTGAGTTTTCCAAATTTGCTGGCAAATTGAGTGTAGCACTTTCACTGCATCGTCTTTTAAGATTTTGAATAGCTCAGCTGGAATACTGTCACCTCCACTATCTTTGTTGTTGCTCAGCTTTCCTAAGGCCCACTTCACTTCACATTCTAGGATGTCTGGCTCGAGGTCAGTGACCACCTCATTGTGATTGTCAGGGACGTTAAGCTCATTCTTGTATAGTTCTTCTGTGTAATTTTGCCACCTCTTCTTAATCTCTTCTGCCTTTGTTAGGTCCCTGCCATTTTGGTCCTTTATCATGCCCATTTTTGCATGAAACATTCTCTTCATCTCTCCAATTTTCTTGAAAAGATCTCTGGTCCTCCCTATTCTATTGTTTTCTTCTATTTCTTTGCACTGTTCATTTAAGAAGGCATTCTTATGTCTTCTAGCTATTCTGGAATTCTGCATTCAATTGGGCGTATCTTTCTTTTTCTCCCTTGCCTTTTGCTTCCCTCCTTTCCTCAGCTATTTGCAAAGCTTCCTCAGACAGCCATTTTGCTTTCTTGCATTACTTTTTCTTTGGGATGGTTTTAGTTGCTACCTCTTGTACAATGTTGTGAACCTCTGTCCATAGTTCTTCAGGCACTCTGTCTATCAGATCTAATTCCTTAAATCTATTTGTCACCTCTACTGTATATTCAACAGGGATATGATTTAATTCATACCTGAGTGGCCTAGTACTTTTCCCTACTTTCTTCAGTTTAAGCCTAAACTTTGCAATGAGAAGCTCATGGTCTGAGCCACAGTCAGCTCCTGGTCTTGTTTTTACTGACTGTATAGAGCTTCTCCATCTTTGGCTGCAGAGCACATAGTCAATCTGATTTCTGTGTTGACCATCTGGTGATGTCCATGTGTAGAGCCATCTCTTGGGTTGTTGGAAAAGAATGTTTGCTATGACCATCGTATTCTCTTGACAAAATTCGATCAGCCTGTGCCCTGCTTCATTTTGTCCTCCAAGGCCAAACTTGCCTGTTATTCCAGTTATCTTTTGGCTTCCTACTTTAGCATTCCAATTCCCCATGATGATAAGGACATCATTTTTTGGTGTTAGTTCTATAAGGTGCTTTAGGGCTTCATAGAACCGGTCAATTTCATCCTCTTCAGCACCAGTGGTTGGGGCATAGACTTGGACTACTGTGATATTGTATGGTTTGCCTTGGATTCGAACTGAGATCATTCTGTCATTTTGAGGATTGTATCCCAGTATTGGTTTTCCTACTCTTTTATTGACTATGAAGGCTACTCCATTTCTTCTGAGGGATACCTGATGGTCATCTGAATTAAATTCACCCATTCCTGTCCATTTTTTTTGTAACCTTTATTGTCAAAGTACAACATGTGTACATTGAGATTAGCTGAGCCTCCCCCCATGCTCTCTCCCCCTAACACACAGTGACAACAAACCCTCCATCCTACCACACCATGTGAACCAACTACACCACTTAGGTTCGCTGATATCTAAGATGTCGATGTTCAGTCTTGTCATCTCTTGTTTGACCACGTCCAGCTTGCCTTGATTCATGGATCTTACATTCCAGGTTCCTATGGAGAAAAAATCTTTACAGCATCAGACTTTCCTTTCACCACCAGACACATCCACAGCTGAGCATCTTTTCGGCTTTGTCCCAGTCGCTTCATTCTTTCTGGCGCTACTAGTACTAGCCCTCTGCTCTTCCCCAGTAGCATATTGGACACCTTCCGACCTGAGGGGCTCATCTTCCAGCATCATATCGTTTTGCCTTTGGTACTGTCCATAGGGTTGTCATAGCAAAGATACTGGAGTGGGTTGCCATTTCCTTCTCCAGTGGATCACATTTTGTCAGAACTCTCTGCTATGGCCTGTCCGTCTTGGGTGGCCCTGCCCGGCATAGCTCATAGCTTCATTGAATTACGCAAGCCCCTTCGCCACGACAAGGCAGTAATCCATGAAGGGGACCCAGCTGATACTGAAGTACAAATAAGGGAGAATATTTATAACTCAGGGTTGAAATGAGGGGTCTTTGGTGTTCTCTGAACTCGGTTGTTTTCTTGCAGAATTTTCAAGGTGTTTCAAAGTGTTTTTTCAAGAAAAAAACCAAGCTCAAAGCATACCAAAGAGTCCCCTCCAATACTGAAGTGATAATAACCTCAGTACATATTATGTTAATCTGGTAATGATAGCTGGGTGACTCTAGAAGATGCTATAAATCATTAGTGTGGAAAAGACCATATTTTTTTCCTTAATAATCCATCATTTTAAATCTGCTTAATTTCACCAATGTCACAATTCTGCCATGATTCAAGACTTCTCTTCAGTGCTTTGCTCTCAAGGGGTTAATAAATAAGCAGCATGCAGGTAAAACAGAATAACAGAGTTGAAGGGGATCCTGGAGGTCTTCTAATCCAACCCACTGCTCAAGCAGGGAATCCTATATCATTTCAGACAAGTAGTTGTTCAATCTCTTCTTAAAAACCTCCAGTATTAGAGCACCTACAACTTCTGGAGGCAAGTTGTTCCACTGATTAATTGTTCTAACTGTCATGAAGTTTCTCCTTCGTTCTAGGTTGCTCCTCTCCTTGATTATTTTTCATCCATTGCTTCTTGTCCTGCCTTCAGGTGCTTCGGAGAATAGTTTGACTTCCTCTTCTTTGTGGCAGCCACTTAGATATAGAAACGCTGCTATTATATCATCCCCAGTCCTTCTTTTCAGGCAAATTGAGATATAGTTTGTTCTTTTGTGCTTCTTATATAGGCAAATTTACCTATCGCAATAGTACATTACTTGACCGTAGGTCTGGAATCAGACTCTATTATCTTTGCCTAAGTGTCTTTGCCTATTTTCTGAATAGCCCTAAAATACTGATATCAGACAATAGGTTCAACCATCTGAACATCGCAGAGTATGCTAGCAAAATATCATCCAGGTCTCATGGGAAGCTGAAATGTCCTTTCTAAGCTCAATGGTAAGTCCTGATGAAGAACATTATTGTAGGAGAGCATTGTAATTGAAATGGGTCTAGGCAAAGTCACTTCACACAATGTTATGTTTCACAGGTTAACTTAATAGTATAGTTCTATTTAAGCACAATAAAATACAGAAAGAAAAACAATAAACCAAAGGATTGGAAAAAGGCCTTATCTTAAAAACTAGCAAGCAATTAGCAAAAAATGTTTTTATATAATGAGAATACTTCCCATCTAAAAATGTTAGATGGGAAGAGGAGGAGAAGCTGTTGCATCTATCAGATATAGATCACGGCTAGTTAGCTGAGTCTGGAGGCAAAGGAAAGAAAGGAAAAGATCTACAACCTTAGCAGCTAGTTGCAAGAAAAGAAGTTTTGTTTTCCTTTGCACTGAACGTGTAAAAAATTAAGAAAGAATTTGGTTGCCTAAGCAAGCCTATTACTTATAAGAAGAATATTGCAAAGTGACAGAAGAACTGACCCTCATGGAAATATCATCCATCGACGGTGCTGAGAGTCATTTCATTCCAAAAAAACATTGTCCTACAAGCTCAGAGGCAGAGCAATTGCTGGAATTCCAAGCGTGCCCCCAGGCTTTCCAACACCTGTTCAGAAAACACAATGTAATTAAATATTTAGATGCTATGCTGTTTGTTGAAAAATGAGCAATTCAGAATTAATTTAGGTGGGCTTAAATTCATTACGATATTTAAATGTTATAATATTACAAAATTAATTATCTTAAAGTGCCATGTTTGTGAACTGGTCAGGAAAAAAATATATACTGAGGAAATAGACTTCTTAGAATAGGTGCTAATACTGCATAATTAAAGCTGGGCCCCAGGGATATGCAAACCGAATAATACATTTCCTGAATAACTCATAGAGTAGCTCTAACAAGAAAGACACATATTTCAGCAAATTACTCAGGAAACCTGCCTCAGAATATTTAGGAGTGTATGAGCCAAGTGAAGCAAGCGGAAGTAATTGAAAAGTATCTCTAAATCTTGCAAGAGCTTTTATGCTAGGCATCATCTGGATTTGTACGCTAAGCTGAATACACTGACTAACTAGAGAATAAGCGCCAATGAAGTTCATTAAGCAAAACACACTGTGTGTGTCTTTGTGTGATTGGGTTGTTCTTTCACTGTTCCATTTTAAATTCTATATTACATTATTATGTTATTAAATGTTTTCCATGCAGGGAGAAATGAAATTGCGTATATGCATGTATACTAAAAAAAATGAAGCAAGAAAGCTTCTAGCCTTTTTCTGATCTTATCAAGTTCATCATACTTAGGAACTAGAATATGATAGGAGGAGTCATATTTTTAACTGCCGTCTTCCCTGCTTTTCAAAACAAAGCAAAGTTTATCTGATTTTGCTCAGCTCTAGCAACAGTCACAGGGAGGGCAAGGGGATTTCAGAGTGTCACAAGCAGCTCAACAACATCATAACAGCAGGTAATGATCAAAGCAGTGAAAGCATATGGATGCTGATGTTCAACTACAGGTAGTCCTTGACTTACACAAATGAACAACAGTTCATTTAGTGATCATTTGAAGTTACAACGGCATTGAAAAAAGTGACTTTTGACCATTTTTCACACTTATGACCATTGCAGCATCTTCATGGTCATCTGTTCAAAATTCAGATACTTGGCAAATGACTCATATTTATGAGGGTTGCCGTGTCCCAGAGTCATGTGATCACCTTTTGTGACCTTCTGACATGCAAAGTCAATTCACTTAACAACCATTTTACAAATTTAATAATTGCAGTGATTCACTTAACAACCATTTTACAAATGTAATAATTGCAGTGATTTACTTAACAGCCGTGGCAAGAAAGGTCATAAAAATGGCTAAAGCTCACTTAACAAACATCTCACATAGCAATAGAAATTTGAGCTCAACTGTGATCATAAGTCAAGGACTACCTGTACAAGTAATGTCACATTATGCCATATAATACAATTATACAATAATACAATTCTGCAATAAAGAGCAATAAAGAGAACAGGACAATTTTTCACTCATTGGTGTCTTAAACTCTTGATTGATTGATTGATTGATTGATTATATAGCATCAAGTTGGTGTCAACTTTTATCAACAATGTAGATAGATTTTGTCCATGTTGATCTATTATAGGTCTTTCAACAGTACACCCATTTGCAGTGTAACTGAGTCCATCTGCATTGCTGCTGGTCATCCTCTTCCTCCATCTCCTTCCACTTTTGCCTATATTACAGCCTCCTGTAGAGAGCTAGGTCTTTGCATAATGTATCCATTGAAGGATAATTTGAGGGTGTATTTTAAATGCTCAGCGACCTCACAGACTGACATTTTTTCAAATGCCTCTCCAGGTTGCTATGAGAAGAAAGTTGTATAACTGAAAGACTGGGTTCTATTTTAATGTATTTTATAAATTAAAGACTTAGAGCAGATGGCTTGCCATTCTATTTATAATATCAAATGATGGAAGTTAACAAACATAATAATATAGAGAAATATGTACTTTCTAAGTAGAACATAGCATTACAACAGGCACTGTTTATCAAAGGACTGAGATTATAGGTACTACACTGTAGTTTTTCAACTACAAACATCATCATTTGATATAATCTCATCAGGAGATATCATGCACCTGACTCAAATGATATAACTGTACTAGTTGTGCAATATGTCTAAGATGCATATACTATTGTTTAGTAACATTGTAATATAATGGATGCCTATGAGCTCAGATATGGTATACCGAACTTATTCTATATTTGGTCATTGAGATCCAAGATAACACAAAAATATAACATGATTTGCATAGAACGCTTAAGTCTTTCTCCATAATAGGCCTAATGCAAATCAAAATCCTATGTACTTCCACTAAAGTAAACAGTGCTGAAAAAGAAACTACATGTGCTGCATAAAATAATGTAATGTACGGTCATCCAGAAACCAGAGAATTGACCATTAATCTTGTACAATCCATGGCCAAGCACCAAAGTTCATCCTTACCTTTTGAGTCAAAACATCAGCTGGTGAGAGGGGTCTGGCCTTAATAAAATATATTGTCAGTTTTTTTACTTACCTTTTCATCCTCCATTCCTGTCTGCTCTTTTTTCTGCTGTCCTTTTACATTTCAAGCCTGAAACAGATCTTGTCTGCTTTATTTAAACTGAACCCATGTTTGGGAATTAAAAGGGATGAAAATATAAAGCAAATAATAATGCAACATACATGGAACCCTGTCTGTAAGTAAAGTTAGGTGATACAGAAACCTGTAGTGATTCATCTAATAGATTTCATGCATAACAGGAAAATGAATCTGGATTGCTTTAGCTCTAAGATAAAATCATGAGGATATTTTATACCATACTGGTTCTCCATTAAAAAAAAATCCCTTCCCTATCACTGGGAAAAAATGAATATTCGGTTGCATTTAAACTTAAAATGAATCACAAAGACAACACATTTTCTGCATCCTGGCTTTCAGCCATGGATCTGAATGGATGATGTGTGAACTGATTCAGAATATGAATAATTTGCTGCGAAGTATCACATGTGAACAGAGACTCTCACGTTCTTCTACAGCAATAAGTGATAAAGGCCAAGCTTCAATCAGTGGATTATCTTTATGAATACCGGATGGTATATAGTATTGTACTGCAGATAGTTAATCTATTATGAGTACATTCTTTATTCATATCACAAATTTAAGTGTATGTAACATCTCTGACATTACCATTACTAGGCAATAATGATGCTCTTGATAATGTAAGTATACTGCATATTATCAGTGTATATCTCTGCTGGCACACAGGAGATGGGGTTTTATTTCTGAAGATTACCAGCATAATATTTAGCTAGTGCTAATTACCACCACCATTAAGAAATGCTTGATTCTCTGATGATCATTTACAGAATTTTTACAGTTTCTGCTAACATATCATTTGTCCTACACTGAAGAGGGATTTTTTTCCTGGATGGGTTTCCAAGGCTGGAAAAACATGTTGATGGAAAAAGTGACAATTTTATATATGTACAAGTTGGGTTTCACAAGCCAAGAACCACGGTAATACTCCATAGTTAAATGTCTATGAAAATTCTCAGTCATCCAGGTCAGGGTTGTCCCAAAGGTGCTTTTCTCAAAAGGCAACTGGACTTTGTTTTTCCTTGAAGAAAACTGAAGAGAACTGAAGAAGCTTTTTAGATGAGAAGTCAAATGTTGTCATGGTGTTGCAGAATCAAGAGACTCAGACCCCGGAATCAAAAGAAGTTTGGTTTATTTTGCGCAAAAGGCTCAGAACAAAAAGCAATGTCAATTTCTGAACACCTTGTGATGGAAAAGCAAGTACATATATATTCTCCAAAAGTAGCAAAACACGGAAATATAACTTATGATCTCTGATTGGTTACATGAATTCTAAGCCCCCTTCTAGCTCATCTCTAGCCCCCCTTTGTGTTGCTAAATTATAGCTAAATATCTTGCAACCTTGTCTCTAGCAAAGGTCACAGGTGTCTTGCTAAGCATCTAAGTTTCCGGCACCATTTGTGGTTTAGCTACAAGCGAGACATATGTGGTTAGCTGTAACTGAACTTTGTGCTGGCCTACGAGGTGTGACCTACAGTTGAACTTGTGGTTTGGCATTCTCCATTTCCTCTTCTAACTAATACACGCATTTGCTTCATGCCTCACTTTTATGTCCTACCTCACTTTTATGACATGCAGCATTTTTATGTATTCTTTGTATCTTTTTTTATGGCCTGCCTCAATGGAAAAACAAAGTCCAGTTGCTTTTTGAAAAAAGCACAGTTGAGACAATACTCCATAGCTTTCTATAGTCCTATTCTACTGGAGAATTCAATCATTATAGTTCAACAGATTTAGAACAGAAAAGAATAACAGAGTTGGAAGAGACCTTGGAGGTCTTCTAGTCCAACTCCCTGCTCGGCAGGAAACCTTATACCATTTCAGAAGAATGGTTGTCCAATCTCTTCTTAAAAATCTCCAGAGTTGGAGCATTTACAACTTCTGGAGGCAAATTGTTCCACTGATTAATTGTTCTAACTGTCAAGAAATTTCTCCTTAGTCCTGGGTTGCTTTTCTCCTTGATTAATTTTCATGCATGCTTTTTGTTCTGCCTTCAGGTGCTTTGGAGAATAGCTTGACTCCCTCTTCTTTGTGCCAACCCCTGTGATATTGGAATACTGCAATCATGTCCCTAATCCTTCTTTTAATTAAACTAGATATACCCAATTCCAGCAACCATTCTTTATGTTTTAACCTATGTTTAATCCCCTATCCATCTTTGTTGCTCTTCTCTGCACTCTTTCTAGAGTCTCAACATCTTTTTTACATTGTGGCGCCCAAAACTGGATGCAGTGGGTGCTTGAGGTATTTAACAATGCTTTGAGCAATAAGCACATAGCACTTATAAGCAGCATCCTGAATACCAGTGAACGAGCTTCCTATGATCTTCTATGATCCTAGGCCACAGCTAAAGAATAGACCGATACAGGGCCATTCCTCCTTCAGTGCATATTATCTCCCTTCAGTGTGACTAGAAAGAAGAAATTGAAACTGCTCAGTATCAGTGCCAAGAACTCTTAGTGATCTCAGGACTTGCATTTCTCCCTATATTTCCTCCATCAATGCTATCATTAGAATCATTAGAATCATTAAAGTAGAAAATATAAAGATACTTTGGGTGCCTTTCTTGCAGAACAGATGAATTGCATTTGCTGATGGGGATGTATTGATTGATTGATTGATTATCCATTCATTCATGGTCTTTCGTGCCTCTTCATTTAAATTAAAAAAATACATTTTTGATAAGCTCCTCACCTGTAGCAGAAAATATGTTGAGGTATTTGTATTGCACACTCTTCTTTGTGGCTTGTCTAAAATGAAAAATAATACTAGTAACAATTAAAAGATTTTATTATTCCACTTGTCTTATAATATGATTTTAGCTGAATGAGTTCTTATTAAGATATTAATGCATTCCTTTCTCAATTTTCTGTATAAAATTGTTTCCAGTGGCAATATGGAAGAAAAAAAATTGTTTACCCGTAGGGCATCATCTGCAACATAATATACTTAGACATATAGGCAAATTTTCTACACTGAAACTAATTTGAAACTAAGCATCCTTCTCTCTGATAACGTTATTCAATTTGCAGCCTGCCTGCCTTTCTGCACAATTTGGATCCTAAAATAAAATAATAAAAAATAAACAGATATAACACAGGGGGGAAATTGAAATAAAAAGGCTTTACATTCTCTCACACATTAAAATCAATTAACAATTAAAAATTGCAACTAAATAGCTATAGTTTAATGTCTTTTTTAGAAAAATGGAGCTAAACACAACACTGAGAAGTCTGTATTTGGCTACCCAGGACTAATGCACGACAAATAGGTAAGTTTCTGATAGCAAGGCCATTTTCAGTAACCTTTCCTGCAAATCGGAGTAAGTTATGCCATTCTAAATTACAATTACAAAATGTAATTGTACAAAATTACATCCACAATTATGCCAGTCTAAATTTTTAGGTTTGCCTTTCATCCATCTCTGTAGCCTGTCCTCCACCCTCCTCTTTCTCTGTGGGTGTGTATGTGTGTATGGACACAGGTGTATGTGTTTCTTCTGGTTCTGTCTTCTCTCCTACAGACTTATATAAACTGCAATCATCTGAATAACAGATAACTGACAGCAAAGAGTGAGTTTCCTGTGACTTCTTGCTGCTGTATCCTGTTTGTGAAGTATTTTTCATTACAAATATGGTTCTTGGAGTGAAGGCGGTGTTGGGAAGGATTTGGCTGGCCTTCAGGAAGTCTGCATGGCAGTGAAGCAAATGGTCTAAGACTGGAGAAAGTAACTGAGGCAAAATAATTAGCTGAGTTCCAGGAGAAGGTTCTTCGCAGCTGCCAGAGCAAAGTTTGCTACCAGAAAAGCTGATGTTACCAACAAATAATACACTAACCCAAAAACTTCACAAGTGTGCACTACAGGATTGGGATGGGGGAGAAAATGGGAAGAAACTAGAGAAAGTTATATTGTATGTTAAAGAAAGCGGCGGCGGGTGGGGGGGTAAGAGTCCCCATATGTTTTTATATAGTAATTTTATTCAAAATTTCAATTAAAAACAACAATACACTAAAAAGAAAAAATAGAAAGAAAAATAGAAAGGGAAGAAAAAAGAATATAAACACAGATACATTGTTTTAAATAGAAGCATATTTTATATATTATTTTATATATTATTTTAGACAGATTTTAGATAGGTGATGGTCAGGATGATAATGATAAAGATGGATAGATAGATAGATAGATGATAGATAGATAGATAGATAGATAGATAGATAGATAGATAGATAGATAGATAGATAGATAGAGACAGACAGACAGACAGACAGACAGACAGACAGATGAAAACTTGCAATAGTACATATTCATTATTTTTATATATGGGAAATGATTCATGATTCAATAGTTGTCATATTTTTTTAATCTCTCTATCAAGTAGTTGGCTTCCAGTGATGGTATTATAAATATCTGAGGGAGTCCAAAGAAGCAGGGCAAAATTCAAATCAAATACATTTTAGAAAATTAATACAACATCACAGACCCTACACTGAATAATTTTCATTATAGAATACAATTCTCTTACCAGAGCACAGCAATTACCCAGTGATTGTTGATGTTGGATATTGCCATTATTCCATTTTTAAGCTAGAAATTAAATTGCACAGTGATAGTTGCTCAGCAGCCGTAACTTTTTCATACACACCTCCTACGGTTTTGGAACAATGACAATATTGTGATAACAAGGCGGCAGAAGTCTTTTCTGAAGCAAGATTCCTCTTGATATGGAAATCTATGCTGCTGCACATTATGTATTATGTATGAAAGAATTAAAATAATTATTTCAATTGAGTAATGGGCCTGAAATAAGTGCTGATTTTATTTTTGAGAGTTCAAGCAAGTGAAATTAAAGGCTTCATTCTGCACCAAAAGAAATTCATAACAATCTGACAAATTCCATACCTATAACAATATATATATAACATACTTATTTAAAAAGATAAGATCACTCAGAACAAAAATATACCCTTGTTTTGTGGATTTTTTTTTATTCTGATGGGACATCCATTTTTGGATGTCCGTTTTTGTTCTGCAAAGACAAGTTAATCTAGGAGGGGTACAGTACTTACTAATAATTTTAGTTGCTGGATGTTGCAGTCTTCATATCTTAAATCCCTCTATCTCTCTGGTTGTAAAAAAAAAGGTAACCCTCAGATCTGCCCCACTCTGATCCCTTACCCCCTCAAACTCCATTTGGGTGAAATGATAGGTTCTTTTACTGAAAGATGCTGGCTGCAGTAAAGTCAGCCTAGAACTTAGAGGACAATTCAGAAATAAGTCTCCATTTGGTTATCAATGACAGACACTTGCAGATACAGAACATTTATTATACACGATAGAAAACTACAACATTACATTACTTTTTGACATAATTGCCATTCAAATTGAGGCACTCGTCATAACGTTTTACAAGGTTTGAAATTCCTTAGTAGTAGTTGCTCAACGCCAAATCTGGGCTATTTGGGGAGGGGAATCAAAAGATCCCAGGAACTGCCTCAAAAGTTCTTGGGTGCATCTAGTGATGTGCAGGCGAGCATTATCATGAACTAAAACCACACCAGAAGTAGCATGCTCTGACCCTTGTTATGGATGGCTCATCTGAGTTTTTGTAATGTTTCACAGTAGACTTCTGAATTGATGGTCAAACCATGCTCCATGAACTTCACTAGCAGTACTCCTTTGGCATCTCCACATTTGGTGGGATTTTCTATGGCACCACTTCTAGTGTGGTGTTAGTTCATGATAATGCTCACCCGCACACCGCTAGATGCACCCAAGAACTTTTAAAGTAGTTCCGTTGGGATGTTTTTGATCACCCACCGTACAGCCCAGATTTTGCACCGAGCAACTACTACTAAGGAATTTCAAACCTTGTAGGTCGTTATTGTTGTGTATTAGGCTTTTAGGAACAACTAAAGCACTTTTATAAGAGCCACCACCAGGAGGCATTGAACTGTAACTATTTTGGCGGGAAGCAGTTTTGGCGGGAAACAGAGGTTCAATCCGATTGGTTGGTTGTGTACCTGGCCAGGTACTGGCCAGGTATATAAGGAGTGCAGGTAGCCCCTATTCCCCAGTACAGTCACCTCCACCTAATAAAGAGCTGTTATGTTGTACTTATTGTCTCGGCGTCCTTCCTGCTCTCCAGAACCCACTACACAACAGTTATGACAAGTGCAATTATGTCAAATGGCAATTATGTCAAAAAGTAATGTAATGTTGTAGTTTTCTAAAGTTTATAATCAAAGTTCTGTATCTGGGAGTATCTGTCACTGATAACCAAACAGAAGTTTATTTCTGAATTGCCCTCTTAAATTTCCTGCACAAAAGCATACAGGCTTTTCCCCTCAATCCATCCCTCCTCCCTTGACCAGTCCAATTCCAGCCAATGGGTGTATTTTTTGTGTTTTGGGAACATTCCGTATGTGTAGCAATCGGCATACCATGCCCAAGCGCCTCCACCCATTCGGTGTCCTTGAAGACTGGCACAAACTGGTTCAAAGCATCTCTGATCTTCTTCAACTGTCATTCCCCTTTCCCAATTTCCCAGTGTTATCCTAATACAGGTTTATTGCCCATTTGGTTCCCTGCTCCTTCCCCCCCCCCCTCAACTATTGATGGCAGGATGCCGATGGGGATTGGAGCCAAAGATGGCAGAACTGACAGCAACAATAATTAACTCATAATAGGTTGCTCTGCCAGAACTAGAAAAAATAGTTGCCCAAAACATTGATATAAGCAAGGAAGGTTGGATACCTGAGTGAATTTCATTGTTGCACTTCTTTCCTTAGGAATAGAATAGAACTTAAGAATAGAACAGAGCTGGAAGGGACCTTGGAGGTCTTCTAGTCCAGCCCCCTGCTCAAGCAGGAGAACCTATACCATTTCAGACAAGTGACTCTCTAGTCTCTTCTTAAAAACCTCCAGTGATGGAGCACCCATGATTTCTGAAGGCAAGCTATTCCACTGGTTAATTGTCCTCACTGTTAGGAAGTTTCTCCTTAATTCCAGGCTGTTTCTCTCTTTAATTAATTTCCAACCATGGTTTTTTGTCCTGCCCTCTGGTGCTTTGGAGAATAATTTGACCCCCCTCTTCTTTGTCGCAGCCCCTCAAGTAGTGGAACACTGCTATCACGTCGCCCCTAATTCTTCTTTTCTTTAGACTAGCCAAACCCAAATCCTGCAGCCATTCTTCATATGTTTTAGTCTCCAGGCCTTTGATCATCTTAGTTCCTGCTGGGTGGCATATAGCATCCTCCTCTTTATCATGCCACCCTAAGATATAAAATTGATTAATAAGTCAATATACCTAGTCCCTCTCCAAAGGTTTAAGGCTTTTCTGGCTATGTGACTCAGTCATTAAACAGAGAAAATTTGTGTCTTATTTTTCAACGTTGTTGTGAAGATATGTTAGATAAAATAGATAACAAAATTGTGTTTGGACTTTTGGTCTGAAAGTGGAACCTGCGATATCAAACTGGGATGCAGGTGGAATATATAGAACTTTCTCATTATTATCCAAGTGCTCTGCATAAAAATGAGGTTGTTTTTTTTTTAACACAATTGATAAAATAACATTAAATGAAAAAATAGTCTTTTGTCTACTTATAATTAATGAAAAAGGAGAATATCAATGTATGCTGGATTTTTCCCCCTTATTATCCTATAAAAATTTAATTTACAATTGCTTACTGAATTTGAATAACTCTGTTACCTGCCTGGCCCTCCATGAAGGAGCATGTCAGTCACTTGTCATAATAACTCTTCACAGTTTCAAATCTTTCATCTGAAATGGTCACAAAGTTTTCAGAGATATGTCAGACTGAGACATCATCCATGCTTTCCCATTTTGCTATCACCTCTTCATTATAAGTGGGTCCCTATATTCCAACTTTCTTCTTCTTACTAGTATCTTGACATCTGTGGCCTTCTTGAAAAGTTTCATATTCATAAAAATGAATAACACTGCATGTTAAAGGAATAATACTGGCCTAACCACTTAAGTTTAAGTTATCTAACCCAGGATGAATTTAATTAATATTCGTAGGAATAATAATTTGTTTACTTGGAAGTTACCATCTCTGCTATCCAATGAACATGTATGGGATCATTATTGGGAATAGACAGGCTGCTAAATCTTCAATGAGATTTGGATGGTTTAATTGATGCTAATAGGCTTCATTTATAACTGCAATCATAGTTTCAGTTTCAGTTTTATTTAATTTGTATACCGCCCTTCTCCCTAGGGACTCAGGGCGGTTCACAGGGCATATATAAATAACAATACAAAAGTTAAAAAAGATTAAATCAATGCCCAGTTAAAAACAATAATACAATTCTAAAACAACAATTTAAAACCCATAATCCCCCGTCAGGCCAGACCAGCTAATTCAAATAAGTGGGTCTTCAGGCCACGACGGAAAGTTCGGAGGTCTGATGCCATCCGGAGCTCCACCGGCAGTTGGTTCCATAATGCCGGAGCGCCCACAGAGAAGGCTCTCCCCCTGGGGGCCGCCAGTCGGCATTCCCTGACTGGAGGCACCCTGAGGAGGCCCTCTCTGTGGGAACGCACAGGGCGGAGGGGAGTTGACGCCGGCAGCAGGTGGTCCCCGAGGTAACCCGGACCCATGCCATGTAAGGACTTAAAGATCATAACCAAGACCTTGAACCTCACCCGGAAGACAACTGGTAACCAATGCAGCTCGCGGAGCAAAGGTGTAACATGGGAGTACCGGGAAACTCCCAAGACAACTCTCGCGGCCGCATTCTGTACCAGTTGGAGCCTCCGAGTGGTCTTCAAGGGAAGCCCCATGTAGAGAGCATTACAGTAGTCAAGGCGAGAGGTCACGAGCACATGAGTGACCGTGCACAGGGCATCCCGGTCCAGATAGGGCCGCAACTGGCGCACCAGGCGAACCTGGGCGAAAGCCCCCCTAGTCATGGCCACTATATGATATTCCAGGGTAAGCCGTGAATCTAGGAGGACTCCCAAGTTGCGAGCCCTATCCACGGGGGGTAGAAGCTCACCCCCCATAGAAAGAGATGGAACATTTTGAATGTCCCGGGATGCCGGAATGCACAGCCACTCAGTCTTGTCAGGGTTGAGTTGAAGTCTGTTCCTCCCCATCCAGACCCGAACCGCCTCCAGGCAACGGGACATCACAGCGAGGGCATCACTGGGGTGGTTTGGGGTCGAAAAGTTGGGTATCATCGGCATATTGATGATACCCAACTCCAAAACCACGAATGATCTCACCCAGCGGTTTCATATAGATGTTGAACAGGAGAGGCGAGAGAACCGACCCCTGAGGAACTCCACAAACGAGAGACCTAGGGGCCGATCTCTGCCCCCCTGCCAACACCGACTGCGAGCGTCCCAGGAGATAGGAGGAGAACCACTGAAGAACTGTGCCTCCCACTCCCAGTCCCCTGAGACGCCGCAGCAAGATACCATGGTCGATGGTATCGAAAGCCGCCGAGAGGTCTAATAGGACTAGGACAGAGGAATATCCCCTGTCCCGAGCCCTCCAGAGATCATTCACCAGAGCGACCAATGCCGTCTCCGTGCTGTACCCGGGCCTGAAACCCGATTGGTAGGGGTCCAGATAATCCGCTTCATCCAGGACCAGAGGGAGCTGATGCGCCACCACACTCTCGACAACCTTCGCAAGAAAGCGAAGGTTGGAGACTGGACGAAAGTTGTTCAAAACAGCCGGGTCCAAGGCAGGCTTCTTGAGGAGAGGTCTCACCACCGCCTCCTTCAAGACGGTGGGGAAATAGCCCTCACTCAAGGAAGCAGATATAACCGCCTGGAGCCAGCCTCGTGTCCTCTCCCTAGCTGCATAAACCAGCCAGGAAGGGCACGGGTCCAACAAACATGTGGAGGAGCTCAGCCTCCCCATAATCCTGTCCACTTCATCAGGGGTCACAGAGTCAAACTCTTCCCAGGTAACGTTGACAAGACCGCCCGTGTCCTGATCGCCTGACTCTGCCCAGTTGGAGTCCAAACCGGTCCGAATCCGAGCGATTTTATCCGACAGATGTTGACTAAATTCCTCGGCACGACCCTGCAAGGGATCCTCCCTCACCTCCTGATTAAGAAGTGAGCGAGTCACCCTAAACAGGGCGGCCGGGCGATTATCTGCGGACGCGATGAGGGTGGAGAAGTAATTACACCTCGCCACCCTCATCGCTGCGAGATAAGACCTAATATAGGTTCTTAACCGCAACCGGTCGGGTTCGGATCGGCTAGACCTCCAACAGCTCTCTAGGCCCCGTTTCCGACGCTTCATCTCCCGGAGCTCCGTGGAAAACCATGGAGCTCGCTGGGATCTGCGCCGGGTCAGGGGCCGCAAGGGTACAACCTGGTCAAGTGCCTCAGTGGCTGCCCTTTCCCAGGCTTCCACCAAGGCATCCGCCGAGCTGTGAGCAATGGAGGCAGGTGGGGACCCCAGCGCCGCTTGGAAACTATCAGGATCCATTAAGCGTCTGGGGCGGTACCATCTAATTGGTTCCGTATCCCCACGGCGGGGGGTGGCAAAACGGAAGACCAGCCGCAGGAGATGATGATCAGTCCATGACAGGGGCATAATAAATGGAGAGCCCCCACCAAGATCATCCAACCACCGTCTAGACAAAAAAATCAGGTCAAGGGTGTGGCCTCCCTCATGAGTTGGTTCTGAAATTACTTGCGTCAGGTCCATGGCCGTCATGGAAGCCATGAACTCCCGAGCTAGCTCAGATGAACCTCCCAGGGATGGTAGATTGAAGTCTCCCAAAACTATAAGTTTGGGAAACTCAACCACCAAACCCGAGAGGATATCGAGCAGCTCGGGCAGGGCTGCCGCTGTGCGACTAGGCAAAATGTACACCAGCAGCAAGCCCAACTGCGCCCCAGAACCAAATCTCACAAAGAGAGACTCACACCCGACTATCTGAGAAACGGTGGACTCCCGCGGACATAAGGTCTCCCTAATAGTAACCGCCACTCCCCCACCCCTACCATGAGCTCGTGGCCGGTGTAGCACCCGGAAGCCTGGTGGGCAGAGGTCAACCAAAGGGACCCCACCCTCTGGGCCCAACCAAGTCTCCGTGATGCAAGCCAGGTCCGCATGCTCCCCCTCAACTAAATCCCTAACGAGGGGAGCTTTGTTAACTACGGACCTGGCGTTCAGGTACACCAGCCGGAGCTCAGGAGGCTGAACATCCTCGCTCCCGGGATCTCGGGGAAGAAGCAGAGGGTCGGAGCGCCTCACCGCTTGCAAGTAGCGGAGACGGCCCTCCCGGTAGCGATACGGCCCCCTGTCTATCCGCCTGCTGCCATTCCCCGTCGTGGGAATAGATAATCCCACGACCCGCTCATGAGCCCCGGCGACAACGCCACCCCGTTCTCCCCCCGTGCAGTCAGACCCAAGTCTGGCCTGAACCATGGTTGATTGGCCACCCCCCATAGCCAGACAACCCCTATCTCCCACCCCCCTCCCTAGCCCTATAAAAAATTTTGATAAAAAAATAATCAGAGGCTTTCTAGATTTACATTGATGGCCCCTGCCCCTGCCCAGCCATCTCTCAGAGACCCAAAATTCGGGCCCGTCATCGAGGTTAGAAATGTTTAAGGAGGCGGGTCGCACCCAGGAGAGGGGGGCACCCCTGAGGGCGTACAAGTCCGTGCTCGTATACTGCCGCATGAGTCTAAAAAAGTCCAGTCAGTCCAGGATAGGCATCCCTTAATTGTCCATGGGAGGATTGAACATGAAGACAGATGACTGGATCCCCACCCAACTTCACTGCCACTCAGTTGGGTGCCCCCAGAGACAGGCCGCTCCCCGCCCTCTCACGACGGGTTGAGACTCCGTTCCTGGGGGTGGACCAGGTATCCTCTGGGTAGGCAAACCCCATAGAGCTCCCACCTCTATGAGGTTGCAAATGGAGAAGTCCAGCCACTCTCCCACCGTGGCCGATACCCAGGTGTGTCGAAAATCCAAAGGGAGAAGGGGGAGGGTAGGCAGGCAGGTGGTAAGAAAGTGTGTCCAAGGCAAAGAGGGAAGGCAGGCCAGAGTAAAAAAGATAGTCTGAATCACCGGCGTCACTGCAAAAGCAGTCCGAAGATGATACAAGATGCAGGAGCCCCATGTCGTCCTTGCTCCGGTAAGATAACCCCCGGTCGTCCTCTTCGCCACCAAAGCGGTCCGAAGACGCCGTCGCCATAAGAGGCGGCCTGAAGCAAGGGTAAAAATCAACCATCGCCACCGAGATGAATAATAGCCGCCCTCTCCACCGCCAAAGCGGCCCGAGGGCGACACCACCACCAAAGCGGGCCAAGGCGGCTTGGGGCCACATGGGAGTCCCGCCGCCGGCGAAAGGGTCAAAAGCCCAAAAAAGGCACCAAAGCCAGCAGCCGGCCCCCGCAGATGAGGCAACAGTCTCAGAAACGCCGGTAAAGCTAGAAACGGCCCTAAGGCAAGCTGGTAAGTTCCCAAGCGTCCGGAGCATGCCATCGTCGCCGTCGCTGCCAAACTCGGGCCGCCGCCACCACCGCCATCACTGCCGAGCGCGGCCCAAAGACTCCTCGCGCAGGCTGCAACCCGCGCCGAGGCCAACGCCCACGCCGTCGCCGCCATCATCACCGCCGCCACCCGGACAGCTTCACGGGCGTACTCCTCGCCGACGGGCGTCCTCCTCGTCAACCCGAGCCGGCCCGAGAACACCAGAGTGGCCCGGACGGCCCGAAAGCAGCAGGGAGCGCCACGCCAGATACGAGCAGCCCAGACGCTCCGGAGAAGGTAAAAAACGGCGGGAAGAGGCAGCCGGAGGGCAGCAGGGGCAGCAGCCAGCAGCCGGTCGTTCGAAAAACACAAGTCCAAACAGACCGCTGCCGGCTTCGTCAGCCTCCGCGTTGCCACTCTGCCACTCACCAAAAACCCCAATCCCATCTCAGCAAGCCATAAGGCTGTGAGGGGCTCCCAAGGGACGCCTATCAGCTGGAGCTGGAGCTGGAGTTCGCGGAGCTCAGCCGAGCACGTCCGCCATCTTGGGCATGCGTGTTATATGAACACCTTGGAAATACAAGTTGAAATAGGTATATTGCTTCATACATTATCTTTATTTTTACATCATTAATATTTTTTACCTTCCCTATATTCTTGACAATGCACAGAACTCTTTTACCATTCTGTATATTATTGGAATATACTGAGAGATTCATAATTTGCACTAATACATATGTTAATGATCTCCATGTTTTCTTCTATCAAGTAACTTCTGCATGCAAATTCTATGCTTTCTTGAGGAAATATTTAATTATATTTTAACCATTTAACTTCATCAAAGAAGATAGAGATATGTAATATCTCTAATATGTATGTGTATGTGAGTATTCCTCATTTACAAGAGATCTTCTGATTTAGCTCTTTCTGGCTATGTCATTATTGGGGAAAAGTTATATCTTCTTTCTTATATGTATATACAGACAGACAAGCCACTAGTAACCTGCTTCAAGTCAGTTTAATCCAGATAGTAAATATTCTTTAGAATTGCCTTGGATTGTAGCTATCCCATCATTTTTTTTTCTTTTAGCGACCCTGTAATCCCTTGCATCGGAGTGGAGTTTGGGGAACTGTATGGAGTTGAATGTTTATTGGCTGGATGCCCTTCCTGACACCTACACAGAGCTCACCACAGATATTTTCTCTTTGCGTCCAGAGAGAGAAATATCTGCCACTATCTAGGATCAAACTCACAATCAGGAGATTGTAAGGCGAGACCTCCATCTCTAGGCCACCATGCCACTCAATTATTCCACCATAAATAAATGTTAATAAATGATATGTTAATAAATAATAAAATGTTAATAAATTGTTCAAGTGTCACAAACTATATCAATATGAACTGCAATGGACACAAAACAAGATGAGGTTCAAGTCATGGTGATTACTATGAAAGCTGGTGTTAAAAAGCAGATGTCTGTGAAGCTTTAGAGGTTTAAAGCATTCTTTGGAGTTTCTTCAGCATTGTTTCTAATACACATTTAGCGCACAGTGAAACGTGCGAGTAAATTTACCAGATCTGATGTCTGATAAAACTTCCTATCATGGAATTCACTGCCTGCTTCCCTCAAGACCTAGAGTCTGGAGTCCACACCTAATTAGGGAAAAATTCAAACACTTTGGCTTCTGTTACACATACCACATTATGTAGTGGTGACACAGCGATAGAGAATACTTCTTAGAGCCTTTAATCATGAAGTGCTATTTGCCCCCTCTTCTTTATTCACAGGTCACTTCTTTGACAGAATAAATTATGATCAGCCCCTTAGTTTAAATGTAAAATTAAACAGAGCTACCATGCCACAATGCACTGTGTTCTCCCTGTCAGTATTTCTCTTTCATTAAAACCATCTTTGAAATAGTTCATCCTCAACTATCTTTGTAGCTCAGGAAGTATATCATCATTTTGGAAGTTTTCTCTGTGTAGAAAAGAAATTGTAGTGCCTCAAAAGCCAGCACTGATTCTTTTAAAAAGATATTTAAGATTTTCTTACTTACAGGAGATAACAGATAAAAAGAAGAAAATACTTTTGAAATAAATCTTTGGCTTCTAAGAATAAGATGGGAAAACAGTCCATGAACACATCTGCCTCTAGCAAGTTCAGCTTGCTTCTTTTAAAGAGACAGTCCTACACGGCAAGCTCCTAAGAGTGTCCTCTACTATTACTTCTTCTGGAGCTTGCTTTTGGCACAAAAGGCATTTGTCTTCTACTTAGCCTTTATCTGTAAATTCCTTATTTCCAAATAATGCAAAAAGGTGACAACAGGAAGAGACGTAGAGGAGAAGGCTTGTTGACAAACATGACAATTAGTATTGGGTGAAAGTCTGTGAAATTGAAAAGGTTGGGCAGCAGAGTGGAGAACAGTGCTTTTATCATATTTTTGAAATTAGTGGGAATAGTTTTCCTCTCTTTTGCTAAGTTCAACATTGCTTCTGCTTATAAATGCTGTTGAAGTTATTGACTCAAAGTTTTAGTAGCGGCAACAGTGGAGTTACAGCCGATAGTTAAAACCAGAGAAAGCTAATCAATAAAGCTCAGCATGGTCACAAGGGCTCAATAGTTCAAAGAAACAGAATACATGTGCTGGACTGTACAAAACTCAAATCCCTAAAGTCAGTTTATAAGACCAAGTGTCACACTTATATCTGATTTTGAAAAAAAGACAAACCTTTACTCCATTTGTTTGAATAAAACCACATATTCTTATATTATAAAATGTAAGTTGTGTTCTTTATTATTATGGCTAATTTACAGAAAAAAGGATGGAATTTACTTAGTGCTCCAATACCTATCTGTCTGTCTGTCTGTCTGTCTGTCTGTCTGTCTATCTATCTATCTATCTATCTATCTATCTATCTATCTATCTATCTATCTATCTATCTATCTATCTATCTATATCTATATCATCTATATCTATATGTGTGTGTATGTGTTTGCGTATGTGTATACATATGTATACATATACATACACACATGTGTATGTGTGTGTGTATACACACACACATACATACATACACGTGTATATGTACTGTATATATACATGCAGGGCTTTTTTTGTCATAGAACGCTCAGAACGGAGTTCTGGCACCTTTTTTGGATGGAACCTTGTAGGGTAGGCAAGGCGGGTTGTATGACATGTGTGAGTTCCGGCATCTTTTTCTTTTACAAAAAAAGCACTGTATACATGTATATATTCATTTTCAAGTTACAGTTTAATCCAATGGAAAGCATAAATCCTCAATGGAAAATATGCCCTAAAGGAATTTATTTATTAAATGTATTTATTTATTAAACTATCCAACTCACATATAGGTTGTTCTGGATGACTTACAAAATGCAAAATTAAATTGAACTGGAAATTAGGAGGTAAAAACAGTCCAAGAGTTGATAGACAAAACATAAGAAAAGGCAAAATGGACTGTGATCCTGCGAGAAGCTCAAGAATGCATTTTATTTTGTCAATAATAAGTTAAAAGGAACTCTAAAGTACTTATATTAAGATCATCAGTATTCATCTGTCCAAGAACTAACAAAGCCATTGTCTGTGCAATGTCCTTCGTGTCAGAATTCAGAACAGGCACAGCTATGGATCTCTATTTTTCCAAAAACTCAGGCCTGCAGCCAGGAACTAGGTAAGAGCAAAAACTCAGCGATACAGTGCTTTGCTGCATTCGACACAGAAATAAATAACATATACTGTAGAGAGAAGATCTGCCCACTGAAGAACATATAAACATCTATAAATGATATTACATTATCTTATGCAATAGACTTATTCAATGCTCCAATCGTAATTGACTCTGAATGGCTTACATAACTACAGCTAGCATTAAGGTTAAAATAATATAAAAACACCTCTGGATCAGCAATAACAACAACAACATCTCCAACACCAAAGAGTATTCCAGAGAGAAACATTCAGCCTCAGGAGAAAACAAGGCAAATACCATCCTACAAATGCCAAAGGCCTGTAAAAAAGCCAGGTCTTAACAGCTTTGCAAAAGGCCAGAGAGTCAGAGCCTATTTAATGCCAGGGGAAATGCTGATCGAAGGAAAGGCCTAATGTTGAGGTCCCTGTAGATGTCTGTTGGAGGGTGGTAAAGATCAACCATATAGTTATTTATCCCTGTATACAATAACATATATGAATGCATGCACAAGGGAGGGAAAACGTAAAGGGTCTATTGATAATTAACAGCAAAAGTGAAGTCTTTTTTTAAAAAAATTCTATTTATTATTCCTTGCTTATTAATAATAACACAAAAAAGTAAAAGGGGAGAGAGAGAGAGAGAGGAAAAAACAGAAAGAACAGGATGGAGATGCATACATCATCAAAGAGGAAAAAAGAACACATAAATGTGCCGTATTAGAATAAGGGAAATTAAAGATCAAGATTATAGATTGAGAGCATTTGCAGATGACTTGGTTATTACATTAAGTCAACTGATTCAATCGGTTATAGATTTAATGGGAATAATTTTGCAATATGGACAAGTTTCTGGATTTAAGGTAAACAGGCAAAAAACTAAAATATTGTCTAAAAATATGACTACAGAACAAAAGGAAGTTCTAGAAAAATTAACAGGATTTGAAATAGTTAAAAAGATTAAATATTTGGGGGTATATCTTTCAGCTTCAAATGTGAAATTATATAAAAATAATTATGAATTGTTATGGTTAAAAATACAAAAAGAGTTAGATAGTTGGAGAAAATTACAATTGTCTTTATTGGGAAGAATTGCAGCAGTGAAAATGAATGTTTTACCAAATTTTTTATTTTTGTTTCAAATGATACCTATACTTAAAAAAGATTCAAATTTGGAGGAATGGCAGAAAGGTATTAATAAATTTATTTGGGCAGGGAAAAGACTGAGAATAAAACTTAAGATAATGCAAGATATACATGGCATGGGTCCGGATTATCTTAGGGAGCACCTGCTGCCAGCATCAACTTCCCATCATCCTGTGCGCTCCCATAGAGAGGCCCTCCTTAGGGTGCCGCCGGTTAGGGAGTGCTGGCGGGTGATCCCCAGAGGGAGGGCATTCTCTGTGGGCGTGCCTGCCCTTTGGAATGATTTACCTGTGGAACTCCGGACTGCCCTCAATCTGCATTCATTTCGCCGGAACCTGAAAACCTGGCTTTTCGATTTATCAGGCCTGGACTGAAGGGGTTTTAGCTTTTTAAATGTTGTTTTAATTGTTGGGCTTAACTAATTTAATTTATTTTAATTTTATATTATCTTTTATATTGTATTTTATGCTGCCCTGTAAACCGCCCTGAGTCCTTCGGGAATAGGGCGGTATAGAAATCAAATTAAATAAATAATTAAAATAAATAAATAAATACGTGAAAGAGGTGGTCTTAAAATGCCCAATTTTAAATTATATTATGAGGCTGCGGCTTTATTGTCAATTAGTAATTGGTTTAATTTAACAGAAGGAAGATTATTGAATATTGAGGGATGTGATTTATTATATGGCTGGCATGCATAAAATGGGCCCAGAATATTCAGGAGCCAATAACGATAGATACCTGGGAAAAAATTTGGGTCAGAAATGTAAAATTTACTCAGGCACAAAATTTAAGAGAGAATTTTTATAAAATGTTTTATAGATGGCATTTAGATCCTAAAAAATTAGCATGTATGTATCCAAATTATCAGCCTAAATGTTGGAGGTGTGGTTGTGAGGATGCAATGTACTACCATATATGGTGGACTTGTAAAAAAGTTAAAGCTTTTTGGATTAAAATGTGGTGGAATATGCAGAAGATATTTAAGAAAAAGATTAGGTTTTCACCACAGTTATTTCTGTTGGATATTATTACAGATTGTACTGTTATAGAAACTAAATTGATGTTGAATTTAATAACGGCAGCAAGACTTTTGGTTTCGCAATACTGGAAGAAGGAAGAACTGCCTACTATAGAAGAGTGGACTTTAAAAGTTTCAAACTTGGCAGAAATGGCAAAAATTTCAGCATATTTGAAAGAACAATCGCAACAGAGATATATTTCGGAATGGAGAAGATGGATCGATTATATTCAGAATAAATATGGGACTAAAAAATTTCATTTAGCTTATGAATGAGTATTAGAATTATAAGATGTATTATTTAGTTATGCTTAAGTGGAGTTAAAGTGTGATAGGATTTAAAGTGTATTTATAGATGGTTAGCATATTTTAGCTTAAGTTTGTTAGAGGCAATACCCTGTATTCAGCTCTGGGAAGTCGGGGGGGGGAGGGGGAGGGAGGGGAAGCTGGGGGGAGGGGGAGGGAAGGAGTTTATGCTTAAAATGTATTGTAAAACTTTTTAATAAAAAAATAGAATAAGGGAAAGCAATACAACCAAGAGAAAAGAAAATGTAATATGAAATGTCATTTCGGTGATAACCAGTTACAATTCTATATGTATATGTCTAATACAAATATTATTCAAGTAGGTATATATTTCTAATATTTCTAGACTATCTTTTATTTAATTTTTTTGGCCTACTGTATTCTGTATGAGTCAGTCCCATATTCGTTGCACTTGTCTTGTCTATATAAAGTCTACATCTATAGGCAATCTGCTCGTAAGTGGGAAGTGCAATCAGGTCTTCGATCCATTGAATTAAATGGAGCCACACATTTAATGTTTCCAATACTGTGATATTCCAATACTGTGATATTAAAACAAAAATCTTAACAGATCTTGTAAATGGAAAAAGTCTTTTATCTCTTCCAATTTCTCCCTAGCTTTTTTGTGTCAGCTTTGGAGTGCTAATAGGGGTTTGTTTGTTTTTTTGCAACTTATTCTTACAAAAGAGGAAAAGAAACAATAAGTATTCCTTACTCCACCTCTTTCTGGCTCCAGGATGTGAACCACCTTTGTGTTGTACTTTAAAGGTATTCAGTCCAGCACTGTTTAGGGCCTTTTATTTCTTCTTCTGCAGATGTCCTGTGGTTCCTTTGTGCTTCTTAACCATGGATTATCTGAGCTTTTGACTCTTCTGGTTTCCTGTCTTCTTTATGGTTTGATCTGGTATGCTCATCTTTTTCACTGGCAGCATCTCCCAATCAACCCGAGAGAAGATACAGATAGTCCTCACCTTATGACCACAATTGAGCCAAAAATTTCTGTTGCTAAGTGAGACATTTGTTAAATGAGTCTTGCTCCATTTTATGACTTTTCTTGCCACAGTTGTTAAGTGAATCGGTGTAGGTGTTAGGTTAGTAACACGGTTATTAAGTGACTCTAGCTTCCCCATTGACTTTGCTTGTCAGAAAGGGGATTACATGATCCCCGAACACTGCCACTGTCATAAATAGGAGTTAGTGTCTCAATTTTGATCACATGACCATGGGGATGCTTCACTGGTCATAAGTGTGAAAAATGGTCATAAGTCACTCTTCCCAGTGCCATTGTACTTCAAACAATCACTAAATGAACTGTTGTAAGTCAAGCACTGTCTGTATTTCCACATCCAGATTTGGTCTGAGAACTCATCGGCCCTATCTATCATATCATTAACCAGCTTTCATGCTATCTTGCAGGTGTTTTCCAAGAGAGTAGGTTTTTTTTTCCCTTCATGCCTCCAAACATCAGCCACTAGTCCCCTCAGAAATAAAACTCAAATATCTTTCTCCCTAGATGTGCATGTTTCTTTCTTTAAAAAAACCCAAAAAACTCCCCATTCTTATGACTGGCAGCTCACCTCACCCCAATGACATTTTCTAAAGAACGAGATCCAGAAAAAACCCCTCTTTCTTCAAGATCTTATTGGATGGATTGAAACTGTTGGGAATGGACAGTCAATATACTACGGAAGGCTTTGAGGTGACAACTAACATCTTAATTTCTAGTCTGAAGCATACTGGTAACTGTGCTGTTGTTATATATTTCTGTCTACCTATCTATTTGTCCAGGATTTCAAATTTATGCCTCTTATTCCACTTTTTCAGATTAATGGACCTTGGCCATTTTCCCCCAGTTTTGAAGACACTTAGAAATTATCTAGATCCTACCTTACCAGTGTCAGCCCTTGCACTCTCAATGGCAAATCAGTGCTGCCTTAAGAGCATTACTTTCTTCTTCACTAAAATCAACACGGAACAATTCTAGAAGCAACATTTATAAATTAAATACTTATTTAGATCCATAGCCCACTCAGGTGAAAATGCTGTAGAAGCCATTGGCTTAATGTGATGCAGCTTCTCTCTTCTTTACCACACGTAGGTCTTTGTGGCTAACCTGCATCTCTCATACGATGAGCAGGCCAATTAACTGTCCTACTAACACATTTTACGGTTGTATCACAGATATCTATTTTATATGAAAGAGACCTTAGTTTTGTTGTTCTTCTCATGAAGCTGACCTAATTGACACCAAAGGGATTTAATAGCTGATATTATTTCACTGAGAGGGATAATGTTTAATACATACATGGAGCAGAAATTCACAAGACTATGAATAATCCAATCTAGTCAGGAAAAGACAAGTCTAGTCAAGACAATCTAGCCCCAGACAAGAAATTCAGCAAAACTGCCAAAGATGTTGAGAAGAAAGGAAGCCAATTTGGAAGTGAAAATTGCCAATATTGGACCAATAAAAACTTAGGTGAAATCAGAAAAGATTCCTCATATTCAGTGTGCATGAAATAACAATCTCTGACAATTAATTATTGTTGCTCCCATGTAGTCATGTCTGATGCCTCATCCATAATTTTGAAATGAAAATATTTAATGAGGTGGGCAGGAGGTATAATTAGTCTCTACTTGGGTTGCTAAATTTCTGAACCAAATCCAAAGTTTCAATATTTCTTCTTCAGGCTACCTGAGAGTGGGTTGACTTCTGCATTATCTCAGTCCTCTGCCTATGTAATAGGCTGTCTTCTCATCTTCTGATTCCTTGATTATTTAATTGGTAAATGTAAAATTCTTTTCTTTTTCTTTGTTTGAATGATTCTTCTTATTATGCTAAACTATGGGTCCAAAATACAGGGGGGGGGGAATAGAAATAATCCCCTTCTCCTGTGAAAGGAGAAGAATCTTGGAAAAGAACTTACTCCTAATATATAAGAGAATATAGCAGAGAGAGTTTACAGAATTAAATATTTGGATTTGCTTATCTCTTTAAAAGGTGCTTTTTTCCTCATAATTAACAGGATTTAACAGGATTTTTTTTAAAAAAATCAGTGGACATAGTAAAACAACTTTTGAAATAACTTGATGCTTTCAATCAGAAAAATGACAGAATTAAATCCTAAGGGATTGATTCACATGAATAGAATAGAATAGAATAGAATAGAATAGAATAGAATAGAATAGAATAGAATAGAATAGAATAGAATAGAATAGAATAGAATAGAATAGAATAGAATGGAGCTGGAAGGGCCTTGGAGATCTTCTAGTCCAGCCCCCTGCTCAAGCAGCGAACCTATACCAACTCAGACAGGTGAGTGTCTAGTCTCTTCTTAAAAATATCCAGTGATGGAGCGCTCATGATTTCTGGGGGTAAGCTGTTCCATTGGTTGATTCTCCTCACTGTCAGGAAGTTTCTCCTTAATTCCAGGTTGCTTCTCTCTTTGATCAGTTTCCAACCATTGTTTCTCCTCCTTCCCTCTGGTGCTTTGGTGAACAACCTGGCTCCCTCTGCTCCTCAGATACTAGAACACTGCTATCATGTTTCCCCTATTTCTTCTTTTGTTTGGACTAGCCAAACCCAAGTCCCATAGCCGTTCTTCATATGTTTTAGTCTCCAGACCTTTGATCATCTTAGTTACTCTTCTCTGATTTTTTTTTCCTAAACTCTCAACATCTTTTTTGTGATATGGTGATGAAAATTGGCTGCAGTATTCCAGGTGTGGTCTTACTAGGATTTTATAAAGTGGTACTAATACTTCACGTAATCTTGATTCTATGCCTTTGTTTAAACAACCCAAGATTGTATTAGCTTTTTTGCTTGCTGCTGCACACTGCTGGCTCATAGTCAACTGATTGTCCACTAGGATTCCAAGTTCCCTCTCACAGTTACTGTTTTTTAAGCCAGGTCTCACCCAGTCTGTATTTGTACCTTTGATTTTTCCTGCCTAAATGTAAGACTTTGCTTTTCTCCACACTGAAATTCATTTTGTTGGATAGGGCCCATTGTTCAAGTTTGTCAAGATCTTTTTGGATCCCGAGTTTGTCTTCTGGGGTGTTGGCTACTCCTGTCAGTTTGGTGTCATCTGCAAATTTGATGAGTTCCCCTTCAATTTCCTCATCTAAGTCATTTATGAAGATATTGAAGAGTACTGGGCCTAATACGGAACCTTGTGGTACCCCACTGCTCTCCATTTAGATGTAGTGCCATTGAGGACTACTCATTGAGTACAGTTTGTCAGCCAGCTACAGATCCATCTGGTGGTTATGTTGTCTATTCCACCTTTTCATAGCTTACCAAGGAGTAGGTTGTGGTCTACTTTGCAAGAAAATCAACTGGTTTGAGAATTTTGATAAACAATTCTATAACTAATGATGCTCAGATAAAGGAACTATATTCTGTAGAAATATTTTATAATGTTTAAAAGTTTCTTATAATTCTGAGCAAGTTTAGGCTGTAGCAGACTTTATCCAAATCTTGTATGTGTAGCCAGAATACAATGTTAAAACTAAAACTGCTCATTTTCATTCATTACAAACCCTAGTCTTACTGTGGACAGATTTTAAAGATCTACAACATGGGATCATATTCTGAGTTTATCTTGGTAAGCAGAATATTTTGAAAAAAATTGCTACTGTCAACTTCTGAAATGAACCTGGCTGAAACCATCTTTGTTGTTCTAAGTTGCCACAGGTTGGGGAGAAGGGAGGAAAAGAAACCAACAGCATTACTAGACTAATCACAGAGCAGTCCCGTGGGAACCAAGGTCATTCCCATAGGAATGGGAAGGTGGAGAGAAGAAGTTTCACGGAGTTGACCAATTGCTTTTATTGGGTAGCGTGATCAATAGCATAGTAGAGGGGAGAGAATTGTTACATTTAGTTACACTGAATCCCTAAGGGGAATTTTAGAGTTGGTTTCACTTTTGACCATGCCGATATTATGTATCCAATAAACATGATCTTTGAGGAAACTTAAAGTCTCAGAGTTTCTGATTTATTTGGTTTCATTAGTCGGAACCTTGACAGCAACATTTCTAGATCAGCAAAACAAAAGGAAACTAAACTTATTTTCCAGTGATTTTTTTTTATATTCCTGAATTATATTGTGTATGGCAGGGGTACCCAAACCTAGGCGTGGGCGTGTGCATCCCCACTTGTGCGAGCAGCTGGTGCATGTGCCCCCTGCTTGTGCAACTGGAGCTGTCACTCATGTGGAACCATCCCCTTTACCCTCCCCCCCCCAGTCTACAAAGCTGGAAAGGTTGGGAAATTCTGGTCAATGGGGTCAGGGGGTTGATCTAGAGACTGCAGTGAAGTTTATTAATCTGGGATCATTTTAATAAAGAATCTTCTTATATTTAATATCTTAAAAATAGGAATATGGTCCAACTTGGCTTGTGGAAACATATTACTTCTTGTAACTGTATTCTTGATATGCCTCTTCCAAATATCCTTGCAGAATTAATTCTGTTCCTTAAGCTTTTCTTTTTCTTTTCTCTCTCTTTTTTCTTCTTTTCATTCAATTTAATTTTTCCTCTTTTTTACATTTTTCTCTTTGTAATTCTAAGGACTGAAGCTTTACAAATATATTATTTGGGACATATTTAATTATTAAATTAATTATTAAATAATCTGGTTTTTTTTCAATCTTTAAAACGTTAATTCAAGGTGCTGGTGATGACCTATAAAGCCCTACATGGCTTGGGTCCAGGATATCTGAGGGAACACCTGCTGCCGGCATCAAGTTCCCTTCGTCCAGTGCGCTCCCACAGGGAGGGTCTTCTCAGGGTGCCGCCGGTAAGAGATTGCCGGCGGACGACACCCAGGGATAGGGCCTTCTCAGTGGGGGCGCCTGCCCTTTGGAACCAGCTGCCAGTGGAGCTGAGGACTGCCCCCGACCTCCGTTCATTCCGCAGGGACCTGAAGACCTGGCTCTTCGAGCTCTCTGGCCTGGGCTGAGGATTAATTTTATTTTAACTGGGGTTTTACTTACACAGGGATAAATTTAATTTTTTTTAAACTTGGTTTTTTAACTTTTGTATTTTGGTTTTTAATTACCCTGTAAACCGCCCTGAGTCCTCTGGGAAAGGGCGGTATATAAATGTAATAAAATAAATAAATAAATAAATTGTACTTCAGTCCCTTTGAAGTAAATCCAGACATTATCATTAGCTGAAATCAATGGGATTTTTGTTAGTCATGACTCATCAATTAGTCAAACGTAGAAATACAATTCTATGGATATCTACTTTACATAGAAAAATAGACTCAATTAAAATACTCCTAGGTACAGTAAATGCATAAGAGATTGCAGCCTAAAGCATGACTGACTTTCTTCGGAGCCAACATATCATTTGTTATGGCAAACTAAGTCATTTTTAGTAATTCCTTCAATATTTTTCCTATTATCTTTTCATTTTTCTCTTTCTCTGTAATGGAGATATTTGTGGGTATATTAGTCAGACCAATATTTTTAGATATCCTAGAACTCCTTAAAATTTACAAAAGAAGTAGAGTAGCTTTGGTGTCATATATTTCTTAAATTCTTCTTGCTGATGAAATCTCATTAAAAAGAGGGGTTGGAGAATCTTCTGGGGGGGTGGGGGAAGAAAATGATATTTTATTGTACTTTCCATGGCAATTTGTAAATAAATATAGCTTGGAAGTTGTAATTAACATTTTTATTAGATAAATGACTCATGTTTGGTAAATTACCATGTATAAATATTCCATTAATATGCAACACAAACTTATCATAGTTTACAGCCATCAGCAGTGCAAACATATGTTCAGACACAGTGCCTTAGTGTATCCATATTTGAGGATTCCTTGGCAAACATATTGATGATTTAAGGATCTTAGAATTGCAAAGGGAAAGCAAATCTTTCAAGTGGGTTCAATGTGATGGCAGGGTGAATTTGTTTATGCTGGAAGGAGGAAAGATTCATCATTGCCAAAGTGTTTTGTCCAGAGCTGGTTTTTACATACTAGTTGCTTTCCCAACATTCTTACTATGCCATACCATAATCAGAAAGGAAATCTATTTACTTAGCATTAGTAAAAGAGGAATAAGCTTGACTTGGCTCCAAAATTGGAAAAAAGCAGTATTTTAATCATTGCTATCACAGGACAATTTAACTGAGTTCTTCTTAACTTCTGGTTTTACCACTTCAGATGTTGGGGGAATTTAACTGGGTAAGAGTAAAAAATAAATGCTGACTAGTACATCTGGATTTAAAAAGAAATGAACACTCTGGTAAGAAGAACAAAACTAGCAAAATTGCTCTATTTACAAACATTCTTTTAGAGACCATTCAAACTTACAATAGCACTGAAAAAACAGCCTTACAACCAGTCCTTGCACTTACAACTTAAACCCACAGTCACATCATCAAAATTTGGGCACTGGCAACCAGTTGTAGTGATCCATGGTTATGCAATCACCACTCGTGACCTTCCAACCAGCTTCTGACAAACAAATTTAACAAGGGAAACTGGATTCACTTAACGACTGTGTGACTCACTTAATAACCATTTGTTTAGCAATAGAAATTCCGGTTCCAGTTATGATCATAAGGTGAGCACTACCTAGAGACAACACATTATTAAAATTTGTCACAAGCTAGAATGAGTAGCTTGCTGAGATGTCAGGTTATACTGTTCTATTTTTCTTTCAGAAAAGCAACATAAAGCTGGTTAGAAATTAGAGAACATTCAGCGAAATGAACCCGCAGGTATAAGAGAAATTTCTTCTCCCCATTCTTGTATTAGTTAAAATACCTTGGAGGAATCAATCATGTAATTACGGGCTTATGTACACTAATCAGAGAACTGTCCATCTCATTGAAAAGAGAGGTCCGAAACCATTAATCCTCTATCACCTTATATATGGCATCTGTCTATCTACCTATGTACTTATCCATTTTGGTGCTGTCTGATTCCAGGCTGACTCAGGACAGCTCACAATATAAAAACAACACAAATATAACACAGTAAATAAAATGCAGCAATAATAATCATGTATTAATAATAATTTATTAAATTTATAGACTGCCTGATTGTCAACAACTTTGGATATGTCACAATAATAAAAGAAATTACAATAATATCAACAAAAACCAATAAGAGAATTAAAATTGCAAATCTAGACAACTACATCAGAACATTTAATGAGAGGTTTGCATCTACTATACTGTGCCCCAGGCCTGGGACAACAGCCAGATCTTTAAAGCCTTTGAGAGATATCAGGTGCTGTGACAGAGATGCTTCCTGAATCCTGAAACATGACACTGTTTGATTATCATTCAATCACCACTCCATTAGTTATTACCAGCTGGGCAAAAACCATGAGAGAGAGGCACTCCCTCAGTTAACCAGGCCTTATGGAATATAGGGCTATATTGGTGATAACCTTGCATGTAAACCTGAATCGCACCCAAAAGCACAAAGGCACCTAGTGTGGCTTGTGAAACAGAGGTGTCATGTGTACATGTTGATACAGGGCCACCATTGTCTTGGGCAAAATTGATGTACCATCTGGGAGTTCTCATAATCTCAAAGAGCAGTGACAACCATGGCTAAAAAGATCTTTTCAAAATTACATCGTGTGCGGCAGTTGTACCCATTCATAAATTGGCAGCCAATGTTCACAATCATTGATGCATTACTTACCTTTCAGCTGGACTATTGCAATGTGTTCTATTATGGGGGGGGTTAAACTTGAAGAGTGTTCAGAAGCTTCAGCCAGTTTGGAGTGCAGTGGCACAGGCAGTATAGGGCGCCCCAGAGTACCTCCACATAATACAGCTGTTTCATGAACTGCTGCTGTTTTGCAGTAGGCCTCCAGGTGCAATTCAAAGTGCTGGATGTCACTTTTGAAGACCTATATGGTGTGGGAACAGATTATTTGTGAGACGGCCACTCTCCAAGGATTTCTGCCCATTCCACTGAATCAGGCAGACTGGGCATGCTCTGAATTCCTTCAGTGAAGTAGTGTTGCTTGATGAGTTCTAAGAAGCTTGCCTGTCTAGCTGTCTTGTGAAACGGCCTTTCCCTGACATATGGAGAGTCCTAATTCTGCTGGCCTTCTGATAGTGGCTATGTTTCTGGCTACCCTCCTGGTGCTGGGACCAGAGTGCTAATGGATGTATATTGACAGTATAGGTCAATTATTGCTATTATTATGAGATTTTTTTGGAGTCTCAAGTGATATACAGTAGCTATCTCTTGTTTATGCAACTTTTTAATGTTAAGAACTGTGTTTGTTGTTGTTGCTGTTGGCAGATAGCCAGCCACATAAACGTTAAATAAATACCCGTGTTTCTCTGAAAATAAGACCGGGTCTTTTTTTTTCTTTGCCTCCAAAAGAGGGACCAGGTCTTATTTTTAGGGGGTGTCTTTTATACTCACCTCTAGCACCGACAGCCCTGCCCAGCCAATCCACTTCTGCAGCCGAAGGAGCAGCTTGATTCTGCAGCTGCATTTTGGCCTGCATTTCGTAGTCAGGCCTTTCCGGAAAACCTCTGCAGCTGAGTACTGAACTACGGATCCATAGCTCGTTTCTCGGCTGCAGTGGCCTTTCCAGAAATGCAGGCCTGGCTGAGAAATGCAGGCCTGGCTGCAGAAGACGCCTCAGAAGAAGTGGGCTGGCAAGGAGAGGCCTGGCTATCAGGTACGCAGCGCATGGGACAGATCCATACCCCCATCCCAGCTTGATTTTTACGTGTGTACCTCAACCCCAAACTAGGGATTATTTTGGGGGGTAGGGCTTATATTAGGCCCACCCCCCAAAATCAAGCTAGGGCTTATTTTTGTGGCAGGCCTTACTTTCAGGGAAACAGAGTAAATACAATATAAAAGTAAAATATGATCACTCTGTCCCTATGTAGTCCTTTCTCTGGTTCAATCATGGCAAAAAAGATGGTCTGGGGAATATGTCTACTCAGACAGAAATCTTACTGAATTCATATGGGTTTACATACAGAAAACTGCTACAATTAGCCACTGCTGACTATTCATACCTGGTCATTGTATAAACTCTACCTTCTTGTCTGAGGAGTAACAACCCTCTGAGAAAATACACTCCACAACTAGCTGTAAGTTTCCCAGAATTTCCCACAGAGACAGTCCAGCACTGGCAGCACTTAAGTGTCCAGATACTATCAAGGTAGTTTTATGGGAGCCAAGGATCAAATATTTTTTCACTGTTTTATATGGGTAGTTTCATGCAAATTGATCAGGTATAAAAAGTCACAATCCAAATGAAGCTAAGGTTAAATTTAATTTATACATGATATTCCTAATTTTATTCTCAGCCCTTTTATTGCAGTGTGGGCCTTTATGACTTTAAAGAAAATGTCAGTGGCAGCAAATGACATTGTACTGAATAATCTAGTTATGAGGAGAAAGACATTTAAAACTATTCCATATCAGCTTGGCTCCGTTCTGCTGAGCGTACAGTTTTTTCTCTCTGCCTACTTCTATTTTGGAAGACAGTTCAGGGTTGCTAAATGAACTGAAGCATAGGTACCTGCGCTTTCTCATTTTCTTTCATTTCTTTTATTAAAACAAAAATCTGTTGGCTTCTTCTTCCACTTACCTCCATCCTTTTTCAGTAGTTGAGGGGCCATGAAACAGATCTGGATCTTGAAATGCTCATTATTATGAGTATTCTTAGTCAGGCCTGAAAGCAAAGGCATACCATGAAACTTTCCTTCAATAAGAATGTCCCCACAGTGAAGTTTTCCTAACAGGAACATCCACTGACAGAAAAAGTAGAAAAGGCTCTGCCTTTTTTGGCCTGCAATCTTATAGCCTCCAAAGCATCTGCTTGATGGGAATCAAGGACTTGTTGCTATAGCATGATAGTGTTTGAGGGAGCTGTATGGGAATGAGGTAATTAATTGAAAAATTTCACTTGCATTCTCTTTTCTTAGCAAGCAAATTTTATATATATATACACACATACATATATATATATATATATATATATATATATATATATATATATATATATATATATATATATATATATATATATATATATATATATATATATATATTTGTGTAAATTACTAACAAAGAATTAAAGGGAAACTGAGATGCATTTCTGACTCCTTAGTCGTCCTCAGTCAGCTATACCCTTCTGAGATTCGAACCTGGGCTGATTGCATACAAGGCAGTGTTATTTGCCTCTAAGCCACAAGGTCCCTCTTGCTCTGTTAGCTTTTTTTTTTTTTCTGCAAGGGAAGATATGTTTCAAATGTTAACTATTTAGATTACCTTGCTAGGCCCCAAACATGGGGCAAATCTTTATTTCCTGTTTTCAGCCTATCTTGAAGGCTATCAAACAGGCAGTAGTCACACCGGACAATTCATATATTTGTGTAAATTACTAACAAAGAATTAAAGGGAAACTGAGATGCATTTCTGACTCCTTAGTCGTCCTCAGTCAGCTATACTGACTGATATATATATATATTTCTTGAATACAAGGAGTTTTTCTATTTGCAGAACTGACTAAGCATCGTACCTTTATAAGTAGGTGTCCACAGGGAAGATGTAGAAAGTTAGGATGGTGGCCATAACTATGTGATTGAATCCCCGCCATATACATTGAATCTTCAGCAATAGTAGAAACAATAGCTTCAATTGTGCATTCAGCTCTGCCCTTCTGATTTTTTTGATCCCCCCTGAAGATGCCCCTGCATGTATTCATATAAGACTTGTGGGAAATAAATATATTCTAATAGCATTCTATAAATAGTTTTTGCATATTTTTTTGCAAATTTTCCTTTTTTGTTTACACTTCACAGTTGTTATTTTGAACTTCCAACACATTTTATTTGCTTTCCGGCCAAGGATCGATCTACTTTATCCCTGTGATTAGACTAAATTCAAACCCTTTTATTAAAGCTGATTAGGGGGAAAAACTGAAGAGGAAAAAGAGATAGGATGGAAGGAACTAAATATCACTTCTCTTTCATTCTGTGTGCTAATACAAGCTCAGCCAGGCTAAGCTTTGCCTTAGAATCATCTCAAAAAATCAAGTTGGGTATTCTGTTAGAAGTGTCAGTCTTAGATGCTGTTTAAGCCTTTTCGGCTTAAGCAAGCTGCCTTCAATCAGTTGATGTTTGGTAGGTTATCACAATGTAGTTGAGTTACATTGTGCTAACTTGCCAAACATATATTTTAGGTATAAAATCAGAAGCAAAGATCAACTTAAAAGACCAGGGCCTCAAGTTGAAACCCTAAGGTCCCAAATTTCTGAATTCAGGTTTCTCAACCCTTATAGCAGGGGTCTTCAAACTTGGCCCTTTTATGACTTGTGGACCTCAACCCCCAGAATTCCTCAGCCAGCGTGCCTGGCTGAGGAATTCTGGGAGTTGAAGTCCACAAGTCATAAAAGGGCCAAGTTTGAAGACCCCTGCCTTATAGGGTCCATTGAGAACCCACAATGAAAAATATGACTTGAACACTATTGAATATTTATAATACTATAAATAATAAGAAACAGGCAGCTTTAATATTCTTAGACACAGAGAAGGTCTTAGACAGTCTAAATTGGGTGTTCATGTTTAAAGTGTTGGAAAAAATGGACTTTGAATATAACTTTATTCAAGGAGTTAAAGCTATTTACACATCACAGCAAGCAAAATTGTTATTAATGGTGACTTAACCAATTCATGTGAAATTCAAAAAGGTATGAGACAAGGATGTCCCTTGTCTCCTCAGCTGTTTATCTTGGTGTTGGGAGTTTTGAATAGAGATATTAGGCAAGGCAAGAAAATAAAGGGTATAAGTATCAAGAAAGAAGTTAATAAACTGAGGGCATTTGCTGATGATCTGGTTATATTCCTGCAAGACCCAAAAATAGTATAGGAAATTTGATGATGAAGTTAAAAGAATTTGGGTTTTTAGCAGGTTTCAAAATAAACAAACAGAAAACAACAAAGTTGATTAAGAATATGTCATCGCAAGATAATGATATACTGACTAAAAAGTCAGGTTTCAAAGTTGAGAAAAAGGTGAAATATTCACTAAACATACCATACTAAGAGTATGGAATAAATATAAAACAAGATTCTTCTTTTTGGGTATCCCCACTGGAAGTTTTTTTTTTTTTTAGAAAAGAAAACGGTTGTAAAACTCGACTGGTGGACTTACGGTAAAATAATACTTTTCAACTTGGGTGGCCCTACTGTTAAATCGAGGGAAGAGTTAGAACCAGAGGGTTATATTTGTCATTGGTTTACATATCAACAAATGAAAGAAAGATTTAAGCTAGATAAAAAGAGTTTTGGTTTGATTTTATTAAAAATGAATTTGAAACTTTATTGTGTGGCAGTGATGAACATATTATTGCTAAGGCTTATTAAATGCTATTGAAATTAAATTTGGAAAGGGAACATGTAAAACATTGTATGATACAATGGGCAAAGGACTTTGGTTATAATGTGATGCTGGAACAATGGGAGAATATGTGGATGAAAAGTTTAAAATTTACATTGAACTACAATTTAAAAGAAAATTTCTATAAGATGATATATTGGTAGTATTTAACACCAGGCAAGCTGTTTAGAATGTATAAATGTATAAAATTTCAAATAAATGCTAGAAATGTAAAGGTAAAGAAGGGACCTTTTGTCATTTATGGTGGACGTGTGATAAAGCAAAGAAATATTGCAGAAGGATTCACATTTTGGTACAGAAAATCCTTAAAGTAAAAATAAATATGAAACCAGAATTTTTTCTTTTCGGTCTAATAGAAAAAAGCTTGGGAAAAAATTTGGTACTTTGATCTTATATATGTCAATGGCAGTGAGATTATTGTATGCACAAAAATGGAAGGACATTTCGATTCCCCCTATGGACAAATGACTACAGAAGTTGATGGAGCTGACTTGATTTCCTTATCATTCTGATTGCCCTGTTTCTAATTCAGCTCATTTTTCCTCTGATTTTCTTAAAAGTGTGATGCTAAAATTGGCCACAATTAATTAACAGGATTTATATAGAGAAAAAGCTGTATTATTACTGCACATAAATAAAAGCTCTAAATGTATTCTGAAAGACAGATGAAGTTCTAACTGAGTCCAAATGCAGGAACAGAGAAAAAGACATTGATGGTATTGGTACGGTATAAAGATGGTGGGTAGGAAGAGTTGAGTAATGACAGAGTACTCAATAACATGAAGCCTCAGTTGATTTGGAACAACTGTAAATGATTCAGATTTAAGATATTCAGCCTTTTCTATCAAAATCAATACCAATAATTTAATCAGCATTTTTGCATATAGAGAAGATATTTTATGTTACATCAAACACATGATCATTTCAATGTATACACTTTTAGCAGGATTATTGCTGGGACCTGGAAGAAGGTAGATGCAACTCTTAATGAAGAGGTTTGTCTTTGAGGTAACAGACAGGATGAGTACACATTTTTGGCATGTATACAATAATTGTTATAAATGAACCCAGTACTCAAATATTAATCACTGCATTGATTTATTGGTGTCAAACAAAGAGATTGCAACATGCAATATTTTCATAATGTTTCTAGGGACGCTATTCAGATGCTAATAAATAAAGCCATGTTGAAGAGTTTCCAGTGTTACACTTTTGTTTTTAATTTGGTTATGTATTCTACGGGCCAAGTGGCAAGGAAAGAAATTAGCCTTTTTGTCATTAACTGTCCAAGACTGCCATTCTCTGGATCGATGCAGCACCCAGAAGGTTTTCCAGATGTTTATTTCAAAGGCAACTGCTATTATTGTCATAATTGTGTTCGTAGCTGAGTAAACAGCTTCACAGGTGCAAGAAATCCAAGCACTGTGTGAAGACATACAAACTTCCTGAAATCACAAGCAAGCAAGCAAAAACAGAGCATGAAAGAAAATCTATAATTCTCTGTTTCATAAACAACAGTTGATTAGTCTGAAAATCAAGCACTCACACATCCATATGTACAAGATTTCATTTAATGCATGAGAATACTTGAAAATGGTAACAAAAGAAGTAGCATCAGGCATATCTTTTTTTTTCTTTACAGCATGCCAAATAATGAATGTTCATGTTTCATTCACCAGGTAAGAATTATTTTGTCTACTGCACAAATAAGAAAATATTTTCCGTTCTTTCACTCTCTTACACCCTCTCACCTTCATGTACCCAGCAATACGGCTTCTTAGAGCAAAGTATCTATAGAATGGATCGTCTTGGATGAGCTTGTTTGTTCCTCCTAACTGTGATAACAGATATTTTCTTAAGGCAAATAAGGTTGTTTTATTTCCATTCTATCGCAAGAAGGAAATGTAGATAAACTGTTGTGAATTATACATACCATTTCTACATAAATGCTGAACACATGGTAGGATAGCCAGTCTTGAGATTGTGTGCAGCCTGCAGCCTTTTCCAAAGTTGCTACCAAATTTCAATGTGCCTGTGATAGAAATGGAATAATCCCATTTATTTAAATTTAATTTCAGGTAATTTCTGTCTACCACCCAAAAAAGTAGACAAAATATCCCAGTCCCATGTTCTTTTGGGACCCCCAATCCAAAATTGGATTCCAGTCAGAAAAATAATGTTCTGTACTCCAGATATAAAGGATCCAGCAGGTCTGTATTTTTTGAATCTGGGACATCACAGAGACTTGAGGTTTCATTCACAAGATGATGAATACACTCTGATGTAACAACCCAAGCTTCACTCCTTACATGCTCACATTTGGCATGTGCACTAGAGAGTTTAAGCTGCCTTGGTGATTTTGGGCCAATCATTCTCACTCAACCCAACCTATGTCACAGGGCATACTTCTGGAGAAAAAATGAAGAAAGGAGTGTGATGTGTACTACTTTGTGTTCTTAGACAAAATACGGTATAGAAACCTAATTTATTAATTAAACACGATTTACTACAGTAACACAGTTACTATACAAAGGAAAAAAGCATTCAGAAATGCAAGATGCTTTCTTCTCATGTATCTGCTATATAGTGGACAATATCTTTTTATGATCTCTTCCCTGCAAAGGATGATGGGATATGGGCATATGCAGGAAGAAAAGGAGAGATGATAAAACAATGATGATAATGATGATTAGTCACCTTTATTTGTACAACTTAAGATGCATACAAAATGTTTCTACCTCTTATTTTCTCCACAACAGCCAACTGAGTTTTCATGGTGAGGTTTCCCTAATCTTATTCTAACTAGGATTTAGCTTATTTAATTCCCTATTTCTAAAAGTTAGATCTGAAATGTTCACCTTCTTTACACAATATGCTTAATGTGGATTTCCTCCTTGTGTTTAACTCAGCAACTAATTTTAATTTTAGAAATCACTCATTCAAAAGCTGTGAGTGAACATCTCAGGCTAAAGCCTACTGGTAATACTTCAGTATATCACATCTCTATTACATTCTCTAGTATTTTTTTAAAAAAGATAAAATAAACTTTTCTTCTCCTTCTAAATGCAAATCTTTTTTTGTGTAATACTGTGCCTAATCTACTACAACTAATTAATCTGTTTGAGCTGATGAAATGTTACCTCTGCATTTTTTTTTGTTCCTTGTATACAATTATTGTAACAGTGGTGAATAAATCAATATTCCCAATCCAACTGTAAAAAACAATCAAGAAAAGCAGTGCTTCTAGGGGGGGAAAACACCAAATAATATTTATTAACTCTGTCTCAATCCACAGCAGAGCCTAGTACCATTCAAGCATTTTCTGCAAGTGTAATAAGCAAACCCTGATACATGATGAAAGTGGCACATGCCAATAATTTCACCATTTTACACTGCAGAGTAATTGAAGGATTTAATGAGAAACAAACCAATAAAAATAAATAGACCATGTTAGAAGAGCAAAAACGGATCTGAAATGGAAGTGGCTCCATTGTGAGTTTTAGGGCTTTCATTTTCATGGTATGACCAAGAAAAGAGATTATGTCAAAAATATTATCAGTGTTTGTCCACATTTTCACAAAGACCACTTTGTTTAAATTTAGATGAAATTCAACCACAGAAAAGTATCTTTCTATTGTCACTCATTTCAATTTCCATGAAAAGTGTAGATGAAGTTAGAAATTTCTTTTATCATCTTGGCATTTAGAATCAGTGTAAGAAGTTCTACGTTTTAAATAGCAGCATGGACTGAATTTGATGTTTTTAAGAAAGATCTATAAATAATTCTCTCTTGAACTGGATTTCAGATTTGAATGGACTTCAGTTCTTGATACCTTAATTTTTCAATGATGCATGATTGTCTTTTGTACTGTATAGTCACATTGGATATACTGAAGGATTATCTTGTGAAGCAATGCCTGCACCCTTAAATCCTCTCTCAACTCTATATCTTTGTATAAATGTCTTCAATTCTATCTTGACTTCTTGACAACGTTCAGATTGACTGACCCAAAGTCTCTCACATGGCTTCATGTTTAAGAAAGGCCCATAACTCCTGGTTTCTAGCCTAGGATTTTTAACCACTACAACCAAATTGACAGCCTATGCTCACAAAAATCTACCTTTACCTTTCCTTACATTTCTATTTCCTGCTATTTATTTTGCTTCTAGTGCAAAACACTAGAAATGGGAAAAACAAGAGAAGAGAGAAGCTTCAAAGAGTCAGACCAAATTAACACAGACCTCTAGCTCCATTGGGAATTAAGCACAAAAACACACACAAACACCATCCTGGAAGAAAGCTGTGATAAACCATTTTCTTAGGGAGCAAAGTTAATAATAATAATAATAATAATAATAATAATAATAATAATAATAATAATAATAATAATAATAATAATAATAATAATAATAATAATAATAATAATAATAATAATAATAATAATAATAATATAATAATAATAATAATAAAGTTGGAAGGGACCTTGGAGGTCATCTAGTCCAACCCCCTGCTCAGGCAGGAAACCTTATACCATTTCAGGCAAATGGCTGTCCAGTCTCTTCTTAAAAACCTCCAGTGTTGGAGCATTCACCACCTCTGGAGGCAGGTTGTTCCACTGGTTAATTGTTCTCACTGTCAGGAAGTTTCTCCTTAGTTCTAGGTTGCTTCTCTCCTTGACTAGTTTCCATCCGTTGCTTCTTGTCCATGTTGCTTCATGTCCATGTTTATGCTGAAAAGCTAATCTTAATTTAGAGGAAGCTGTACTTTTTAATCCCTTGTCCCACACACTAAATTGTGTTTGGTAAATGTGCTCATCTCAAAGGGGCCCTTGTGGTGTTCAAGCTTGGTGATTTTCTTGCAGACATGTCATGTCGTGATAGGACTGATGATGTTACCTAGTTAGGTAATGAGACTTCTTCAAGAAAATGACCAAGCTCATAGAGCACCGAGGATCCCACAGTTCAAACCTAAGCTACAAATATTATCTTCTATTAATATTTTCACCACTGTATGGTGACAGAAATAGACTGTCAAGAAAAAGAAAAGGGAGGAAAAGAAAACTATTTTTATTCAACTTTCATTTACAAACTCAAACACAGATGTACACAGAGAGAAGTATATAGAAGACCAGAAACATGATTTTGGTGTATATGACACAGAATTGTCTGTGTGAGAAAATACAGGATAAATTAACACTGGGAGTTTCCAACCACAAAACTGGGGGAAGATACTTGAAGCTAGGAAACCCCTTGGATGGCTTGATTGAAATCTACATTATACAGTATCTAAAATTACTTAACTCATTGCCTATGTTTACAGATAAAATATGCTTTTCATTAAGTATTCCTGTATTCTCAATGTAACCGGGTAACTGCATTTTGCAACAGAAGTAGAAATCAGTGCATGTAGGGAGAAGAGCAAATAAATGTTTGTTTTCTTCCTAAATTTTCATTTCTTCACATGCCCTGCCTGTGCCCTGGGTAAGCAACTGATGACCTTCAGTTTTAATAAGTTATTGCTCTGCATGGTACTTGAAGAGGGAAAGGGGAAGTCAAGGTCAAATAGCAGGTACAGAGAGGTCCTTCCCTAGGCAGCAAACTCAGTGTACAGGTCATCAAAAGTTTGATAAGCCTTTAAAGTATTCTCCTGGTGAGAATTGACTGAATGAGGCATTTCATTTTAGATCAAGTTAAAATTGGAAGCTTTTATTGCTTTAAATGCACAAATCCATAATTTTTCAAAATCAGCTCAGATAATATCTGGATGTGGTTGCCATGACATCATCACCATCATCATGAGACAGAAAGAGAAATGTACATTTCCAGCTCCTACATCTACTTGTATTTAATATTCATTGTGCTAACAATACAAATGGGAACAGATCACACTAACCTTAAACATTCAGTAAAAGAATTTTATTTTAAGGACACTTGTCATAAATGATAAATCACAGGTCAAGTTCCAGGTTTGTTTTTTTTAAGCTCAGAATATAGCTATTAGCTGTAAGAATCTCTGATCAATCAGAAAGAGACTGAAAGTATCTTAATGCAGTACCAATACATACCGTAATTCAGTTCCTGTAGAAATGCTTGAATCCTAATATTGTTGGTTTAAGTAAGACTATTAATATCAAATCTGGAACTTAATTTGTATATTGTACATTGGGACAGACAATATAGAGAGGAAACAATGGGTCCGCTATTCCTTAAATGAACAAGAAAAGCCTCTGTAAGCTATTAATTAAGACCTAAAAGAAGGAAACAATCAGTTATTTAATTTTTCCCAGTCTATGTCTCAAAATCACACATTTTCTAGGAGATTGTTGCTGGTGCTAGGAACTTTTTGGTACAACAACTATTTGATACATTGCTGCTGGTACAAGGAATCTTCTAAGATGGGCTTTGGTGTAACCAAAATAATTAAAATTATTCCAGAAAATAGAGTTTAGAAGAGTTTTGAGCAAAGCACTTGATAAAGTGTCATCTGATAACCGTAGCCTGGATTTTATATGCAATCACTTAAGGCAGATATTCTCGTGTACTCCCACAAGGAAAGAAGCAAAGCAAGGTTGTAATTTAGTCCCTCAACTACTCAATCTTTACATCAGCTAAATGAATCTTGCCATGACAACAACAAAAGTTTAATTCACTTCCATTCTAAAGTATATCAGTATATCAACAGCAGCACTGTGTAAATTATTCAAATATCTAGAAATAGTTTTCCATGCTTATGGATTCTTTTAAAATAATAATAAGTTTAAGATCACTAAACATTAAAGATCCCAGATCACTATCGTAGAAGATCCCAGAAGGATGATGTTCCTCTTCTTGGTTTTTCCCATTTGAGAAAGTAACTCTTTTTTTGTAACATTTATTTCTGGAAGGTTTTTCCATCTAAGACTAATTTTAAGTTTACAACTTTAGAAGGCCCTGGAGGAAAGGCATTTTCTGGGCCTTTTGCAGTTGGGATTTAGGCCAAGGTACAGCACAGAAACAGGATTAATTGCATTTGTGGATCACCTCTGGCAAGACCAGGATAGAGGTGATATGACTCTCTTGGACCTATTTCATCTCTCAGCATTCTTTCAGTAACTTTCAACATCACTGGTCAAAGCATCCTTTTGAATCATCTCTGAGAGTTGTAGGTAGAGAGCAGTATGTTACTGTGCGACTCCTCTTTTCACTTTCCACTGATATTGGGAGAAACGGAGAGGTTGAACCCAAGGATCTTGTTTTGCAGGATTCCTCAGGGTTTGATGTTTTATTTAATATCTACATGACATCGTTGGACAAGATGACTTTGCAGCAGAGATTCAGCTGTCACTAATATACTGTTGATACCTGGTTGTAAATCTGGAGTCCATGAGAAAATGTTGATATTCTCAAGATCCTATCCTAGTGTCAAGAAGTTGTTATAATTTGATGGGAAAGGACAGGCTCAGACTTTATAATCTAGATAGAATTGATATCCTTTGATATCAATATTCAACCTAGATGGGCTTGTATTTCTCCAGACAGAATTTGTATGTAATTTGTGTGCCTCCTGGACTCTAGACCTTGGCCTTTGGACAGATACATAAAGTATATTATCTAGGACAACTAGTTCTTTCCCAAATCTGATATAGATACTTGGGGAAAATAAATAGATTCTTGAGAATCTGCAAGCTGGCAAGAGGCTGATCCTTTATAGGTATATTAGGTACAATATGAACATGCTAGATTACTTACATTTAAAAATGATGGGTTAAATATTCATGCTGTCATTTCACAGCAGTAAATTAGGATTTGTTTTTTTAGGAAATTAGCTTCATTAAAATGAATATTAATATTAAACCAACAAACATAAAATGTTTTCTTTCAACTTTCACTCAGTATAACATTTCTGCGGAGATACTGATCTGCAATTGTTTGTTGCTTGTACATGATAGTGCAAATCATTATGTATTGTGTGCTGTGAATATTCCTTTTGAATCTTAGAGTGTGCAAACCTGCACACACACACACAAAGATTAGAAAGTGCACTGCAGAGTACCAGCATAATTAGTCCTTTTTAATGAAATGGACTCTAGATATATTCCACAGCGGAGTGCCAGTAATAGAATTTAAGTGAAAGTAATTTCAAAGTGCAACAGTAGTTTACATATTAGTTATTGTATAAAAGAAAAAAAAGTGCTCTGCCATTCTAGGTTAAATGCAATTAACATCCAGGCCTTTTGCAAGACTCCTGGGAAGAAATGATTGGTTTGGCAGGTTATTTCTCAGATTCTGATATTAAAAAGGGAGAGTATGTGTGAGAGAAAGACATTTTATTTTAAATATGCAGTATTGTGGAGGGGGAAAGAGCTATGTGTGCTGCATTTTAAGTCTTCAGTAAACAGTAAAAATTCAGAATATTTACTCATTAACCATTATTCAGAACTTTACCTATGAGCAGTGCCAATTATTGTTTATATCTAAAATAGGATAAAATAACATCGAACACATTTATCCAATCTGTTTCCTTTCCACTGTAATGTTCACACATCCAGAATATGTGAACATTAATTTGTATGGCTTTATGGACCTATTAGAGAAGAAGAGAGAGAAACTGGTTTTCTAATAATTAAATTATTAGGGCATTACATTATTACCCTGTCACACATAGATTTATTTGCAAACTTCACCTTTTATATTCAGATGTACCCTTCATTTACTAAAAGATTAATTCTCTGGGAAAGTAAGGAGGTACTCTTGATGACAGCAACTACCCAAACCATACAGTTTTATTTCCACATAATGGATGACTTTTTTAATTGAAATTGATGACCAGATTTATAACAGGCAGGTTCAATTCTTTTTTATTTTTATTTTTATAAACAATTTTTATAACTGAATATACTGGGCCATAATTTAATTATGCCAAGAGATGATAGCAACAGTGGTAGTAGTAGGAATAGAAATACCAGTTGATTATCCTATTCAAGGTCCTTGATCTTAAAGTAAAGTATAATGAAGTAGCAAATATGAGATCTTTTTGTTGCTGTTATTGTTCTAAAAAAACCCCTCCTGTTCTACCTAGGGGTTGGGACATTAGCTGACCTATTAAGAGGTTTCATTAACTGATCTCTTTGGGTTTACCTACTACTCTAGTCTTTTTATTTTTAATTTATTTTTGGTTAATATTGTTGCTTGGGTTTTTTTACCTACTTGCTGCTCAGAGCTACTTTCTGAGAGGACAGCCATCTAAGCTCATTTAAAAGCTAGACAACTACATTTATTTATTTATTTATTTAGTAATAGCAATAGCACTTAGATTTATATCCCGTTTCACAATGCTTTACAGCCCTTTCTATGTGGTTTACAGAGTTAGACTTTTGCCCCCAGCAATCTGGGTCCTCCTTTTACCGACCTTGAAAGGATGGAAGGCTGAGTCAACCTTGAGCAGGAGAGGATCGAGCTCCTGGCAGTTGGCCACATTAGCCAGCAATATTGTATTCTAACTACTGCATCACCATGCTCTTTAGACTAGATATATGAGTAGACTATGTTTTTCCTGAGGACCAACTCTCATCTCTTTAAGAGAATCCATTAATCTTGGAAAGGAGTAATCATAGGAAGTGGAAATAGCTCTCTCTCTCTCTCTCTCTCTCTCTCTCTCTCTCTCTCTCTCTCTCTCTCTCTCTCTCTCTCTCTCTCTCTCTCTCTCTGTGTGTGTGTGTGTGTGTGTATCTGTCTGTCTGTCTCTCTATTTGTTAATATCCCTTTCTACCAGTTTGGAACCCTAGACACAATCGTAGAGAGTGTAATGATCAAGTTTGTAGACATTGTTCTGGAAGCCATAGGATTGCATCCTGAATGAGCAAAATAAAATCATTCCCACATTACCACTTCTTATATTTGTATAATACTATGTTGATACTAAAGTATTATAAAAATGCTGGAATAAAGAAAGAACACTGTATAGACAGTGGCTTTGTAACTGAAGCGAGATGTGGCCATACCAGATCATAGTTCACTAATTTTAATTTTCTTATCACGTTTAGGTTAATTGTGTATCCTTTATACAATAATGGATCTTAACTATTTCACTCATTAATCTTTTCCATGAAGCAATTAAAAACCTTATACTGAAAAAAGTATGAAATTATATAGAGCAAAATCAAGAGATTTAGACCAAAATTGAGAATTCATGTTACATTAAGCTTTGCTTTTGCTTATATTACATATCACTCTCTGATTCAATATGGTCTGTAGCAGTAACCCGTATGACAAAAATATATATATATAGTATTTTAAGGAACAGAGAATTCATAAATTCTTTCCAAATTGACTTGGTTGCCACCTCATTCCTTACTGCTGCCATCTTGTCTGGCTTAGCACAAAGTACACAACAATTTTATATTAAAATAAGTTTTTTTCCTGAAATTGTCTCTAATGCTTTGTTTTACAGCTGGAGTAGAAAGAAGATGACGATGAGGCTATAAAGAAGGGCAGGATTCATGCTAATATTTTATTGGCTGTATGCAAGATGAGGAAAAAAACAATAGGGGGCCCCAAACATATGTGTTATTAGTCTCAAATGTAACTAAATTTCAATAATGCAGATTCTACATGGTTTACTACCTAATCCACGGTGTTGAATGACTACCAATGGAATTCAATACTATTCTGGTATTCTTATACTTTACGAGATGAAATTTCAGTTTGAGTTCTATGTTTCTTCTTTTCTTAAAAACAAAGAACTAACGCTGTGCTCATTGCACTAAAATCCTTGGAACAACCTGACTAGTAGGAACACATTCTGTGAGTGCAGAGATATTAGAAATAATCACACATTTCATGGTAAAGAGAATGGAAGTATAATTTCAACTTCTGCGTGCCCTTGAGTTTCTCTAGGTTCTCCTCATATCCTCCACTTTCCTGAGGCTATGGGGCAGCTCTAGAGTAATCAACCCAAATATTATAAAGACAAAGTTATGAGCTGAAAAACTGAAATGAGTCTCTCTTTTTTTTTGCATTCTTCTTCTTCATATGTGGAAAACGAAGATACCAGGCATGTAGTAAGTAACAAAAACTGTCAATGTGTAAAAAATGTGATAGGGAACAAATTATCTTATGAGAATGCATAAAGTTATAAATCATGGTGCATGCCAGATCCTTGATGGTTAGCTAAGTAATGTTCCTGGTGACAGTTATTAACTCTCAATGACAAATCAGTTTTGCATATTGCATGTCTTTTTCTACTGTTTCCTTCCCAGTGTGAACTTATTCATTAAAAAAAATCTTAGTAAGCAGCATAGGTTTACAGATCAAGAAAGAAAAATGAAACTAACTTGTAAATCAAATTCTTAGGCAATATTCTAGTACTGCCCAGTGTAGTTATCATCAGGCAAAAAAAACCCCACATAATCTCATCAAAATGTGTCAAATATATTTAACTGAAACCCCAATTTTGTAAATCTATTAAAACAAAGCTAGGTCAGACTAGTAGTGGACATGTTGAAGCTGGATAGAGAGCTTCTAGCTAGGATACTGTTAGTTATACAATATTTAGCTACTATGGATTGCTGGATGAGCTTTTATGTTCATTTAAACCTAGACTTGGAGAATGTGCATTCCAGTTCCAACACACCCTTGTAAATTTCAATCAATAGTGGAGAGTTATACAAATCAGTTCTACTGATTTCAATTATCAAGCTCTGGCAAAAACAATCATTTTGTGATTTTAATAATGTAATAGCTTATTATATTATCTTCTAATATGAAGCTATATATTTGATTTTGTGATAAATCCATACAGGGATTGTAGTTGTAACATCAACATGTGACATATTATTATACAGAAACCTTTCTGCATATTAGTACTGGATTTTTTCCCCAAATGAAATATTTGTGTTTATGTTAAGTGGGGAGGTTCTTATCTTCCTATTAATTCCTACACTGAAATATCACAATAACATAGTTAATATATGCAGCCTCTTATGCCAGATGTCTTATAATTTTATAACTGAAAGAATGACTGCATGTGAGCTGTGAATGGTACACATAAACTATATTTAACTGGAATAGTAATTATCAAAATTGTTACCCTAGCAAATTTGCAGAATTGTTTTAAAAAATTTAACCAAAAATAGTTTCACTCCCTAATCTCAGGAATCTCTAGTGATACAACTCACCATTTAATATTAAATTTATATAAACATTTATATAATTTATAAATGTAAATTTAATTTATATATTATTAGTTGCTAAATGCAGCCAGTTCCATTTTTCTAGCCTTTTCTTAAGGCTAGAAAATAATTTCATTTTATGTAGCATTTTTATATTTAAAAAATCATATATTTCAAATTTGAAGAAATATACAATGCAGTCTGCAGTTACACATCAGCATTTCTTAAAAATGTGACATTTTCCTAAAAATGGAAATTTAAAGCAAATATCTATATTGGGGATCAAAATTTCTTTCAGGAGAAATTTATAATTGTATTGTGGTGGTATAAACAATATTTTTCTATATGGTCTAGATTTTAATTTAAATGCATTCTGTGTAATAAATTTATTAATTTTATATTAATACAATATGGTTTCTTTTTTCTTTACTTTTTTCTCATAAATTTTTAGTTTATTTTAAATAAATTAAATAAACTATAACATATGCATTCTTTTACTGGACTATTACTAGTATATTACTCTTTTTTGGTTCTACTTCATTAATAACATATTTTTCCATCTATAAGACACACCCTTGTATAAGACACTCTGGTATGTGAGTTTCTCCGCACCGATCAGCTGTTTGGTAGAGCGCCAAACAGCTGAGCTGGCAAATCCAGAAGTTGGGCTGGCCGACAATCTTGCCCCCTCTCCCCTCCCGTTAGTGGCAGACAGGCGGCATGGCAATCCTCCCTAGACTGAGGAGGTTACCATTATTTTACCGTGTATAAGACGCTGCACTTGTATAAGATGCACCTGATTTTTGAACAGGGTGTTTGCAGAAAAAAATAGTGTCTTATACATGGAAAAAATACGGTAATAAAAATAATGAATTGAAGAACTGTTTTATGACAGTCATTTCTATTACTTCCCCAGTCACTGCCTTTTCTGTGCATTTATTTGAATAATTCAAAAGTGTCATTCCAGCCCCTTAGCTACAATATAGAGAATAAGATAACATATCACCACACAATTAAATTAATCATATTTAGGACATATCAGGAAAGCTTCCAAAATTTGGCAAAATTGCAAAAAGCTGCTTTGTAAACTAATATGAATATAGTATCCTGCCAGCCCATGTAGTTCATAAAAGAAAACAAAGCCAAAATGGGTGATATGAATGAGAGCAAGAGCTTTTTTAGAAATTAATATTATGTATATATTTGGTCTGTACATTTATTTCAAAACCAGACTTAGATAAAGAGAGAAAGTAAATCTCTTTGACATTTTATTGACCCAGCTTGATAATTTGTCCAATTCCTTTTCATGCAATAAACTTTCAGCTGACATAGTGTTGTTTGGTTTTCCTTAGCATTATTTCCACATCTTGAAGTCTGTGCTGCTCACTTTGTTTCAAACAACAGTTGTGCATTACATGTTGAAATTTAACAGGGAAAGGAAGACAGTCTTCCACCAAGTCATTTATTTTGCTTAAAACAAGGAAGCTTCTGCTTGTGCCCAAGTATAATCTATAGTTTTTGTTTGTTAAGAAGAACTGTAAATGGCCATTCTCAGCAGCGTCTGTTGCGGTTTAGAAAGAGAAATGTCACAAAAGACTGGAAAATATAGTAGTGGAGCATAAACTTTACAGCACCAAAACCTAGCCCCAGGGTACACATCTCCAGATAAAAGACAGTCACTTCATTGAAGAGACTACAGATTTGTCAATGCTGCCCTTTGAAGCCTGCGGTGACGTGATTTGTCCAGAAAGAGTTTAAAAAGGCACGTAGCACTGATAAGTTACTTTGGATTCTGACATACCATGCCTGTGGTCAGTTGCAGTCTTATAATTTCATCAGGGCGTGAGATCCCTATTCAGAATTAGCGGTTGCCTATGCAGAATTATATTAAACACAGCCTGGACTGAAAATCAATATTCAGCTTAAGTAACTGGCCCTCCAGTAATTTAATGAAACGAAATTGCATTATACAGACGTAAGGTGGTGGGGGACCATTTGGTCTCAAATCTTCCATTATAGGGTGTGTGTGTACAGCTGTATGCCTAAAGAGAAATCCAATGTGTCCTGTTTCAATGTGGCTCCTCGAAATTAAGAATTGTGCTGTTCACAAAAGGCTTGACTTTTAGCTTCCTTCTGTTTAGAGCTGCAGTGACTAATTGGTAGCTGAGAATTACAAATTCTATAATCAGAGGTGGAAGAAAAACAAAGTAAAAACTTAAAAGATCTCAACAAGTAAATTTTTATTCGTTAAAAAAAGTCAATTTAGAGGACTTGGAATCTATCACACTGCCATGCTGAATTAAATAAACCCACGTTCTAAACCAGGATAAAAAAGCAATAACTTGAAGCTATATTTTAAAAGTGCTCTTTACGTTCATATCAAAATGGGTTTTTTTCCTCCAAAAAGCAAGGGTTTGATTTATTAACGGCTCACGGATGCCTTGTTCTGTCAATTCAGTCTCAAGCAAGTCAAAGTTTTATCAAGTCTTGAAACATTTACTTACTTCTTCTTATGAAGTGACTTACGATGTTGAAAGGCTGCACTGAAAATGCCAAATCATCCCCGATCAAGTGTTTCATCGTGGCGTTCATGATTTTCCTAATTTTGGTTAAACCTGCCTGATAAGAACAAAGATGATCTGACAAGGAGGCTCAGCACTCTTTTATTCATTATTCATCTATACATTTTCAGTGGCAAGGAACTTTAGGAATGATATGTGTATGTGTATGCAATTGTGCATGCACATGTCTATAAGAGAAACAAGATGATTGTGGTAGGGAATGTATATATCCCAACTAAATCATTTCTCCCAGTGCTTCATAGGAAGTAGCATAACTTCCAGTTAAATTCAACTTTACTAGCATATTTGGATAAATGAAGATAGTAGAGAAAATAAACACACATACACACAAGATTGTGAATGGGTTGAGTGAAGCTGATTTACACGCTGTTATCCATTCTTATCATGCATCCTAATATTTTTGTGATATTCTCATCTTCTTTGCACACCATTTGCTTACTCTTCAGAATATCTGGTTAAATGAAAATGACTCAACAGCAGGTATCTGCAATCAGGCCCATTTAATGTAATTAAACTGGAGGAAATGACCAGACTGTGCTCGGGGGAGGGGAAAAATGCATCATCAGTCCTGAGTCCCTGTGTATCCACAAGAGATCTAAGTTCAGCCCACCTTGAATGCCTTTCTTATCTCCTGCTCATTTCCCTTGACTGTTAGTAGCTCAGATTCTTATAGGGAGCTTAAGCTTGCAATAAATCTATTTATCATGTGAACTGACTGACTCTCCTGATTTCTCTGGCACTTGACAAAAACATCACATTTTCAGACTAAACTAACTAAACTATGGCAGTATATAGATAGGCAGTATATAGAAAGGAGTGGAATTAACAACAATATTGTAAAAAGGCAAAGTAACAGTTTTGGAGTAACAGTTACATGGTAATAAAGTGGTGAAGAACATTCAAAGAGATTTATACTAAAACTGCTTTTAACAGCAGCAGTAGCTGCTGATAATAGCATGTAGTAGTGGATTGCGTGTGTGTGAATCTGTTCTGTAACCAATCTTGGAATGCCAATGCAATTCATACCTAGTATTGCTGACATAATACTTGTATTTAATCATAAAAACAGAACTACAAAACGTCTGTGCAGAAACAATATGCTCATCTTTCATGCAATAGACTCCACTGAGTCACAGCACCATGCTCATTTTTCAGCCATGCTAAACGGACCAAGATGTGTGCTTTTATAATTACTGGCAGGTGTATTAAGACTCGGTTTATGAGCCTGCTTGTCATTGTGTTTGAGAAAAATGTGGCTGTGCGCTAAAATGTGATGTGCATTAATTCTACATGCTGATTGGATCCTTTCTTTATTCATTTATTATTATCCTTTACATTCTTATTTACTTTTTAAAAATTTATTTATCTGATTTATATGGTCATCCATCTCACAGTAATGACATTGGATGGCGCAAGGATTAAAACAACAGCAACAGTATATAACCCATGATGCCCAAAGTTAAAACAGTAAACCCCAAATCATAAAAACTACATCACTAGCACAGTTTGCTTGACCTCCTGGTGCAAATGCCTTGGGAGAGAGCCAGGTCTTCAGAGCCTTCAGAAAATAACAAGATAACATCTGGGATCTCTGGGGGTGGGGGAGGGGAGGGGATCCTTTTCTACAAGACAGGTGCTGCCACAGAGAAAGTATGACTCCTGGGTCCAGCAATATGACACCGTTGATGGATGGGATCCCAAGCATCCTTTCTCTGCTAGATCTGGTGAGCTTAACAGAAAAAATTGGGAGACAAGTAGTCTCACAGATTGCCTTATTTCTTGCCCAGTAACATGAATTCATAATGATTCACATAAAAATATCATAAAAGTTACATAAAAGTAAGTCTTGTCTCCCAATTAAACATGAATAATGGCTGGCTTGCCTTGGAGCTTGTTGCAGATACTTTCCCCTCTTCCTCTTTTTCAGAGATGATTTCTCATTTGCACCACGCATTGTTCGGGCTAGAAGTGCCTCTGGCCTTTCTTCTCAATTCACTAAGAACAGGGGTGGGCAACTATGGCAACTCTACAACCTGTAGATTTCAACTCCCAAAATTCCTCAGCCAATCATGCTGATTCATGACCATGCTGACTCATGAATTCTGGGACCTGAAGTCCACGGGTTGCAAACTGCCCATAATTGCTCACCCCGACTTAGAGCTATTCACACATTCTTGGGTTGGCATAAAACATAGTCTACATGAAATTGTTGCCCTCATTTGACCATTCCTGTTCTTACTATATTACATTTGTTCTCAACCACAATGGAATAGTGTTGCCTACCAGCATTCCTTATAGTTAAGATAATTGTTTTCTCCTATGGTTTTCCTGGGGCTCCATTTCAGCACATTATCAGTCACAAGGAAAGTATTTACCAATCCAATGTCTTCTAGGTGAGGACTGCATATTCCTAAGAAAATGACATTGGACTCATTTAGTCTGATTGTGTGCTGCTACAACCACTGGTAAAGAGATCTGACTGGCTTCGTAACTAATTAGATTAAGCATGCTCTGGTAAAACCAATAAGTATTATTAGCTTTCTAGCATTCCTTTACTTTTGCTCTGATTTTTATTTTTTGATTAGTGAAGCAAATCATGGAGAAATATCAAAAGTATAGTGAGTACCAATGAATAGTATAAAATGGCAGATTCTTTTTAACAATGCATATGTTAAATGATAGCTCTTAAGGGCATTTTCCTTCAAAACTGTATCTCATATAAAAGGTTTTTTTTTATTATTGAGTTATTTAGTTTAGTTTAACCATTCTAGTCCTGTTTACATTTAGCATTTTCATGATGTCAAGTTATACAAATGAGAACAGTTTTAAGTGTTCCTTTCAGCACTTTCTAGCTTTGCTCTCTGATTTCTCTTGATGATGATGTGTTGTCAAAGTCAAATGCTGAATGTGTTGCTGAGCAGGAACAGCTGGAGGAATTAAAATTTCTTCCGTAATGCAAACCAGCAGTGACTTTACTAAACATTTTGTGCAGCATGGATGTTCAGTGTGTGTACTGTAGAACAGTCACCAGAGCTCCCATTATTAAATGTGGTGCTGAAGTCCAATGAACCAATGATACACACTACAGTAGGATTACATTGTCCATAGCAAATGAAAAGGCAACAATCTGAAGCAGGGATGGGCAACTATAGCCCTTTTACAGCCTATGGACTTCAATCCCCAAAATTCCTGAGGCAGCATGGCTAGCTCAGGAATTTTGGGAGTTGAAGTCCACAGGCCATAAAAGAAAACTCCTGGCATTTTAATTTAGAATTACATCCAAGTTATTCAACATTTTTTTGCAACTCCAAATTTGCCTTAATTTGCTTCTGAAAAAGATTCAAACCACTGGAATGCCTCCTTTCCCCCCTCATTTATTATGTTTGAATGTATTTAGTGTGGCAGATATACTGTGAATCTTAACTATATTAGTAATCTTCCCATGGGATCATGATATATTATGACCTAGCATCTAGTGTAACTTGGAATGATGCAATGCTAAGATATAGTATCTTTCAAAAAGTGGCATCTTGGGGAAATATGCTGCCCAGTTTCTTACAATCTGTAATTTGTTTCTAGCCTATGGTCACAATCACAGGATAAAAAAATGCTCTTCACAGTGATGGACTTCTATACTTCACTCACACTTCTGTCATTTATACATTGATAGCATGCATTGACCTGAATCAGTTTTGGCATGTTTACCCCAATGTTTTTGTACAGTGGCATGCCAAAACTGCATCAGAAGGAATTCCTGTATGTGCCATTGGCATGCTTATAATTGGCTCAGAGAGAAGGGGCAGCCTTTGCTTATTCCTTAGCATTACTTCAGCAGGAGAAATGCACTTTTCTGCTACACATATATGCTTTAATGTCAAAGCAGAGGAGTTTTTAGAACAGTGTCTTTCACTTGGCAGCATTAAGGTGTGTGGACTTCAAGTCCTAGAAGTCTCCAGGTGACATGCTGGCTAGGAAATTCTGGCAGTTGAAGTCCACACATCTTTAAGTTGCCAAGTTTGAAGAACACAGCTTTAGAATGTCTTTGTGTTTGGTTCTCTGACCAATGCATTGCACAAAAAAGGAAAGGAAAGGAAAGGAAAGGAAAGGAAAGGAAAGGAAAGGAAAGGAAAGGAAAGGAAAGGAAAGGAAAGGAAAGGAAAGGAAAGGAAAGGAAAGGAAAGGAAAGGAAGAAGGAGGAAAAAGGGAAGGGAAGGGAAGGAAAAGAAAAGAAAAGAAAAGAAAAGAAAAGAAAAGAAAAGAAAAGAAAAGAAAAGAAAAGAAAAGAAAAGAAAAGAAAAGAAAAGAAAAGAAAAGAAAATCCCACCCACTTCCAAAAGAACACTCCATAAAATACATCTCTTCCTCTCATTTCTCTATCCTATACTACTCTTTCTTGGTATATTCTCTGTAAATTCATTTTGCCCTTTTGCTGTCTCATCTCCTGCCCCAATACACTTGCACACATTCTCAAGACAGATGTTAACTATTCTTCAGCACTAAAATTTACTTGGCAGTGAATAAACCATTATTTCTTGTCATAATTTGTGACAATATTGCTTAAAAGCTGCTTTAGTCCAGCATAACCATTAGTTCTGGCAACTTGGAATTCTTGGAGTACCTGTTTTCATTACGTTTCATCAAATTCTCTTGAGTAATCCCAAGTGAGCCACCTATAAATTTGTTTAACACTGCCTTATAAAAAGAATTATTCAGTATCTGCCTTTTGTCTTTTTTTTTTGGTGATACTTGGCATCCAGTTTTTCCTAGGGAAAAAAAATCCTGTCTCAGACTCTTTATTTTTTTTAATCTTTTAACTGGCATCTGTTTAAAATTAGTTTTCTGGTTTCCCTTTCCCAAACATGATAGGGGTTCTTGATACACTTGTTTTCTTCTCTTGCCATTTTAATTTATTTATTATAGTGATTCTCACTTTTTCTTCAAAGAGGCCCCCATGATGGCTTACCGAATCAAGAACATACAGCAAAAATACAGCAAATCAATTTAGTAAAGTGAAAATGCAGCCACACAGAATTTTAAAATGATGTTAAAGGAGAAATAAAACAGATAAAAAGGTCCTGAAATACTAAGAACTTTTTATAGTGCCAACAGGATAGTTAAAATGGGTACCACAGTATCTTTCTCTAATCAGAGTAGGTTGCTATATTAATGTGATTAGTTGGGGAAAAAAATTACAAAAGTTTTAACGTGAGAACTTTGGTGAGATGATAAATACATTTTTAGCAAAATACTATGATCACATAAAAAATAGGAGCCTTTTTAGATCAAATCAAAGCTCCTTTAAATCAAGCATCCTAGTTGGCACCAGAATCAGCCAGATTTGTCTAGGAAGTCAAAGGCAAGCAAGGAGTTATCTCCCCTTTTCTCTGGTTTCTCATGTGCTTTTAAACTTTGTGGTTCAATATTGTTATTGGTTTAGGCCAGTCTTCAAACTTCAAAAACTCCTACTAATTTGTTGAAACTGCAGCTCTCAACAAGAATGGCCTCAAAAGTCTGGATAATATAATTCCAGTAGATTATATGTTTATATCATCACACACCCTCTCTTCAGAATCATGTTTTTGTCTGAAATGGTATAGGGTTTTCTGACTGAGCAGGGGGTTGGACTAGAAGACCTGCAAGGTCACTTCCAACTCTGTTATTCTATATTCTATATATTAAGTAGAGGCTGCTAACAGTAACAAATATATGTAAATGCAACATGAACCTAACATTCTTTCTCATTAGCTCTCACCAATTTCAAAATGATTGTTTAAGGAGCAAGAGTTCTCATAGCAACTGGAACATAACATTGTTTTTTCCATTATTACAAACATTAAGATGTGTAATTATGACATTACAGATAATCTTTGACTCACAGCCACAAATGAGACTGGAATTTCCAATTCCTAAGCAAGGCATTTGTTAAGTTGGGCATGCCTGATATTATGTCCTTTTCTGCTACAGTTGTTAAATGAAGCACTACAGTTGTTAAGCGAATCCAGTTCAACAGACTTTTCTTGTCAGACACTGGTTGGGAAGGTTGCAAAGGGTGATCACGTGACCCCAGGGCACTGCAACTGTCATAAATACAGGCCAGCTGCCAACACCAGGATTTTGATCACATTACTGTGGGGATACTGCAGTGGTCCTAAGTGTAAGGAAGTTACTGTTTGAAGTTACAAGGGCATTGAAAAAGTAGCTTATGACCACCAGTCATAAGTTACTTTTTCAATGCCCTTGTAACTTCAAAAAGTCATTAAACAAATGGTTGTAAGTGAAGGACTACCTATATCAGGAGTCTTGAAACTTGGCCCTTTTATGACTTCTATGACTTATGGACTTCAACTCCCAGCCAGTGGCTGGCAGAGGAATTCTGAGAGTTGAAGTCCACAAGTCATAAAAGGGCCAGGTTTCAAGACCCCTGACCAGTGGTGGGATTCAAATATGTGAGCAACCGGTTCTTTGTGTGGATGCCGCTTCTGGAAGTCCATTCTGGGCCTGGGCAACAAAAAATTAGTCACCAGTTCTGCTGAAGTGGTGTGAACCGGCTGAATCCCACCACTGCCCCTGACCTATATTAAACTTATTTACAGTTAAACCTTTGTAGTTTCATGTATCATTACTTCTGGGATTTTTCTGTGATGATGATGATCATGACCATGATCATGATATAGGTATCACATTGTTTAGAGGGAAGATGAGGAGGAGGGACTGAAACAAACACCAAAATTAAATTCAAAATGATCTCAGATCTCTAGGTTCAAATAAATAACTATTCTTTTGGGTTAGTTATTAATTGATTGATGTGTGCCTTAATTTCTGCAGCTATTTCAATGTTTTGACATATTTCAAGGAGAAAGGAAATTCATAACATTCCAAAATGGAAGCTTAAGAACATCAGCCAAATATTCTGGCAAAGGCATATCTTGGACTTCTATGTGCACTCAAAAATCTGCCAAATCCAAGCAATGTTTCAAATCCTCCAAAGGATTTGGCATTGTCAATCCCAGAAATCTCTGGTTCTTGTTGGAAAAAAACCATGACTTTTCAATCTTTCTTTAGTTTCTGGAAGTCAATTTGGAAGCGCTTTTTGAGAGGGATACTGAAGGCCTTTTCTACCTAAAACATTATTTTTAGCAGTCTTAGGAGATGGAGGGAAAAAAATGCTTTGCTGAAATACTTAATGCTGCATGCAATATGGAAAGCACCCAATTTTAAGTCAAATGAGATTTCCAAGAGATGTGCTATTTAATTCCAATAACACAGTGGATGTGTTTTCTCCTACAAACTTAATGACTGTTGCTGCTGATTGCTCGTTTTACTATACTGAAACATAACATCTGGGAACTTCTGAAGTGTTCTTGTTGTGTGAGGAAAGACTGGATGTGATATTCATAAATAGTTCAGGAAAGTCAAATTTATTTTTGTTTATTATTATTTTTACAAATAACTCAAGGTGGCGAGCATAGCCAACACATCGTTTTCCTCCTGTTTTCCCCACAACAACCCTACGAGGTGGGCTGGGCTGAGAGAGATTGACTAGCCCAAAGTTATCCAGTGGGTTTTCACAGCTAAAACAGGATAAACTCACACTCTCCCACTTTCTAGCCTGGTGCCTTAACAATTAGGCCAAATTTTAGACAATGTGCTCAAGAGAAAATTATTGCAGAGAAATAGCCACATACAAAAGCCAGTTGTAATTTTGTGGTCTCTGATCATAATAACAATCCCTCTCAGCAACATTCAAGTAGCATTTCTTCATACACAAAAACAAATAATAATGCTCCAAAACATTGTTTTAATGTATTCTGGATTACTGTTATGTGTGAATTGAGATACTGTGTTCAATATTCTTTCTATTGGCTTTGGATGGTTAGCCGGCCTGTGACTGGAAGAGAGCCATTCCCCTATATTTTATTATAAGAAATTATTATTAGAAAGGTTAAAGGTAAAGGTAAAGGTAAATGTTCCCCGCACATGCGTGCTAGTCGTTTCCAAGTCTAGGGGCCGGTGCTCATCTCCGTTTCAAAGACAAAGAGCCAGCGCTCTTCCTATGGAGAAAAAATCTTTACAGCATCGGACTTTCCTTTCACCACCAGATACATTCACAGCTGAGCATCCTTTTGGCTTTGGCCTAGTCGCTTCATTCTTTCTGGCGCTACTAGTACTAGCCCTCTGCTCTTCCCCAGTAGCATATTGGACGCCGTCTGACCTGAGGGACTCATCTTCCAGCGTCATATCTTTTTGCCTTTTGGTACTGTCCATAGGGTTTTCATGGCAAAGATACTGGAGTGGGTTGCCATTTCCTTCTCCAGTGGATCATGTTTTGTCAGAACTCTCTGCTATGACCTGTCTGTCTTGGGTGGCCCTGCACAACATAGCTCATAGCTTCAATTTGATTTTCTTTAAAAAAGAAAAGAAAAGAAAACATTTAAGAAAAATAAGATAAGATTAACCTTGAACACCAGATGTAAAACTCCACCATGGAAGAGTTTCAAAACCAAATCTATGCTATGTGGGAAATATCCTACCAAACCTATCAGTTCCTTTCTACAGCTGGCGATGAAATAAGAACTTTTGGAAAAGAATTAGAAAACATCTCGAAGAAACAAGCTTAAATTGTGACTACAACTAATATTTTATCGGGACAGAACTTAACAGAAGAATTAAATACATTGGCAGAAGAATTAACTATTCAAGAAGCACAGACTTTTGAAGACAAAAATGAGAAGGTGGAACAAAATTTATTTAGCCCAGGACAATTATATCAAGAGGTGAAAATAATGAGAAGATTTGGCGCTCTTAACAGACCCCTCAATCCTTCAAAAACGGAGAGTGAAGGACTACTTCAATATGATATAACAATACAAGAATGCTTTGATGACCCTGAGGCAAAAAAGCGAAAAATGACATGGCAAAGGAAGAAATCAAGAACAAGATTGAAGAAATATGGACATACTTAAGAGGCCTGAAATAGATAATACCAAAATAGACAGGATTGTACTTGGATTATGAGAGATTGTTTTGATGAGTAGATAAAAATACTGACTAATTAAAAAACAAAAACAAAATACAGATGTATGAATACTAACATTGAAATATTGAGCTCTTTAAATGAAATGGATTAAGATGTATATATGTTAAGAATGATATAATGTAACTAATATACTTGGATGTAGTAACATGAAAGGATGTATTAAAAGTTGAAACAGGAAAAATTTTGGTTAATTTTCAATATGTGGAAACTATAAATGAGAAATAAGAATATTATATTGTCCTCCATTTTTTCTCCTCACTGCAATTGGTATTCTAATGACTACCATTCTTATATTGTACTACTAACTTGTCGATATGAAAATGAGATAAATAAGAAGTGTATTTACATTACTAGATATCGGAGAAAATTGTGTAAAGGGAAAGGAGGTTATTTAGAAATATGAAAATGAGAAACTTTAAATGTTTAATTTTAATATTAATGTAAAATTAAAGCTGGAAAAATATATAAGGTGTTTTGATGTTTTAAAGATGGAATGTTAAAATATAAAATATACTAAGGTATTGACAAATATAAGGAAACTATTAAATGACTAATGGATAGTAATGAGAAGTATGTTAATTTAGATAAGAGATAATATGTATTAAAGGAAACAAGACAGAGGAAATATTAGTTTTAACAACTTGGAGACTTGTAATAATATGTATTTGTCTGAAATGGAACTATTGTAACCCAGACGCCACATTGCTTTTTAAAGATACCATTGTAATATTGGAAAATTAATAAACTTTTATTTAAAAAAATTGGAGAGATGAAGGGAATGTTTCATACAAAAATGGGCATGATAAAGGACCAAAATGGCAGGGACCTAACAGAGGCATAAGAGATTAAGAAGAGGTGGCAAAATTACACAGAAGAACTATACAAGAACGAGCTTAACATCTCTGATAACCACGATGAAGTGGTCACTGACCTCAAGCCAGACATCCTAGAATGTGAAGTGAAGTGGGCCTTAGGAAAGCTGAGCAACAGCAAAGCTAATGGAGGTGACAGTATTCCAACTGAGGTATTCAAAATCTTAAAAGATGATGCAGTAAAAATGCTACACTCAATTTGCCAGCAAATTTGGAAAACTCAACAGTGGCCACAGGATTGGAAAAGATCAGTTTACATTCCAATTCCAAAGAAAGACAGTGCCAAAGAATGTTCAAACTATCGCACCATTGCACTCATTTCTCATGCTAGTAAAGTTATGCTTAAAATCCTACAAGCTAGACTCCAGCAGTATGTGGATCGAGAACTACCAGAGGTACAGGCAGGATTTCAAAGAGGCAGAGGAACTAGAGATCAAATTGCCAACATACGCTGGATCATGGAGAAAGTTAGGGAGTTCCAGAAAAACATCTACTTCTGCTTCATTGACTATGCTAAAGCCTTTGATTGTGTGGATCACAACAAACTGTGGCAAGTTCTTAAAGAGATGGGAGTACCAGACCATCTTATTTGTCTCTTGAGAAACCTATATGTGGGTCAAGAAGCAACAGTGAGAACTGGACACAGAACCACAGATTGTTTCAAAATTGGGAAAGGAGTCTGACAAGGCTGTATACTGTCGCCCTGCCTATTTAACTTATATGTAGAGCACATCATGAGAAAGGCAGGTCTAGATGAATCAAAAGTTGGAATTAAGATTGCCGGAAGAAATATCAACAACCTAAGATATGCAGATGATATCACTCTAATGGCAGAAAGTGAAGAGGAACTAAACAGCCTCTTGTTGCGGGTGAAGAAGGAGGGTGCAAAAGTTGGGTTGAAACTTAACATTAAGAAAACCTAGATCGTGGCATCCGACGCTCTCATTTCCTGGCAAATAGATGGGGAAGAAATGGAGATAGTGACAGATTTTATTTTCCTGGGCTCCAAGATCACCTCAGATGGGGACTGCAGCCAAGAAATTAAAAGACACTTGTTCTTGGGGAGGAAAGCCATGGCAAATCTAGACAGCACACTAAAAAGCAGAGACTTCATCCTGCCAACAAAAGTGCATGTAGTCAAGGCTATGGTCTTCCCAGTTGCAATGTATGGCAGTGAAAGTTGGACCATAAGAAAGGCTGAGCACCAAAGAATTGAGGCCTTTGAACTATGGTGCTGGAGAAGACTCCTGTGAGTCCCTTGGACCGCAAGGCAATCAAACCGGTCAGTCCTAGAGGAGATCAACCCTGACTGCTCTTTAGAAGGCCAGATCCTGAAGTTGAAACTCAAATACTTTGGCCACCTAATGAGAAGGAAGGACTCACTGGAGAAGAGCCTAATGCTGGGAAAGATTGAAGGCAAGAGAAGAAGGGGACGACAGAGAATGAGGTGGCTGGATGGAGTCACTGAAGCAGTAAGCGTGAGCTTAAATGGACTCCAGAAGATGGTAGAGGTCAGAAAGGCCTGGCGAAACATTGTCCATGGTGTAGTGATGGGTCAGACATGACTTAGCAACTAACAACAAGTGGCCATCCTCAGAAAATTATATTCATATCGATAGCAGGCTGCCTTTTACTTAATTAGACCATTTGTTTAACTAGTTTAACAATATTGGTAATGGACCTTTTCCAATGCTTGCTTAACATGATCATTGGAAGCTTATTGTGTTGTGGGATCTCCAAAAAAAAAAAAAGAAAGAAAGGTTTAATTGACAATTCAAACAGCCCAAGGATCTATAAAAGGTAAAGGTAAAGGTTCCCCGCACATGCGTGCTAGTCATTTCCAAGTTTAGGGGCCGGTGCTCATCTCCGTTTCAAAGCCGAAGAGCCAGCGCTTGTCCGAGGATGTCTCCGTGGTCATGTGGCCGGCATGACTAGACGCCAAAGGCGCACGGAACGTTGTTACCTTCCCACCGTAGTGGTCCCTATTTTTCTACTTGCATTTTACGTGCTTTCGAACTGCTAGGTTGGCAGAAGCTGGGACAAGTAACAGGTGCTCACTCTGTTACACGGCACTCTGGATTCAACCCGCCAAACTGCCGACCTTCTGATCAACAAGCTCAGCATCCTAACCCACTGAGCCACCACCGCGTCCCTTTAAGCATCTATATTTAGCCCTAAACAGATCAATCCTGCAGGGTTAAACAATGCATATTAGTTAATCATGTGATAAGAATTGATCATGATGATAACCTTTACATCTTCTGAAAAACATAAACCCTTGTCCAGGCAACAAAATCTCTCATGGGAAAACACGCACACAGGGAAAGTGAAAAATGAATAAATGTGAGAGTCACAGTAAGATTCTCTTTCCCTAAAAAAATGGCATCCTTCCAGTAATGGTTGGGAAGAATGTAAAGATGCCCAGTTCAGCAGAAGAACAGCTAACCATGATTACGTGCTGCTAGCACATAGTGGAGAGTCCCTTGACTGGTATAAGACTGAAAAAAGAATTGAGAGCATTTCAGAACATAGCAAATCAACAGCATACATTTCGGTTCTATTTCTTAAAAGAGGCATGAGCCCTTCAATTAAGGGATGTGGGGGAGGAGAGGTTGAATTCAAACAACTGGCAGAGAACCTGCCTTAGTACATCCCATGATAAATGAGACATGGAGATTTATTTACCAACTTGCCATTGCCAGGATGTTGAATCACAACAACAGTTTTCTCTCCCTCAACTGCTGTACTTAAGTCATATTTAATGTGCTGCCTCTTAAACTGGAAGACTTCATAATCTCCAAGTTAACCTCCCGGGCAATTCAGACTACCTTTGTTTCCCCCCAATTCCATAAAAAGAACTAATCTCCAAAGACATTTGTTTCTTCATTAAATTCCATACTTGCCCAAGCTGTCATTTGACCCATCTAAAGATCACATCAGTTATGCAATTGAATTCATATATACAGATCCTGCAGTTCCTTGTTTGCTTCCTGGACCACAAATGTTAAACATGACTCAAGTTTGCTGGGAACACTTCAAGGCATGGCAAAGAAACATTTTGAAGCCCTCCATCCTAAAAGCTGTCAATCTCTTCTCCAGTGCCAGCTGCCATTTGAGTGCTGAATTCCAAGGCTAATATCCAAATTAAAAACACCAGTGTTTCTTTTTCCAAAATGCCCTTCTCTTCCCTCTTACTTCCAAACTAATCATCAGCCTGAAAAGTGTGGTTTATCTCTAGTGTACTGGCCCAACTGACAAAAACACTGTCATTTGCTTGCTCATCTTCCATTTTACTAGGCCCTGCGGCTTTGATTCACAGTTCAAATTGCTGTTTGAACTTTTTCCAGATATCCTCAGCATTCCCCATAATTTTTAAGACTGGTGGGGGATTTACACATTGCAATCACACAAACTCAGCCACAGTTACTTTTATTCTACCTTTTGCTTTGCTGGAGTCAGCACTGAATTCTTCACAAGGTTTTTAACCAAGTGAGTTTGGGTTTGGGTTTTTGTTTTTTTTTTGTGGGCCAACATAGCATTTCAGGCGAAAGAGAAGCACCTTTGAGATAATTTAGTTACTTAGAGCTACAGAACGGCTTAGAGAGACAAGGTGCATTAAGCTGTCTCGGGAACACACACAACACAGCAAATAAAATGCTGTTGTAGGTGATTTCGTCTCCCAATCAGAACCTTTTCTTTCCAAATTCTCTTGGGACTGCAGTACATGACATAGTCCTTAGCCTGAGCTATCAGTCGCTTTCTCTTTTTCCCACACGTCATTTAGCCCTTAATTTTAAATTGGACTTTTTTTTATAGCACAAAAGGGGTCCTGGTTGTGTTCAGTTTTTGTTATAATCATTACTACATACAGAGGAATATTCAGAAATATTTAGTAGCCTGATGCTTAATAATAAAGTAATGCTAATTTCTAAATAAAATAAAAAATACTGCATTCTAACTACTGGTGGTGCCGTGGTTAGAATGCAGTATTGCAGGCAAACTCTGCCCACAGACAGGAATTCAATCCACATGGGCTTGAGATTGACTCAGCCTTCCATCTTTCTGAGGTCAGTAAAGTGAGGACCCAGACTTATGGGGAAAATATGCTGACTCTGTAAACTGATTAGAGAGTGCTGTAAAGCATTATAAAGCAGTGCATATGTTCTTTTCCCAGATCTTCCCATAATATGCCTCTACCTGTCATGAAACATTGCCGAAACCCCTTCTGGTAAATCATAACTTTGGCCAATACTCTGAGGTACACTATCTCAAATATCAGGGTCCTGAATCATTGAAAGATTTAATAGTGGTTGAAGACACTGTTCTGACTAGTAATAAAAATCAGACAATTATTTTAAGACTGGTGCTGGGCAAATCCTACTTGTCCTTTAAAGTAATCCTGTATTATAATCACTCAAGTGGAAGGTTACCAAAACATGGGCTACTATGGCCAGACCATCCATTCCAGGAAGAAATTCAACTGCCATATCAGAAATAATTATCTGAATGTACTCTGAGCATACATACCATTTATATATGAAGTGACAGAGATGATGTCACTCTAATCCAAGAGATGAACTTGAGGGAAATATATAATAATAATAATAATAATAATAATAATAATAATAATAATAATAATAATAATAATAATAATAATAATAATAATAATAATAATAATAATAATAATAATAATAATAATAATAATAATAATAATAATAATAATTTTATTTGTATACCGCCCTTCTCCCGAGGGACTCAGGGCAGTGAACAGGGCAAACATATAAAAATACAAATGTACAAAAGTTAAAAAAGAATTAAACACAATGCCCAAACTAAAACAATAAATAGATATATTAAAAAAAACAATAAAATCCCAACCCATTCCCCCATCAGGCCAGGCCGGCTTGTTCGAATAAGTGAGTCTTATGTAGCCATTATATAAATAAAGACCAAAACATTTCTTAAGTCCTAGAAACAAGGTAGTATTCAAAAGATACTGAGGCAGGTTCCTCTCTGATTCACTGGGAATCAACTGCCACAATTCTGTTATTGCATTTAATAATATCCAATATATTGTACTGTCCAGTGCGCTCCCACAGAGAGGGCCTCCTCAGGGTGCCTCCGATCAAAGAATGCCGATTGGTGGCCCCCAGGGGGAGGGCGTTCTCTGTGGGCACGCCAGACCTGTGGAACTGCTTGCCGGTTGAGCTCCGGATGGCCCCCGACCTTCGCTCCTTCCGGCGCGATCTAAAAACGTATTTATTTGAGCAATCTGACCTGGTTTGATGGGTTAGGGTTGGGGGTTTTAATATGTTTTTAATTATTGTTTTAAATTTTAAATTTGGGCATTATATTTAATCGTTTTTTAACTTTTGTATTCTGTTTTTATATTTATTGCCCTGTACACCGCCCTGAGTCCTTCGGGAGAAGGGCGGTATAAAAATATAATAAATAAATAAATAAATAAATAAATAAATAAATAAATAAATAAATAAATAAATAAATAAAATATTATACAGTACAATGCACACACATACAGATGCACACACACATCAATCAAGCAAAGTTCTAGTCTTCCTGTGGTGTTTGTTTTCAGTCTAAGAACTGATATAACTGACATAAATCTTGTGGGGGAGGGAAAGGGATGGAAACATGTATGTATATATACACATATACACATACATATACCCCCCCTTTTTTTAAAGTGATAGGCTTTAAAAACATCTGTAGTTGCCAATGCAACTACAGTTACATTTGAAAGAAGAAGTTACATTTGAAAGAAAACCAGTTGGGTGATTCATTATAATATTTGGATGCATGAAAAGGGAAGGGAGGATGGGAACCCAAAGTTAGAGGCATAGTTTCTGAGTAGTGGAGAGTTTTCATATTCCTAAATTTTCCAGACAAAAGGGAAAACAAAATTAGTTTCAGGAACTACTTTTCACTAACTAAAATCTCATGTGTCTCTGTTTGTGTGTTGCACATCCTTCAGTACCACATAATAATGGTACTTTCCAAACAGTAGCTATTGTAATATGTGAGTCCTGACTTCCATATCTTTTCACCAGAAATTGGACCAGAAATTCCCCCTGTCGGCCCAGGAATATAAAGAATGAATTTTCTACAATAAGTCTCAAAATCTATTTATACACTATATGTTACTGAAACTCTTGTCATGACATTTAAATAGGTGAAATGATGTATCACAGGGCAACAATTTTTGAACCTGTGCCATACCTGTCACACCTGTCTCTGCAGCCCCTGTGCATTCTTCTTCATCTGTGCCACATGTACCCTACTTGACCTGTATGGCAATTGTACCGCTTGACTTCCACGAACCTTTCTTGATCTCTATGCTGCTTCCCTGCGTATCTTTCACAGTACTTTTCATACACACCTGGGCACACTTCCCAACCTATGCTGTCTACACATATGCCCTTGCTGATCTGTGTGGTACCTCACACACAACCCCCGTGTACCATTCCTGAGCCATTTCCCCATGCATCCCCTTGCTCCTTCCTCCACCACCAGCCATAGCCACTAAGCAGCCTCTTGGCTTTGGAATTACAACTTCCTGCTGGATTCCCAATTATTTTCTCCTTGCAAGCTTCCACAAGTAATGTAAATGGGGAAGGCAACAGCAATTCTAGGGAGGTAGGGAAGAAGGAAGAGAGTGGGATGGGACAACTGGCTGCAGCCAACACACCATGGTCAATTTGCCACAGCCAATTCAGCACAGCCAACTCACCATGGCCAATTCACCGTGGCCAACTCACTGTGGGACAACTTGTTATGGCCAACTCACCACAAGACAATTCACTGTGGGACAATTCAATAATTCAATCTAATTATTTAAAATAATTAAAAAACATTTTAATTGGTATCGTTCACATTTCGTTTCTCCCTCCTTTAGCGTCTTTAATGATTCTATTCCACTATTTCTTTGATATTAGTGTAACTCTTGTCCCACTGTGAGTTGTCCTGCATAGAATTGGCCATAGCAAGCTGTCCCACAGTGAATTGGCTGCAGCAAGTTGGCTGCAGTGAGTTGGCTGTGACGAGTTGGCCATGGTGAATTGTTGTAGACCTGAAGGGGGTGGGTATGATGGTAGAAAGGAAAGAAGAAAGAAAGAAAGAAAGAAAGAAAGAAAGAAAGAAAGAAAGAAAGAAAGAAAGAAAGAAAGAAAGAAAGAAAGAAAGAAAGAAAGAAAGAAAGAAAGAAAGAAAGAAAGAAGGAAGGAAGGAAGGAAGGAAGGAAGGAAGGAAGATTTCTGATGCTCCCTGCCAGCTTCCCCTAATAAAATCAGTTGCTCCTGCTCCCACTGCTTTTTTGTCCACCCATGGTCCTTCTGTTTCTCTGTTTAGGTAAGGAAATATCTCTAAAACAATGATCCAATAGAACAAGTTGGATCTAGTATAGTACTAAAGCTCTTGTGTCTGATTATTTGTTACCTTCAATTGGGCAACATTGAACAATATAGGGGAATAATTGTTGAACCAAGATAAGTGATATCACTTATCACTCATGTAGAAATAAAATTTGAAAAAGTTGTGGCCACTTCAGTGCTACCAGACTTTCTGGCTACACCTCCTAGAACAAGGGTGTCATATTGAATTTTGGGGCCAGGTAAGGAGAGGAAAGGCCTGGCAAAGCGGGGCCAGGTGGGGAGAGGCCTGAAAAAGTGGGGCAGGCAAGGAGAGTTCTGGGTGTAATGAGGAGAGGCCGAGAGGGGGGAGGTGAAGCAGGGTGGAGCAAGGTGAATGAACTGCAGCTGCTGCCAGGCACCATCAGCCCCTGAGCGCTCGCCTCCTTCTGTGTACACACCAGGGAACACCCAGCCGGGTTAGGGTAGCTGGGGCAGCGGGTTTCCTTGCCATCTCTGGGGTGGCCCCACAAGCCAAATCTGGGCCCATCACAGGCCTATGGACCTTGTATTTGATATGTCTGTCCTAGAAATACCTGTGTTGCATGGTGCAAGGGAAGATAGAAATAGTGTATTTGCCACCCTCTTTACCAGCTCCCTCTAGCTCCTTACCCAATCAGTTGGCAGCAAGGCCTAATAGGCGATCAGCCATTGGCAACTTTGGACTGAAGCTGAAATTTGAAATCTTTTAACAGTGGTGATCCCCTTCCCCCAACAAAGTGGCAGGCAATTCTGAGGCAGAAGAGGAGGCTTGGGTTAATAGATTAAACCATTTTTAAAATAACCATGGGTAATCCCAAATTCTCAGTGTTTCTGCAGCTGCATTTATTTGTTAAATTAAGTATTGTACTTACCTTAGTTCTCTAGTTACAAGTGCTCAGCTTTTTAAGGGAAAGCAGTTACTTCAGCTACCCTTCATAGCGAGATTTAATGCAGCTTTTTCTCCACTAAAAATTCAGAAATAGTATACTGTTCAGTTCTGAGAAGATCAAAAGTGGGCACAGTTGCCTTTCTCCTTATTGGGCATGTGCCCTTAGCAAATACGGATCTGTAAAATCCAACAGGTGTTGCTTTTCATAGATGGAAGCATTATTTCCTGCTAATCTCTCCTTAATGGTAGCTTCCATAGGCCAGTATAACTGTCTAGTTACAGAACATCACAAAGGGCACATTTGCTAAACAAGCTTTAAGATTAAACATCAATGTATCTCAGTACCGTTGAACAGCACTTTTACTTGGATCTCAGACTGAGCGTTGTTTAATCTTGTTTTCTCAACCCTTGAAGTGGTTGGGGAACAACCACTGTGGGGTGGGGACCATCATTCTTGCACTCCTTCATCAAGGATATCTTCAAACTTTTCCATAGCTATGAATCCTCTAGTCATTCTCTGGAACATTCAGCTCTGATAGCTTCTAAGATAATCAGCAAGCAATGGATAAATTAACAAAATAGTTCCTGATTCTTTTCCCCCAAAACCTGATAAAGTGATTTCCTGGATGGACATTAGGATTATGAGTAGTTCCCTTCTTTCATTCATGGAAAACTTGGAGAGAAATCTAAAAATCTTTAAAGCTGAGTTGAATCTGAAACTCTGGAACCAGTATAGTCTCTTTCAAAGTGCTTCAAATCTTATCACCCTCATTTTTAAGCTGTTTGAAATATCCTTAGGGTATAATTAGTGCAATATAGTCATACTGATTATACCCTAAATGCAACTGAAGTGCATTACACAAGGCAACAATGGAAACATATGGTTCTTTCTTATTTCATTCTGTTCACTTACGTCCATAAACACAGGTATTTGACTTTGCAAGGAAAAACAGTTATTTCAACCATCTGAAATAGGGAGATCACATCCTGGGCAAGAATTTCTTACAATGTATTGAAAAAATGTTTTGAAAAGATTTATTAACAAATGTTGTGATCTATCATAATTAAATCAGTGCTTCCTTCAGTGATAGCAGCTGATGGGATGTTTTAACTGTTTGTTTCCAGGAATGTGTTTTTGGAAAACTGGAAACTTATCGTTCTTTCCAAAATGGCTTAAGAAACATCATGACTTCTTGGTTAATACTTTTTGTTATCTAAAATGTCTAAGTCCAGGTTTGGGAGTAAAATGGGAGTAAAATGTCTCTCATTATCTAAAACCATCTTTTTTTAAAAAAAATGATTCAAGTCAGATTAGACATGCATTACAAGAAACTAATAAAGTAAATTGATATTTTTCTTTCAAAATTTTCTGACTACCTTAAAAAGAAATTACTCTTTTCAGTTGAGTGTCAAACCAGATCCATACATGAAAGTTCATTTTAACTGATTTATTGCTAAAATCCTATGCACAAGAATTTTTTCAACTAACAGTCAGCCCCTTGTTATAGTTAGATAAGAATAATGGTAATCATGGGATGGGGGATGGACTCAATTTATTTGTAGCTACGTAATAATTCTAGGATGATTCCTTTTTTTCCTCCTCCTCTGGCTTTGCCATTCTTCTGCATTACTACTTGTAATCACTGAAGACAAGCTTGTACATATTTCTACATCAATAAATATTTCTATCTTTGAATCTTTATTCCATTTTGCTTCGAGCTTCTTAAGGAGATAGCTAAACTGCACTCGACTATACATGTCTAACCACACAACCATGCACAGATACCCTGAATACATCATGCTCATAAGAGAATCTCATAATCAAGTGAAAATGTTCTTTGTCTTAAATTTTCCTTTTGTCCATAATATTCTCCTGAAATCACAAGGCTTAGTAAATTGCATTTTAGCACTTCAGCCAGTAGAAATGAGTCTAATTCTGGCATCAGCTTCTATTTTTTTTCTTTTTTATTGTTTTATGGAACCAATGGAGTTTTACAAACTTATTCAAAGATTCATGATTTATTGTAATGCATAGTTGGAGGTCTAACATTTGAAGATTTTCTGCACTCATTCCAAAGTCACGAACAGAATTTTTCTAGTTATTGACATGAGTGAAGAAGCTCTTATTCCCAAATATGTAATTTTGGAATTACATATTTGGAACCCAATGAAACATAATCTGTAATATTTCCCTTACCCTTTTTAATGTAAAACATTTTTAAATGATTGTGTTGCTTGTGTTTTCCAGTGTGCTATTAGGGCACAATCAAGAAAGTTTACTTAAAATTGTTTTAAAAACACAATATGAAAAACAGCTTTGGACCCAAGAATTTTTAGCCAGCCATATCATGTTTTTCACATATTTGATTAGTTATGTATTATTATAAGTATTATTCAGCTAATGTAGTATATGACCTTATTCCTCTTATACTCTGTGTTTATGCTTGAGGATTGCTACATCTACAGTAGATCAACAGTATGCTTAGATTAATTAAACTCTTGCCGGCCTTTTGAACAAGACACAAAAATCTTGAGGAACCTTTATAGAGAGAGGTCCAAAAGATAAAGTAAGTAACCTCATTCTTCAAGTTTCAGCTATCCTGTACAAGAATTGACTCAAAATGGCTGCTTCAAAACATTATGCAATATTAGTAGAAGAAACACGAGATCATGCTTTTATAATGGGCCCACAACCTAGGAAAAGCTGGAGGAACATACTATGTTTTGCTTTCCTTTTAAGACATGCAGACATTTTCATACTTACATCTTTTATCTTTGATTCCTATACATGTTTTTGGAAGTGAGTTTAATTTGGTTTTCTATATGCATATTCAGGGACTTTGCCAGGCACAGCATAATAATGGGGGGGGGGTTAGATTTCTTCTGCCTTAATTTACCCCTTACAAAAAATAATAATAAAGGCAACTTGAAAAGCCTTCATATACCTTGCTTCTCCCTAGATCTTCTCGCCAATGACATGCTATCACTCACTGGAAAATATGTAATTCTTCAATTGCTGTCTCTCACCTCATCCCTTTTTTCAAGCCCTACTTCGCTTTCTTGTCTTTTCTTCCTACTACACAGATTTCCTTGGGCTGAAGAATCCAACTGCGTTAAATCCCTAAGTAGGAACCACAAATCTCATCCTGACAACATAGAGGATATAAAATTCAGAAGCCAAGGACACCTGAGACAACTCCCTTTTCCTGGAGGCCACTTAATTTTTTCTCCTCAGGAAAAGAGAAAATAATTGCTATCTCGGGCAGGCAGGCAAGCAGGCATTCTTAGAAGTCCCAAGCATGCCTGAATTACTTGGCCAACTAACTAAATGTACACCCTTCTGTAGGGTTCTGCCAGACGCCAGGAGCAGTGCACAACTGCCAGAGGGCTAAGCACAGAGCGGGCAATGCTGGTGGGATGGGAACTGACTGTCAGGAGGCTCCAAAGAGAGAAGGAACTAGAAACAACCACTTAGCATCTATTTAGAGCCTGGGAGCATTTGTGAAAGACATCCCCATTACTGTTGAAAAGATGCAAATTTGGTGAAATAATCAGCTGTATGGCTTCAGGCTGTTTCTGAAGTATCCTGATTCTTTACCACAGTGAAAGTATTATTATAAGATACACAGCAAGGCCGAGTTCATGTTGCTCAGAGGTAGCCCCTAACCAAACTCCACCAAGGGTTGTAAAAGGAGATTTGTTATCCTGGGAAACATTGATATTTCTGCCAATAAGATTTTTTTTAAAATAAAATAAAATAAAATAAAATAAAATACGATGTGGGGGAGGGAATAAGAATCCTTAAGGCAGGTTACAGGGTTGCCAAACAAGAAAAAGAGAAAACGAAAAAGCACAGCTCACAGGCATAATGACAAAGGAGAGATTCCTTGTTTGTGACTGTTTAGAAGCCATCCAGCATGTCTGTTGTCAAATCACGGCAGAATATGTCAATTAAGGCTTCAGATCTCATATCAGGTTCTTCTTACTCATGTGTGGGGAGCCACTGAGCTCTATATGACATATGAAAAGCTAAACCATGTTTTGTATTAAGGGGAGAGGAAGTAATTAAAAAATGTTTCTGTTTTGGAAATCATCGCTATGTTTGCTGTATAAAATGAAACAACAGCCTGTATTATGTCTTTCTCCTCCTCGTTGCCACAGATCAGTCTTTATTAAATTCATGTAGTTAAGATTTTAAACTAATATTTTTTTTAAAAAAATAGCATTGATACATATGTAAACGTTTAACACATTTGTTCCTCCTGAAAGTATCATTGTTTTTAGCTGTTATTTTAAAGAACTCAATTATGGTATGTTTAAAAGTCCACAATGTCACAGATTTTTTTTAAAAAAAGATTCTATTTAGGAAGAAAAATATTTTCCAGGGTTTAGTATTAGAATTGGAGCATTAAATTACTGTGGGGTAACTCAGATCAAATTTAAAATATCTGTTTTGAAAAACAACATTCTATATAGCCATTGTTTAGAAGGTAGATACAGAATTATTGAAAGAATAAATGCTATATGCTTTTTCTTTCTCTTTAATTTTTGTGAGACTTGAAGTCTGAGGGGAAAAAAAACAATAGTTCATAAATTTCATAGACAGGAAATCATGACGTTTTATATATATTGTTATGCTTATATATTATACATTCTTTTGCCATGCATTTTTGGACAGATATTTCATGCAGTTTCAGAAAAACTTATTGGGAGAAGTCATTGTAACAAATGGCATTAGTTTTCTGTGCAGATGCTATGTCACACACAAAAAAGAAGAGAAAAATTAAGGGGGGGAAAAACCTTGCCTAGTGTCTTTTCGAGCATCCATTTCCTTTCCCATTTTTCTGTAGCAACATAAAAGGCACTGTTATGACAAGTACTCTGGTAGCTATTCTTTCATTTATAATTTAACCTCAGCCTATGTAACCTAATCAGAAAAAAAATGTGCAGCATGATTACGACAACAATCAGACACAGTGCAGGTTCTCCTAGCACCAAAAGCAACAGAAGAAGCTGAAAAATCTAGAAGAAGATTGGAAGAAAGAATAGCAGGAAAATCTGGAAATATGTGATATTTCTTTAATACTTTATTTTAAAATTACCTAATTGTGTTTTTAAGCTTCAGTTCCTGTAATTTTGCAAGATGAGGCATTCCAGTGAGAAAACATATGGTAAGGGATTTTTTAAACCACATAGCTAGAGTGCATCATAGACTTATCTGCTGCTTTAGTGTCGCAAAAAATCCACCACTGAATTTATCCAGTCACCCATTAAAGAAAGAAAGGAATTAAAAGCAAAAGGGCTTGTACAGAATCATTGCTCTAAAACTATTAAAAAGGCCAATTCATGTTCAAACCAACATTATAAATAAATCTTTTATCACAGGAAGATGTATACCAATTATAGATCTGAGTCCTTCATCTGAAACATCATATTCAGTATTATAAATATTCTCATTATGCCTGATTTAGGACAAATATCTAAATGAAATAAAATTTGACAGAGACTTTAAACTAAAATCAGACAATTATTGTATAAAGTGACCCATTTCCCCTGCCAAAAACCCAGAAGACTTCATATAAAGTGCATATACTTTTTATTTGCCAAACCAAATATTAAGACATACATTATTTTGACACACATTGAAAGCCAGTTGGCTTTCAAGGATATATTTTACCTAGAAAAAAAAACACTGAATCAGCACTTTCAGTAGTGGAAATATAAAGATATGATAGTGACGAACTTCAACATTTGTATGTCAAATCAAAGAAGACACACTAAGCACTTTGAAAAAAAAAATATATATTATAGGACAGGCTTCAAAATTATAACACTGCTGTCTTCAAAGTTTCATAAAATCCACAGCTTCAGAGAATATTTTGAGTGAACACAGGACACAGTCAGGAATTTAAGATCAGATGTGGCTAAATAGATTATGATCATGATGTATTTGGTTTGGTTTTAACAAACGTATGCCTGCTATGTAATCAATATAATCCTGATTTACATATTTAATGGCAATACTATCAAAAATTACTAAGAACAACATGGGCAATTTGTCCCTAATATTAGATATCTTGAAAACAAGAACGAACAGGTTTTTTTAAAAAAAAATCAAAGGATTACCTTCAAATTTGTCTGTAAATAGTAGTATGAATTATTACATTAGCTTAAAGCAAATAACTTATTAAATGTCAAACATTTAATAGTCTCTACATTAAGAAATGTCCAGGCAGTGCAACATTTCTGATTGTCTTATAAAACAGGAAAGATCTGGAATTAGTTTCTACTGTAAATGAACTTCACCTCCTTCAAATATTTGAGAAAAATAAATCTCTTTTTCTATTTTTATATATAAAATGGGTTCTGTATATAAGTTTCACAATCTTACTTAACTAATAATTTTATTAGGCTCAGCCAAAATATCACAAGAGAATGTTGGTCCTTAAAGTGTTACCTCTCAATGGATTTTGAATTTTTTAATGGCTAAGTTTAGCTATGATTTTTTTTAATGGCTATTCATTATCTGAAAGAATATGGATATAAATCTATAAATTCTGGTCATCATGCTAACAGGCTTGGTAGTTATCAGAATTTTTAAAGTAGAACAGATCTATTTTAAGTGTGGATATTCCCTATTTTTTTCTGGATTGGGTGTTTTTTGTTTCATTTTCTGTTCTACATTCTCTCAAGGAGGAAAATATCTCTCAAGAATTCTGATCCTTCCTGCTTAGCCACAATCTTTGTGACATATCAAAATGAAGTCTGGAACAGAGGAACCGGCTGTGATCAATGTATTGTGCATGTGTTTTTCTAGTGCTCTACTCTAAATGTAAGGCCTGACACTTGTATAAGTAATTAATCTTGATAATGAGCGCACACAAAAAAAGCTAATTAGGAGACAGTCTACAAAATGTAAAGTTTTTTTGTTTGCTTACCTTATTAAGTTAAATATCTGCCTGAATTAATTAGTAATGAAAGCAATGAAGGTTTAGGAGCAGTTGCCTAATAACAGTTGGGTCAAATGCATTTTGCTTGGTACCAAATCATTAGTCTTAAGCTAAGTTGCTAGCCAGAGATTTGAAAAACTAAGCATCTATCAAGGAGTGACACAGAATTAGCAGTACTCAAGGTTAAATTTGCACAGGGCCCATCTGAACATAATTTCCTTTTGCTAATTTGCATCTTATCTTTAAAGAGTAAAAATTTATTTACATGTATTCGTTTAGTAAATAATAAAGCAAAATTGCATAGTTTCATATGGAACACAGGAATTTAAAACAACATACATGAATATCCTGCATGAAAATACATCCCTGATTAATTAATTCCATCCATTATTATCACCTTATAGAACAATTCTGGAAGAACCCATAATTATTACTTTGCAAATTTTATTACATTTTGTTCTTTAAGCATAATTAAATTATTTAGATTCTATGTTCTATATACATATGCAGAGTGAACTTAGGGCTGCTAAAATTTCTGGATAAAATGATACATTGTGTTGTTAAAAACAAATAAATCATGTTCTTGATTCATTATTCAGATCATAAATATCAGCATTTGCAGAGGTCTGCTGTGTTATGTCCATTTAAATGTTTATGCAATGTATAACAATTCTGCAGATTTGTAATTCATATACGTTTGACAGGAGATGAGAATAGACAAAAGTCTGGATTAAATAAGCTTGCTATTTCTTTTCATGTATGTTTAGGGCAGGATATCTGTTTTTTTAATATTGATTGCATTCAGTTTCTTATGTAAAGCATTAAAAATAATTTAGGAAATATTTTGTTTTTACATTCAGAGGCTATTGTTACAAAGTAGAGAAGAAAAAGATTTTGGCTGTCTGAGTGTGCATGTACATGGCTGGGTGGGTGGGGTTTAGATTTCCTAAATGAATATGAATAAATACTGTGTTCAACAAAATGGGAAAAATAATATCTTTGAATCATGGGCAGGATCCTCTTTCAGTGATAAGTCTAACTGGCATTTTCTATTTGTATTTGAATTTAGCATCCATCTGCACATGTGCAAAACACATTCTTCCCCCTCCCCCCCACACACATACAGACACTCACATAGAGACACTAGTACACACAGACACACTCACACACAATTCTGTACCTGTAAGGCCATTTCCTCCCTCTCCTCAACAACATGAGGAGTGATAACCTTCCTGAAGATATTCTGTCAGGATATCTGATGGTGAGAAAATAAACAGCTACTTCCATTTTGATCTGTTTCATTGACTATTTTGTGATAACTCAGCCAGGAGGGAAAAAAAATCACTTGTAATGCTTATTTTAAAAATAAAAATCAGGGTTTTTTTGCTTTGTTTTTTTCAGAAGAGAATATACTGAAGCAAGCATTGCAATAGCTGTAATTATCTCAATAAAAGAATGTGATGTTATGGAAAATGTCCCTTTGTAAAAATAAGGAGCGAGCAAAAAATAAATAAATCAATGTTATAATCCATAGTCCAGAATGGGGGCAAGTTTTCCTGTGATCAAACCCAGCCTTATTATATCTCGAACTCCCCTAGCCTTTGTTAGATGACGACGTGTAATAGATCAAAGATGAATACAGTATGTGTTTTAGTGTTACTGCACAGTCCCGTCATATGCTAAGCCTTTGGAGAAGTGGACTATAATTCTAATTTACTTTAAATGAACAGTAAGTCTGTTAAAATGACAAGGTCTATATATCAGCAAATGAACTCCGTGCTCGGTTCATGTGACTTACTGAGACAAAAATCGCAAGACATCTAAGCACATATAACAATGGTTCCCTATCTAACGCTTGGCACAAGGCAAAGCTTTGCTCCAAATGGACTCACTTCCTGTTTAGCCACATCTTTGGAGCATGTAAAAATCATGCCTGGAACCCAGGAACCGGCTGTGGTCAAGCAGCCAGTGCTGTCGAGCAAAGCCGGACAAGGATTATGATTATTCTTTTGAGGAACTCTCTGGTGTGGCTGTGAAGTAATCCATTCATAGGACCACAGGGAGGAGCTGTGGTTCTGTTTGAGCTGTTGAAGCCAGTGGGGAAAATATACTGTAGCAAGGAAGAAGAAGAAAAAAAAAACTAATGGAAGGAAAGGAAAGGTAGGGTTTTATAAGTTCCTGAATTTTATGACTGCACTGCAACAATGGAATGTCCACTCAATCTGTTGAGAAGTTAGCACGGCAAACATGCATTGGGCATATTAAATACAGGATGAAATGGTGTACTGAATATTTATTAGCAAAAATATAGGTTCTCAAAAACAGAAATAAAACAAGGTAACAGATGAAGGGAAGAAGAGATTTAACACTGAAATAAATATCAGGGGTGCAGAGAAAAGGAGTAAAATATATTGTGTTCAAACAAAGCTGTGAATTGGGCCCAGATTTAATGGTTCCCTAAGGACAGAGAGGTTGGACAGACTGTTGGAATTGAGATACTACTTTTAGTACACAGTCCCTGTAATGCTGTCAGCTTTATTTCCTTTGACAAATGTGAAATAAAATTTGTCAAAGTTAGGGCTTGGTAAGTTTGCTATTGAAAATTCAATTGGTAATAACTAGTATAGCCTGGCACTCTGGAGATTTCTAAGAGAAAGGGATGTTTAAGATGCTTCAGGAAGAGGGCTGGCTGTTACATATTGTAGTCCACTTTAAAAAAAATTGAGCAGTTGTCTTAAATAACTGCATTTTAGGCCTTATTAGTCACTGCAATCAGGCATCAAGATGTCTTTGGACTTCTGTTTCATTGGGATGCTGGATAGAGCTTGAATTAATACTAAAAAACAGGATTCTCACTCTTCAGAGAAATATTACACATCCAGGAAAGAAAGCTACAGTGTTGATAACAAAAAGAGCAAAGGCCCTCCTTAGCTGGATACCAATCATTCGAAATTAATAACATCATCCTGCACAAGGGACAAGAATTTAATGGCTAAAGTACTTTGTTCAACATTTTTCATTCTTTCCCAGTTCATTTTCTTCTTTGGAATACATCCCCACCTTCCTTTTCCTGTGTGAGGGCTGTAGCAGGCATCTGTGACATCCATCATCTGTTTCAAACATTATTAATTTTTCCTTATATTATTGATATGCATCTTGTATTGTTTTTAATTTGATGGGGTGCGGGTTGCCTTTTGCTTTTGTATTTGAGCGCTTCCAAAATAATAGATAGGCACACTGCCTGAAATACAAAACAAAACATTCTTTATTGTTTGAGGGGTTCCCCCCACCTTTTCCCTTCCATCGGTCAACTTCACTTGTAACTCTCAGTTCTCCTAAACTCCATGGCTGCTTTGTTAAAGTGAAGGGGTAAACCCCTCCACAATTGCAGAGAGGCACCGTCTCTTTACCTATAACTCTCAATTGGCCCAAATATTTCTCTCTAAGCAGCAGCCTCCCATCAGCTCCTTTTTTAACAGTATTGACATATTCGAATGGCAGTGTCTCTGCCGTACAATTCTACCATGTACCGTGTAGATTCCCTGTCTTGTATGAGTTAAGTTGAACAGATGGATGATAGATAGATAGATAGATAGATAGATAGATAGATAGATAGATAGATAGATAGATAGATAGACAGACAGACAGACAGACAGACAGACAGACAGAC